>NC_077237.1:84717903-85034098 GCF_947179165.1 Solanum dulcamara | reverse complement strand
CGGTTATTAGTATAATACAAGGATATTTTAATGAAAGAATTATTATGAGGTGATGAATAATGAAGGTTTATCGTTATACAATAGTACTTACTTTGAGGGCATTTTCGTCTCATAGTTTCACATTGTTGATACACACATTCTTATTTTGACAAGAGAGAGTTGTTTGAATAGTAAGCACCCCTTACTTTCAATTTTAAGATTGTGAATTCAAGTCACCAAAGGAGCAAAACGGTGAAAACAAGGGAGGCAAGAACCATACTTTCATAAACCTAACCTAACCTAACCTAACCTAACCTAACCTAGTCTGAATCTTATATAATTTTTTTTTATCTGAATCTTATATGAACTAGGAGAATATCTGACTAAGACACATACTTAGCCTGTGTTTATAAGATGTAAATTCCAACCAAACTATGTATAATTATGCTAAATCTAATAAGGTAATTAATTTTCGATTTCTATCAACCAAATGGGCTCGAAATGCTAGAAACAATTACTACCAAACCAAAAATCAACAAGATAGGTCATGGGGAGATATATATACACCAACCAATTCTCAAAAATTCAATTATTTTTTTAAAAAAATTTCATGCTGAATAAAATTAAAATAAATAAATTAAAATGAAGAGTATAATAGTTTGGGTAGGTAGGCACTTAATTATACTCATGACATAGTATGACTACTACAACTACTATATATTAAAAGCATTTAATTTGGTCTGCTTTAATTAGAAGGTAGACCAAGAACTATGGCCATTATACTTTAATGTAAATGTCAGATATCAATCATGAGGCTACTAGTTTTATTTTTCCTTGCACTCTTTACAATCTTCATAGTATATTTTAATGTGAAATCACTCATCTGCATCAAGTGTGCTCAAAGTCTTTTGCACTTCCAAAAATGGGGCTCTACCCACAATGTCAAAGTTATGACTGAACACCAAGTTTTTTTTTAAAAAAAAACAAATTGTAAAACAATTGTAATTTGTATTATAATAATAATAATAATAATAATAATATATTTAATATAATCTTATACTGTGGAGTTTGGAGAGATTAGAATGTACACAGATTTTACATCTACCTCAAAGGTAGGAAGGTTGTTTCAAATAGACCTCGGTGGCAGAAATGTCCGAATATTAATTATTTTATCAAGTCTAAAATAGAAAATTTAAAATCAAATTGTTATTAAAAGTATATAGAAATATGTCGTCATTCTTTTTTCAACTGTTACATAAATTGAGACGATGAAGGGAGTAATTACTAATGTTGTTTAAGTCATTTTAATTTGATTATTCTTAATAATATTTGTACTGTTAATATTTTTGTTTCTTTAATATTTTCATCTTAGCTTTTTACTCTTGCTTTTCTTTCAAATCGTTTTTTGAAAAACAATATTTTTGTGTTTAGGGTCTATCGAAAACAACTTCTATAACTCACTAAAGAAAAAATAGGAGTAATGTAATCATACATATCACACCCTCTCCGAAATCCATTTATAAAAAATTACTGACTATGTTATTGTTGAAAAAATAAATCATATTATATCTATTACAACATGTTAAAATACACGAGTATTATATAAAACTTGATAAACCATTTTGTACGTATGAAATGCCAAAAGGAAAATAAACACAACCACAAAAACAATGACAGCCTCATACTTCTTATTAGGGAATGCACATCTAACACTTCTTTAATTTGGTTAAAATGATATAATGAAATAAAGAGATGGTAATTAGCCTATTTTTATAATTTCTTACCCTAGAACCCTAGAACCTTTTGAATTTATTCCTGATATGATCACTCACTCAATTAATAGTTATTATTTCGAAAATAAATTTTATTTTGTTTAAATGAATCAAAATCAAGAAAAATGTGACTTATCTACTAGTTGTGTGATAACCTAAAAAATCAAAGAAGGTAATAGCAGAAAGGATTGAAGTTAAAAAAGATATACCTAAAAGTAGGGTTTCTTAGATCTTTTAGTGACATTGCCAAGGATAGTACTAGTTCAAGTTGTTTAAATTTTGGGTAGCTCGATGCACAAACCATTTCATATGGTGTGTGATGTATGCAAGTATCAAACCATTTCGTATGGTGTGTGATGTATGCAAGTATCAGTGGTTCGAATATGTGACCTATATATAAATGGCACAAACAACAATTTTGTTTGTGGACTTCTTTTCTAGCTTCAATGGTAAATATATATGTGTAAATTGGTTTAAATGAACAAAGAATAAATGAATTAAAGAAAGAAAATGTCAATCTAAAACAAAATAACATATTCAATGTAATTCCACAGATAGAATTTTGTTTAAGATTCTATACACAGACTTTATCCTTAGCCTTATGAAGGTAAAAAAAAAACTATTTTCAATAGATCCTCGAATTCAAGAAAATCATTTCAAAGTAGTTTGAGAAAAAGAGAAATTGAATTAAATGAACTAATAATGAGATAAATTTTATTTTTAGATCTGTGACGACCTTGACTCTAATACTATTTATATTATTACGATCAAACGCTTACCATCATCATGTCAAAATGTTAGAGAGGCGATTGATTCTCTTTATCTTGCACTTGTTGTACCACGAGGGTTTTACAAAAAGAAACTAACACAGCTCTATTGACAGTATGCCCACCTCCATGTTCAACTTGCTTTCCTTTTTCTTTTTTTCGAATAAGAACGAGGGAGGTGGACAGAATGCCAATGAACTCTGTAAGAAACCCTTTGTCAAACCTTCATGAAACTGAATATTCTTCATCATCTTTTTTTTTTCTTCTTTCTCATCATGTACTAAGAAGAAGAAAGAGAGCAATATATATACATACAAAAAAAAAGTGTGGGGTAGATATAATAGTAATTGAAAGTAGGGCAGTTGGGCACTATTTAAGATGCTGAGAGAGACTCCTTCTATGTGTGTATGTTATCACATAGCTGTAAAATACTCCTTCCGTTTTAATTTATATGACTTAGTTTGACTTGATACAGAGTTTAAGTAAGAAAAAAAAAACTTTTGAATTTTGTGGTAAAAAACGAATTATAGATATTTGTATGGCTAGAAATCATTTCATTAAGGGTAAAATAAAAATTTTGAAGTTAAATTATTACTACCTCTATTTCGTATTAGTTGAATTTCTAAGGTAATGCACACATATTAAGAAAAACATTCAAGGACAAAATTTGAACCAAATTTTCCTCTATTACTCTTTTGTTTAATCAGCATCATAAAGATGATTAAATGTGAAATCATATATACAAGTAGTCATTTATTGGAGTATAACTTAGTAGTATAGTTTACTCCTAGGAAATTACAAAACTTTATTAATGGAAAGGGTAAACATGGAAAAAGTTTCAAATATTTCTCTTGAACTTTGAACAATTAAACTATTTTGAACAATGAAAAAAGCTCTAGAAATTCAGTTAATATGGAATAGAAGGAATACTAAATATTAAAATGTGTCATTCTTTTTAGGATTGACTAAAAAAGAAAATAAGTTATATAAATTGAGACAGAGAAAATAATAAATATTGGGTGAGATTTTCAAATTGGATATATATATATAAGCAGAGAGATTATTTTTGAGGAAGGAAAAGAAAATTAATTATGTTTTACCCCTCATATGAATCGTGACCCCTTGTATGAATAATATCACTTTCATGTCTTTAATTCCCTCAAAACCCTCGTTTCTGATGAAGGAAAAGAAAATTAATTATCTTTTCCCCTCATGAGTATCATGTATAGACATCAAAATTTTATCAAATTTAAAATAAGACTCTATAAAATGGGTTCAATTCGTTATTTATCTTAAGACGAATTTAATTCATATTTAAACTCAGCTCTAAGGGATGTTGGAGACTACTTTATCTAAATCCTAGTGTGCTCACGCCTATAAAAAGAGATCAAGACATGAATTATTATCTCTCTCAAACTAAAATCATGTTGTGTGACTTTTTGGCGATCAAATATACTCATATCATTCTACGTTTAAAAAAAATATGAATTACGAAAAATAATTAGCAGAGAAGTATATACAAAGTTATACTCACAAATATTCATTAATATTATAAAATTTCTGTTTCATTATATTTTATTCTTTATTACTGTCAATTTTTACTTTAAAATTTGTCATAAACACCTCGTATGAATGAATCACTTTAATGTCTTTTTCTTGTCTTTAATTCCTCAAAACCTTCGTTAGCTGCCTCAAGCCTCTTTGAGGCTGAGGATTTAGATATCGGCTGTGGTAGGAATTTTTTTGTGTTTGCTCCCCTAAAATAATGAGAACGATCCGTTAAATTCGAACTGACATAGGTGAATCGGGCCAATATCTATTCATCACCAACAAAGAGTTCCTTTGGTTACACATACGTTTGGTTAGTAAGCACGTTGTCTTCCTAAAAATATATTAAATTAAAAATTAAGTTGATTTTAAATTGTAATAATTTTTTTTGTTGATTTTAAAAATATTTTTTCCATGTGGATTCGATACCTGCTTTAGGGTCATACTAATCCAAATTCGTTAGGTGTAAGGCACATAACCTCGTGTAAACATCATCGAATAAGGTTTGATCATATCTATGAAAATTTTGTAACTATTTCAAAAATGAATATCCATCCGACCAGCGTAACATTGAGAGGTAAAAAATAACTACTTTCTATTGTAAAACTAAAATCTTTGTATTTTAAATTTCAACTCATGAAATATCCTTAGCTATCTCAGACACTGCCAAACTATATATTCTAGAAAAGGAGGACAATAATAGGTCATGGAAATGGAAGAAAGTTTCATAAATCAAATAAATAAAGTTTTGACCTCTTTAACAAGAAAAAGGGAAAAAAGAAATGGTTAAAAGGTAGTTGGAGATAGACACCATAGCAATTATACTGTGTGTATGTGTGTTAAAGTTAAAGCAATGGTCAAATGGATTGAATAATGTTGTTCACTTGTTTCATCAGTGTTATCTCATGTCAAACTCCTTTTCCAAGACCAATATTTTCTGACTCCAGAGTAAATACTTCTTCCCTATATACCCTTTTGTCCATTGATATGTCCCACTCATCCTACCCACTAGATCTCAACTATAAATTACTAACTCGTTCCGTTTTAATTATGTGATATTTATTCATAATAACGGTGAGTTGATCTCATGAAATTTATGTCAAAACGAAGATTGAAGAATCATTCGATTCATTAATGTAATTAAATTCGATTTTGATGGGATTTGTAATATATATAGTTATATATACTTTTGAAATTTGTAATGTTAAATGTATGTACTACGTAGCTATAAATTTATTTTTCACTAAAGATAAAATAAGAAGTTTAAAATTAAATTCTTTCAAAATATATAAACGTGTCATTCTTTTTAGACGAACTGATATTGAACTTGGTCCTTTTATAATTGATGATTTTTTTGTTTCAGTCCTTGTAAATTTGATTAAGTATATATATTTAACCTTCAATAAATTGAAATGTGTGTTTTCGTCCTTTTATATATGAAATATGTGACATTTAGAAGGTTTCAGAATTATATTACACTCAAGTATGAAGTAATTACAAATTTAAAATAATACATCGATAATTGAATGTTCGACACTTTTTTAAATAATTCGTTAAATAAATAATAATTCACAATCAAATGTATCAAAATTGCACATATCAATTAGTTTAATATACTAAAATAAGGTTTCATTGATATTTAAGGGATTAAAAATGTTACAAATCTCCTTTTGTACATATTGCTTATGGAGTAGTACTGGTGAAAATAATCTCTTATGACCACTTAGAAATTGATTAGATGAAAATAACTTTTTCAGATTTATTATATGCACTAAAAATAAAAATTTCTTTTAAGTATAAAATAAAAATCTTTTATTAAAAAAATATAAAACTAAAATAAATTTATAAAGACTTCTAAATATATTGTACAATACTATCTATTAAAAGTAGTCTAACATCTGCCATACTTTTGCAGTTCAACTGGAACCAAATCCAAAATACGTAAATTCAACTTTGATTTAGTATGGCAGTATACTCCCATATTTGTATTCTTATTTATTGCTTTCATGTCAAAAATTGAGTTGATTTTTTCTATGTTCACTCAATTAAGTTATTATTTCAGAAAATTATTTTTAAAAAAATTATTTATTTTTTAATTAAAAAATTGAGTTTTTAAGATAATAACTATTAGCAACATCAACAATTCAACATATATACTCGGTATAATTATATAAGTGAAGTTTGGAGAAAGCAAGGTGTACATAAGACTTTACCTCTACTGTAGCTCCTCAACTTTTCAGAACATGATCTTACAGAAATGCAAGGGTAAAAAGTTATGATGAAAATGAAGAAAGAGAAATACTTATAGTAAAAATATTAAAGATAACCATAGTAAAAAAAATACAACAGTAATAAATAGAAAATTATAAGATAATGCATAATAATAATAATAATAATAATAATAGTAAGGGATCATGTACGTGCTCCAGACTAGAACCTTGCTCTACCAGTGGAAAAAGAAAAAAATGCTCAGTTATTTACTAGCTGCGTGTCTACCCTAAACCTTGACCTCTTAGCTAGGATCACGTCCTCAATAAACTGAAGATGTGTCACATGTCATATCGAATTACCTCTCCCAAATTTTCCTCGAACTACTCTTATCTCGCCTCAAATCTCTCGCCACCAATCTCTCACACCTTCTCAATAAGACATATATGCTCCTCCTTTTTACACTGCTACTATATATTTAATTGTGCACCCTATATAATTACACAGTGTGTTTGGTTGCAACTGTTGTTTATCATACTTGTAAGTTGTAACTTGAGATGAAATTTGAATCACTTTTAATTAGTTTTTTTGTTTTAATTTAAATGGCTTAAAAAAAAAGTAACCAGAAATAAGTGAGCCGAAAATCAAACCTACACCATCATATATTTTGCATAACCTTAACCACTAAGCTATATTATGTTAAAATTTACTTTAATTATGTTAAAATTTAATTATTGTATAAATTAATCACATCAATGTGCTCCTAATATCACAGGGGCTAAGAAAGATTGCACAGCATTTGCAATCGATCTTATTCTGTCTAAATACGTCATGCTTATATTGAAACATAAAAAAAAAATACTCCAAGTGCCAAAAACATAGAATATTAATTGAAAGTAATATTTTATTAGTCATTAGGGTAGGTAATTTGAAGACATAAACTCTTCAACTTTTAATTAAAATATGGACTTTGCTAGCTTCGTAATTCGTATATAGTTTAATAGATGTTGTCCACTCTTCCACTTTATGTGATTATGGAAAGACCTCAGCAATATAATTAGCATGCATTGCCTTTTTGCATGTCCACTGTAAACGAATCCAGAACGTGAAATTTATATATCATTATAGTGATCTTAAATTGATGACATAATAATAAATTAATAATAATAAAAAAATTAGAAAAAAACTTAGTTCATATAAATACATAGACTATATACTATGGATCCGCCTACGATATGTGCACGGAATAATTATTTCTAATACCGCATCAAAATAAAAGGATAAACTGAACATTTATGCAACTAGGATTAAAGTAGATAATTAGAGGATGGTTAAATGTCAAATCTAATTAAAAGGTAGATAAAATTAATTATACTGACTTTCGACTCGATTTCCCAAACTTAGTAGGCGTTTTGATCATAGATTTCAAATATTTTTCATTTTGTTTGAAATTTATGGAGTTAAAATTGAAAATAAAGTTGTGTTTGGTTATATTTTTTCTATAGAATGATATTTCGAATAATGTTTATGCTTAAGTGTACTTAAATAACTTCAAAAGAAAAGTACTGAGATGAAAAATAGGTTATAAGTTATTTTTCAAATTTGAAATACAATTTCAAGTTAGTTTTGAAATTTTCATGGTCAAACACCGATATTTCAAATAAAATAAAAAATGGTTCAAAAAAGAAAATGAATAGTTTTTATGGCCAAACAAGTCCTTAATTTTTGTGATTGTGAGTTACGTCTAGCATTGGTGCGACCAAAATAAATCAGAGTTCAAACGGGTTGTACAATTTTACTTTTGACCCCTGCATATATATATTATGAGTAGAAAGTAAAAAACGGGTTGTATAATTTTTTTTTACTTTTTATTAATTCCTTTTTTATGGTTTTACCTTTTCTTACTTTTGAGTTTTGAGAATGAACCTTGATAAAGCTAAGATATGCCAACATTAGGGTAAATGGTCATAGGACTAAACTAGACTACCAAAAAAATATAAGTAATGATCGGTGATCATATATTAACTAGGGGCGGAGCGAGACTGTCAGCTACGGATCTGGCTGTACCTAATAGTTGTACATAGTTCAAACCTCTCATATATATATATAGAGATAGATAGATAGATAGATAGATAGATATATAGATATACAAATTGATTATTAATTTAAAACTTAATAACTTAAAAAGATTAGAATCCCGGACTCAAAAAGTTCAAATCAAATTTATATACATATATATCTTCAAATATCACGTGGAAATTAATGATAGTTTTGAGGTATTTGTTGTCTGATTAAAGAGAAGAAAAGAGAGTTCGGCTTTTGAGTTTTCAAGAAATAAATCATTGAAGCAGATGACAATTGCTTGTTGTCATGTGATATTCCTTCCTCACGTCCACACGCTAATGATTTCTTTTTAGCATATTATTGTACATAATATTATCAACTACACTTAGTTGGAATTTAGCTTGAATCGACATTATGAATCTTCACTATTGACGTCGTTATTGTTATTATAATCAAAGAAGCGGTGCCAAATTGATATGTCCCTAAAAAGATCAATAAGTGTACCTATAAAGAATTCATACATGACAACAAGATGATAATACGATATGATGACATAATTCTATACATTTATACGATAAAATAGCATTTATTCTCACATGACAATTGAAATCTTTACAAGAACTAATTTGCTCAAATTACAATTTTCCATGTAATTTACGTCGAGTGGCAAGTGTTTTTTTTAGAGTATTGAAATAAGGCTCAACAAAGGGAAAAGAAGAAGAAGTATATTCCTAATTAACCTAAATAATTGGTTTTTCTCAAGTATCAAATCCCCTCAAGGGATTGGTTTTATATAATGTAGGTGAAATTAATCCTATGAAAAAACAAGAGTTCTGAGTAGAAAATAATACTTAAAAACGTATGATTTTAGTATTGACACATAATCTTGTATAAGGAGTTGAACAGATATTTCTTTTTCATCTTATCAATAGTAATTTGATGTAATAAAAAATCTTTGGAAAATTTCAACTTGGCTGACGGGTTGGGTTGAACTGTATTTGTCGAGCAAGGTTGGATTGGACATAGATATTATTGTTGCGAGGATGTAGCGAAA
This sequence comes from Solanum dulcamara, assembly GCF_947179165.1. NCBI lineage: Eukaryota > Viridiplantae > Streptophyta > Magnoliopsida > Solanales > Solanaceae > Solanum > Solanum dulcamara. Next base: position 85,024,706 of record NC_077237.1, on the reverse strand, counting down.
ATCACTTGGTGCGCGAGGTCAAACTTATTGACGGAAGCAAGAAAAGAAAGAAATTACGATTTTCACCAATAACTTCGGCCTAATCATCTTATTTCTTTCCTCAATCCCAATAAAGGAGTGATCGAGAAGTAGATGACGATAATTCGTTTTATAAAAAAAATTAAAGAGTTTCTTAGAAATCACATAAGATTCGTTTATTTTTTCTCTCTAATAGATGATCAAAACTTCATTCAAATTCAGATACTAGTGAGAGGTCAGCTAGAGATCAGAAATTATCGAAGAAATTATAAACAAATATTCTAGGAAATGCCTGGTCATGTTGAGGGATAATGTTGGGCCTTCGTAGATCCAACTAATGGGCTTATTTGGGCCTGTTTGGACTCTCATCCCATTTGCTTTGGTTAGTTCTAAAGTTGGTGAAAAATCTGGACTTGCAAATTGGGCCTCTCCATTTCGTAGTCCATAATCGATGGCAAAATTTTGAGTTATATATGTTCTTTCCACCAAAGTGAGTCACTAAGTGCTTATTTGATATTAGGGATAAAGATAATAATTTCGATAAAATATATGGTTTGTTTAGACCATAAAAAAATAAATACTTCTTAATTTTTTAAATTTTATGTCTAATCTGGCGATACTACATAAATTAGAACAGAGAAAGTATTCGTTAATACACTTTTAAAATTTAAAATTTACGAAATTTTTAACGTCAATACTAACTTGTTGCCTTCAAAATTTGAATCTGCCTCAGCTTAAAAGATAACTATAAGTAAACTACACTTTTGAACTACACCCAACAACAATAACAACACTAAAAACCATCCTTAATAAAGTGAAATTAGTATCCCAAAAGACAAAACAATCTAAAGTTCATCTAAATTAAAATGCACTAACATAAATTTTATTTTGTGTCATCAGTATATATATAATATAAGTTAAATACAATACAATTTGGCACAAAAAATAAAATGACAATTACATACTTGTAGTAAAACGACAGAGTTTTGCATACTACAATTAATTTACCTAAATAGAATATATTTGATTTTAAGAATTAATCTAAAGTTGTGGTGTATCATATCATATAGTTGAAAGGTTGCAAATTAATTCCAAAATTTGATAAAAGCATATAAGATAATAAAAATGAGTGACGTAGGAACATTATCCCAAAGAAAATGTTAACCACCCAAACTTGCTCACATTTGAAAGGCTCAACGAATTTTATATATTTATGGTTTCATTAATGAATTAATGCCATTTCCTACCTACATTTTTCACTCAAGGATAACTAAAAATAAGAAAAAGACTTACGAAAATTTATATTAAATTAATGCAATTTAATTAAATAAAAATATACATTATTTAATTATGATCAATGTATTTCAACACGTGTCATGAAGTCATTATCGACAAGTTAATTAGTTTTTCCTTTTAAAGAAAAATTGACACGTTTTACTAAAAAATAAATGGGAAGCACAAGATGAAAAAGATGAAGAGTATGTATTAGTAGTTCTCTGCCCCCCCCCCCCCCCCCCTTCCTTGGTCAGTATAATGGAAAACTTTAACAACTTGGGCTAAAAAAAGAGTTTAAAATTTTATGTATTGACTAATAAAAAAATATTTATATAATCAAGTCATTTATTATTTTTTGTCTTAATTTAAGTAATATATTTTTGTCTATTAAAAATATTTTAATAAGAACCACTTTAGTCCCTATATAATATAGCTGGTCTAATAATCACTTTATAAAACTTAACTTAAAGTCTTGGTGGTAGATAATTCTGTCCACAGATGCTATAACATATGAGAAGAAATCACCTAATTAATGTTTTTGTAACTGTTACGATTTGAACTTGAGACCTTATGATTTCCATCTCACTTCATTGACCACTAACCACCACCTTTCTTAACTCAAGACATAGATGCAACTTCCATTTCATTTACATTCCTCCAATACAATGTGTAACATTATTTGTCTATCTCCTTATTTTCTTAAATTATTGACCCAAGATATTTAAAACTCCATTTCTTGAAAATGACTTGTGTATCGATCTTCGCTTTCACATCTGCCTCGTAGTTTATAATAATACTTAACTTACACTCCAAATACTCTATCTTAGTCTCACTCAACGTGAACTACTTAGACTCCTAAATCTGTCTCAAAACTACCATCCTATCTCAACTCCATTGCATGTTTCATCAATCAAAAAGACCAAATGAAGTATATACAAGTAAATCTCTTGATAAATATTTTGGTAACGTGATAAAAAATGATAATTTACATTAGGGTAGAGGGAAAAAGAAATAAAGTAAAACCTGATTACTAATTATTGACCAATATAAGTTATGGTAGAGTGATATATTTTATTCTTAATTAAATGTTTAGTATTATAACTCTAGGAATATAAAAGAAAATCTTATTAATAGCATTTAATCCTCAATACGAGACTTTCCAATACAAATTCATATTTAATATGATTTAAATACGAATAACAAACACCAAATAATAATTTATTAAAAAAAACAATTGAAGGTGATTGGATAATTAATTGAAGCATGCTTTAATTATAGGTACGTAAGCAGCCCAAAAAGAACCTGCAGTATATATTCACCTATATTTGTACCATAAAGATTTGATCAGACCCTATTATTAATGCTTTTAGCATAGCATCGCGTTGGACTTAGAGAGAATTGTACAGACACTTTCAAGTACACTTTGGACAATACAACAAATAAGCAAAAACAGAGAGAAAAAAAACAGACCTTTTAATTAATAAAAGAAGTTAATGATCACAATTAAACACAATCAAATATCTCAATTTTTCTAGTTTCATATTTAAACTATCACAAAAATATTTATCAAAATATATTTTAATTATTCATTGTTCCCTTTTTCTATTTGAAATATCACCACCGTTTATGTAAAAAAAAAGAACAATTGATAGTTAGAATGTGTTAATAGTTAGGGATGAGTGGATGACAATGGGGCAGGGCGGGGTGGATGCGGTGCTGGTTGAGCTCAACCATGCCCCGTATGGCAATTTATTTCATTTTTTAGCCCGCCCCCGTGCCGCATAAATTTTTAAGTTTTTTTCTTTTTTAATTGAGTTTAATATGAACAATAAAATTGATAATTTTTTTTATTTTTCGCTAATCAATATCAACAACTAATTAATTGTTTCCAATTAACATTTCAACTTTTATTTCTTAATCGCTAATTAACTGTTTTTAATTAATATTTCAGCAACTAACAATTCACTAGATACGTCTAGTTTATATATATATATATATATATATATATATATTTTTAAGTTAAAACTAAAGACAAAGTTTAATTTAAAAGCTTTATATCTTTAATTTTTAGTAATTAAAAAGATTTAATTTTCTTTAGGTTATTATTTGGTATCTTAAATCCGAGACCCACCCCACCCCTCTCCATTGCCATCCGTATTAATAGTTGATGATTGTTCAGATAGGAAATCCACACATCTGATACTTCAAGTATAAAAATAAAAAACCTAGAATATTTTAGACGTATTTTTTGACCTTCACCCTCAATAATCAAAATTAAAACATACCTAAAATATCATGATTTTTTTGATTTTATAACTAAATTATCATGTGTGTGAATTTATTTAATTGAACTGTCACCATCTATTTATCAAAACACTTTTTTAACTATCAATTAATTTTCTTTCCTATCTTAACATTCCTACCTGGACATGATGGTATTTCGATAAAAAAAGCCAACAAAAGAATAATTAAGATATGTCTCGATAATAGTTGGTGATAGTTTAAATAAGAAATTCGAAAAACAGGAATACTTGAACTCTCAATTAATGTATTTTGCCATTGCCCACTGATATTCAACATCTTTTTGAGGGATTTTTTCTTTGTTTCGCAATGAAGAAGAAGCCAAAAATTCTAAACTCTCTACATATAACCGCTGCTTCAATACACTTGTCTCAAAAACTTTGATCTTTTCAACTTTCTTCTGCTTAAGTAACCCCAAATTGTTTAATTTGTATTCATTATCTCTTTTTACATTTTGGGCTCAAAGTTTTTTACTCTGTTTCTCTGGTTTCTTGATTTTCCGGTGAATGTGTCATCAGTCTCCGGCAGTATCATGATGTCTCAGACAGCTTTAGTTTCTACCGGCGCCGGAAAAAGACAGATGCATCCTCAAGCAATGGCATCACATGAGAAGATTGTGAATGACCCTACTCTGTTCAGGGAATGTCTCAAGAATTTTCAATCTGTTTTGGGCACAAAGGACACGTAAGCAACATTTTTTTTAAATCCTTTGGAGCTCTCACCTTTTTTTCCTCTTATATATTCTTCCTCTTATAGATACTTTTCGAATTTTTACTAAGAAAATTTTAAAAATAGCAAATAAATAGATAAAAAGATCAAAGGGATAGAAAAACATATACAAATAATTGAGTTTTATGTGAATGACCCAACTCTATTTAGGAAGTGTCTCAAGAATTTCTTTTTTACTCTATTTAAACCATAAAATGCAGGTAAGTAGTTCGAACTTACAACCTTAAAATTGTAGGTGGAATGCTGAATGCCCAAGCAATCCGTCACACAAAAAACTTTAATTTTACTTTTGTAGTCCTTGATTCAATTTTTTTCCTTACATTTTTCCTCTTATATACACCTTTCGGATTTTCACTAAAAACATATAATTTTAATTTTTTATATGGTATAATTTTCTGTTCGAAGAAGATTCACTCGAATTCTGCCAGTAACGAGTGCAGACAAGGGGTAATATATATTCATGAAGAATTATCCCCCCCCCCCCCCCCCAAAAAAAAAAAAAAAAACCCACCAAGGAGAGATTTGTTAATTCAATCATGAGTTTAAACTATATATTTTTAGATAATTAATGTATGTTTAATGTTTGATTTGGTTTAATTAAGGATTCCTGTGATTGGTGGGAAGGATCTTGATTTGCATGTTCTTTATGTAGAGGTGACTAAAAGGGGCGGCTTTGACAAGGTTAAAATATTTCTACTTTTATTTTTCTTCTTATAATAATAATTTATTTCATTTAAATAAGATACATTTTGTTATTTTTATTTTTTTTAAAAAAAGAAATTAAGAAGATATACAAATATTATTTTGTTGTATAGGTAGTGGCAGATAAGAAATGGAGAGAAGTGAGTTCAGTGTTCAAGTTTTCTCCAACCACAACAAGTGCTTCATATGCATTGAGGAAACACTATTTCACTTTGCTTCATCAATTTGAAAAAGTTTACTTTTTCAAACATCAAATTTCTTTGTTTGATAAATCGTCAGGTTAGCAAAATTTCATGTGTTAATTTCTTTTGTAATAAGTATATATTATTTTTCAAATCAATATTTTTTTTTCGGTATGCGATAACATTTGTGTGCTACTTTGAATCTTGACTTTCTTCGTTCTTATCGAGGTAACTAGAGGAGCTAATTTGTGCCACGTGTCATATTGTTGTTCGATTAAATTGCACTTTATAAGCACTAACTAATATAAGGATTTTGAGGAAACATTATTTCACTTTGAACAAGTTTACTTTTTCAAACATGAAGTTTCTTTGCTTGATAAATCTCCAGGTTAGCAAAATTTCATATCTGTTAATTTCTTTTGTACCAAGTATATATTATTTTCCAAATCAATGTTTTATTGTTCCGGCATGTGATAACATTTGTGTGCTATTACTGTGTTAAAAATATTCTATTTTCACCTCGATATTCTCGAGTCTATTCTTTGTCTGTTCTTATCGAGATAACTAGATGAGCTATTTGTGTCACGTGTCATATTGTATGGCATCGAGATATATTTAAAAGATATGTCACAATATATAATTGCTTAAGTTTTGACGCACGGAAGTGTTGTTCGACTATATTGCACTTTATAAGCAATAACATTTGAATATGCAATAACATTTGTGTGTTATTACTAGGTTAGACATATTCAATTTTAACCCAATCTTCCCGAGTCTCTTCTTTCTTTGTTCTCATTCAGTAGCTACTTTCTGCCACGTGTTCTATGGCATGAGATATTTTTAAAAGACGTATCGATATATAACTGTTTAAGTTTTGATGCACACCAATTTGATTTGATTAAATTACACATTATAAGTATTAACTAGTTCAAGAATTTTGATCTTTTACTATTAGGGTAGATTCTTTTCTATTTATTTCAATATGCGATAACATTTGATTGTTATTACTAGGCTAGACATATTCAATTTTCACCTCGATCTTCTCGTGTCTCCTCTTTCGTTGTTCTCATCGAGTAGCTACGTTATGCCATGTGTCATATGACAAGATGTCGAGATAGTTTTAAAAGACGTGTGAATATATAACTGCTTAAATTTTTATGCACGAAAGTGTTATTTGATTAAATCACAATTTTTAAGTACTAACTCTAATAGACACCTTACATGTATTACTAGGCTAGACATATTCAATTTTTACCTTAATCTTCTCGAGTCTCCTCTTTCTTTGTTCTCACTAAGTAGCTACTTTCTGCCACGTGTCATATGATATGATATCGAGATATTTTTTAAAGACGTGTCAATATATAATTTCTTAAATTTTGATGCACGAAAGTGTTATTTGACTAAATTACACTTTAGAAGTATTAACTAGTTCAAGAATTTTGATTTTTACTACTAGGTAAAATCTTCTTTCTATTTATTTCAATTAATATTTGTGTGTTGTTAGTAGGCTAGGCATATTCAATTTTTACCTTAATTTTCCGGAGTCTCCTCTTTCTTTGTTCTCATCGAGGAGTTACTTTCTGTCACGTGTTATATGGAATGATGTCAAAATATTTTTAAAAGATGTGTCAATATATAACTGCTTAAGTTTTGACGCACAAAAGTGTTATTTGACTAAATTACACTTTATAGTTACTAACTAATTCAAGGATTTTGATTATTTACTAATAGGGTAGATTTTTTTTTTTCTAATTATTTCAAAATGTGATATCATTTGTGTTTTATTGTAAGGCTAGAAATATTCAATTTTCACCTCCATCTTCCCACATTTCCTCTTTCTCCCTTCTTATCAAGGATTAGCTAGAGAAGCTATTTGTTGTCACCCGTCATTTGTCATCAGTTCAGAAATTTTTAATAGATTTCTCAAAATATTACATTACTTCTTTATGGTTAGAAAAAATTCAAATGTGCTGAAAGGGTGTTGAAAGGGTGCTGAAAATGGTCTAAAATGGTATTGAAATAGTGCTGAAAATGGTCTAGTACTTCCGTTAAAGAATTTAAGTTATACACATTGATAATGTAATTTTCTTTTATAGCATTAGTGAATTTTTATCCGCGATAGTAAGTTATAGTTACCAATTTTACCATCTGAACTTGCGTGCGTGAATGTGAAATGCTTCGTGCACTTGACTGTTATTTTATTTTGGTTGCTCACGTTGTCTGTTCTGAATTCTCTTGTATATTTAGGATCATGTTTTCAAGCAGAAGGGACAATTGATGCCAAGTTTGACTGTGGTTACTTTGTGTCCATCAAAATGGGATCTGAAGTTCTCAATGGAGTACTTTACCATCCACACCAACAAGCTCAATCATCTTCTTCCAAGTTAGTTGCACAAAGTTGCAAAGCGATTGTGCCTTACAATCCACCACCTCATCCCCATTCAGGACGGAGGAACAGGAGGAGGAGGAACGGAGATCCTAATCGCCCAAAACCTAATAGGAGTGGATACAACTTCTTCTTTGCTGAAAAACATTCCATGCTCAAATCTCTTCATCCACATAGAGAGAGGGAATTCACAAAGATGATTGGAGAATCTTGGAACAATCTATCTCCTGAAGAAAAAATGGTAAGCATTCTCATACTCGATCATTTAGTGCTATTCTGTATTATGAAAATTCATCATAAATTGAAAACGTGGGTTTTAAATGAGTGACATGGATGATACATATTCATATAGTCGGCCCATACTTGTGATTGAAGCGTACTTGCAATATATTCATATAGGGACATTGAGGGTGCATTCGGTATAGAGAAATATTTTTTAATTTTTTCATGTTCGATTGGTAATAATTTATGGAAAACATTTTCTTTCGAAAAACAAGTTTCTTAAAAATGATTTAAATGACATTTCTAGTGGAAGTAGGGAAAACAATTTCTACAAGGGGCCTTCCACATTGATTATATTCTACTCACCCCAACACACCACTTCTTCACCCCCACCCCATGGCCCCCATCCCCACTACGCCACATCCCATAGCATTTGTCTACATTATATACAAATATTTTAAAAATAATGTTTATTGTTTACATATGGAACACAAAAAAAGGATAAGAAACTCACTTATTTTTTTGAAAAACTTTTCCTTTGTATCAAACACACCTTGAGAGAGTTCGATACTGATTGTTAGTGTATACATACAGGTTTATCAAAACTATGGCGTGAAGGACAAGGAAAGGTACCAGAAGGAATTGAAGGAGTACAAAGAAAGAATGATGACCACATCAACTTGCTACTAAAGGTGACTGACTAGGAGAAGAAGAAGAGCAGGATATATAGCTCATTTAGCATGAGATGAACAAGTAAATGTTTCATTGTAATGTAGTTCCAAAACTACAACTCTTTCTATGGATCTAAACATTATTGTAGCTTATGTAAGATAGTCCAAAACTATTTCCTAATGAGTCAAAACATTTGTTTTCCTAGACTAATTCTCATGCTTATATGATGGTCTTGCTTATCAAACTTCAGACTGGTGATCACTTTCATAAGCTCCTCCATACTTCTATCATAGCAAAAAATAATCTTTTATTTCTTACTCCCCTATAGTAGCTCCCATCCTTTTTTGCTCCTATGGCGACTCGAACCGAGAACCTTAGGATTGAAGGTGACAGGTGCTTACCATCCGAGCAATTTCCACCTTGATCTTCATGAGTCTCCTCTTCTTTGTTCTCATTGAGTAGCTACTTTCTGCCACATGTCATATAGCATGATGTCGAGATATTTTTAAAGGACGTGTCAATATATAACTGGTTAAGTTTTGATGCACCGTGTGATTTGATTAAGTTGCACTTTATAAGTATTAACTAGTTCAAGAATTTTGATCTTTTACTACTAGGTTATATTTTTTTCTTTTTATTTCAGTATGCGATTGCATTTATGTGTTACAACCAGACTAGACATATTTAATTTTTACCTCGATCTATTTGAGTCTCCTCTTTCTTCGTTCTTATCGAGGATCTACTTTCTGCCCCGTGTCATATGGCATGATGTTGAGATATTTTTAAAAGACGTGTAAATATATATATCTTTGTAAATTTTGACGCATGAAAGTGTTATTTGACTAAATTACACTTGATAAGTACTAACTGGTTCAACATAAATAACTCTGTAATTACTTTTGTAGGTCTTGTGTCAATTTTTTTCCTTACATTTTTCCTCTTACAGATACCTTTCGGATTTTCACCACTAAATTTTAAAAATAAAAATAAATACACAAAAAAGATCAAAGGGATAAAAAAACATGCACAAATCATTATGATTTTTTATATAGTATAATTTTTTGTCTGAAGAAGATTCAGATGAATCCACCCTCCCGAACTCCGTCAATAATGAGTGGAGATAGGAGCAACTTCTTTTTTTTCTACCCCTCGGAGCTCTCGCCTTTTTCCTCTTTTAGTAAATTGAGGTGTTGAATGCTTAGCACCCGAGCAATCCGTCACATAAATCTTTAATTCTACTTTTGTGTTTCTTTCTTTTTAATTTCCCCCCCCCTTACATTCTTATGGATACTTCTACAATTTTCACTATGAAAATTTGAAGAATAACAAATAAATAGACAAAAGGATCAAAGGGATAGAAAAACATATACAAATAACTTTGAGTTTTTATACATATAATTTTTTGTCAAAGAAGATTTAAATGAATTTACCAATGGCGTGTCATGAGAAGATAGTGAATGACCCAACTCTCTTTAGAGAGTGTCTTAATAATTCACTCTGTGTTGGCCACAAAGTGCACGTAAGTAGCTCGAACCTACAAACTTAAAATTAGAAGTGGAATGTTTACCGCCCGAGCAATCCGTCACATAAAAAACCTCTAATAATGTTACTGTAACACCCCTCAAAATTTTCCCTAAGATTCAGGCCTTTTTTGTATACGTGTGGGGTCCATCGTATTTATTTCGAAGTATGTGCTTAAGTTAAGATGAGTACCTGAGGAATTTAAGAACGTTGGAGGTGATGTGGGGTCATTGAGGACCCCTAGGACCGAGCTAAGTCCAAAAGATCCGTCGTGGTTAAGTTTAGGACGAGTTCATGTAAGGGTCGACTTTTAACGACCCTATCTTTTGAAAGACGTCAATCCAGGTGGCCCACCTATCAAATTAAAGGTCATGGAGCCTTCTTTCCAACGCCACCAAGAACGTAAATTTTGGAGTTCGGAGTCAAAAGATATGACGATCCTAAGATGAACTAGCACGACAGGAATTTTATTTTGGCCTGGGTTGCAACTGCTGGGGAAATGGCCTTGGCGCTGTAAGGGCGCGACGCGCCACTATCGCGCCAGAAACATGCCTCAGTAGTTTGGTCCCTGGCGCGATGCGCCACTAAAAGTTGTGCAGGGTTTTTCAGGCCAAATTCCCAGAATTTAGAACAATAGGCTTGGCGTTGTAAGGGCGCGACGCGCCACTATCGCGCCAGAAACATGCCTCAGTAGTTTGGTCCTTGGCGCGACGCGCCACTAAAAGTTGTGCAGGTTTTAGGCGTAATTAGCCTTGGCGCTGTAAGGGCGCGACGCGCCACTATCGCGCCAAGGGCGTTTTGGCCTAATTTTTTAGAATTTTAGAGGAAGGGCAATTTGGGAATTGTCCCAAGTTATATATATACAAGCCTTGTATATTTTGGGACCATTTCTTCAGCCCCCACTCTCTCTCTAAAAGCCCTAGCTCCTCTCTCTTCTCTTCTTCTCCATTTCCAACAAAATGGAGTCCAAGAGCTTCAAGACCTCAAGCTTCCATTGAAGACCCACAACAAAGTTTCTTCAAGCATCTATTCTAAGGTATGTAAGGCTATCCAAAACATAGGTTGAGTCCACCCATGTGCCCTATTCTTGTTTCGAGGTTAGATATTCATGAAAATGGAGTTTCTTGGTATGGTACATGTTTGAATGAGTTTTGTCTCCATCTTATTTGATTATTTATGTGTCAATGTTGTTGAGCTAAGAGGTCCCTAAAATGAGCCCTTATGTGAGTATGAGATGATGAAGAAATGAGTTGCTAAATATGTTCTATCGATCTTCTTAATTATGTAGATTTGATAAAGTATATTATTTTCTTAAAAATGTTGCTTATTATAAGAATGTCGATTTGAAGTCTTGAAGATGTGATGAGTCACAAGGATTTTCTCAAATGGATGGAGGTAATGATTGATTATATATAGATAATGTTATACATGCGCATTTAAATTTTCTTTTGAAGATATGATTGAGATTGAGCAAATAGTATGCTTGAAAGAGATTTGATTGTGATAGAGTTGATGAGTTGACAAGGTTGTAATGAGACTTGTTGATATGAGTTGATTGAGTTGATTTGATGGAGTTTTATGAGCATTGAGTCTTGGGAGGAGTATCGAACACCGAATTGGGCAAGGGTATAGTCCATACTCGAACCCAATACCTGTGTTGCCAAACGTAGGGGGGATTGAACCGTTAAAGTCGGATGCTTCCCCGAGAGCTTTTGTCCTGACATTATAGGACCTGGTTGGATTGGATCCATGAGTGTTCGATTCGTTCATACCCTGGCAAGGTATGAACGGGCGTGGCAACGACGTCGCTTCATTGTACCTTCACTGTCTCATAAGTGTTGGTTGTCGGTTAAGAGAAACTCCCAAATAGGTTTTGATAGTACTCTGAGTCAGATTGAGTTGAATTGTATATGATTGGTCCAGTCTAAATCATATCCTTGTTTGGACTTAGGATATTTGATTGAGTTGTCATTCCTTTTGAGTTGAGCTCCCGAGTTGATTTATTCTTTCTTGATGTTCGTTGTATTCGGCCATTTTACATACTCGTACATTCCATGTACTGACGCCATTTGGCCTGCATCGTTTAATGATGCAGAGACAGGTACTAGAGATCATCAACCGGCGCTCCGTTGAAGATCCACATACACTTCCAGCCAGTCGGTGAGTCCTCCTAGTTCCCGGAGGATATTGGGCCTTCTTGTACAGTTTTGTCGCCCTTCCTTTTATTTAGATTGTTGGTAGCCATGGGCTTGTCATTGGTACCTTTTAGACATGAATAGAGGCTTCATAGACTGGAGTGTGGGAGGTCGAGCGGTCATCTAGAGGAGTCCTATTTTTGTTATCTTCTTTTGATTGTAGACGTTTGGCCTCCGGCCTTTATATTAGGAAAAGTATTTCTTTAATTGAGTTTTCCGCTAAGAGAATGTGCTTGAATGAGTGAGTGACTGGACCAGGTGGTTTGCTCGGAGGTCAGAAATGGCCTTCGGGTGCCGGTTACGTCTAGGGTACCCTCCCGGGGCGTGACAGTTACTTTTCTGGTTCTTGTTTCAAATTTTCCCCCTTATATATTTCCTCTTATAGACACCTTTCGAATTTTAACTAAAAATATTTTTAAAATAAAAATAAATACACAAAGAAATCAAAAGGATAACAACACATATACAAATAATTTTAATTTTTTATATGGTATAATTTTTTGTCAGAAGAAGATTCAAATGAATCCACCATCTCGAATTCGGCCAGTTAAAAGTGGAGACAAGGGGCACCGTATATTCCTGAGAAACTTGTTGATTCAATCATGAGTTGAGAATATATATTTTAAATATTTAATGTTTGATTTGGTTTAATTAAGGGGTCCTGTGATTGGAGGGAAGGATCTTGGTTTGCATGTTCTCTATGTAGAGGTGACTAAATGGTGTGTCTTTGACAAGGTTAATAATTTATTTCATTTAGATATGATACATTTTGTTATTTTTTTTTAAAAAATAAATCAAGAAGATATACAAATATTATTTTGTTACATAGTTAGTGGCAGATAAGAAATGGAGAGAAGTGAGTTCAGTATTCAAGTTTTCTTCAACCACAACAAGTGCTTCATATTCATTGAGGAAACATTATTTCACTTTGAACAAGTTTACTTTAATTTATCAAACATGAAGTTCTTTTGCTTGATAAATCTCTAGGTTAGCAAATTTTCATATCTGCTAATCTCTTTTGTACTAAATATATATTATTTTCCAAATCAATGTTTTATTTGTTTTGGTATGTGATAACATTTGCGTGCTATTACTGTGCTAAAAATATTCTAAATTTTCACCTCAATTGTCACGAGTCTACTCTTTCTCTGTTCTTATCGAGGTAACTAGAGAAGCTATTTGTGCCATATGTCATATTGTTGACTTCGAGATATTTTTAGAAGATGATGTGTTAGCATATAGATGCTTAAGTTTTGACGCACGGATGTGTTATTTGACTAAATTACACTTTGTAAGCACTAACTAGTTCAAGGATTTTTATCTTTATCTTTTACTACTAGGTTAGATTTTTTTTAAAATAAATTAATATGCAATACTATTTGTATGTTATTACTAGGTAAGACATTCAATTTTAACCTTGATCTTTCTAGTCTCCTCTTTCCTTGTTCTCATCAAGTAGCTACATTCTGCCACTTGTCATATGGTATCATGTCAAAATATTTTTAAAAGACGTGTCAATATATAACTGGTTAAGTTTTGACACACAACAATATTATTTGATTAAATTACACTTTATAAGTACTAATTAGTTCAAAGATTTTGATTACTATTAGGTTAGATTTTTTCTATTTGTTTCAGTATGCAATAATATTTCTGTGTTTTATTACTAAGCTAGACATATTCAATTTTCACCTCGATCTTCCTTAGTCTCCTCTTTCTTTGTTCTCATTGAGTAATTACCTTCTGCCACATGTCATATGGCAATGATGTTGAGATATTTTTACAAGATGTGTCGATATATAACTGCTTAAATTTTATGGACAGAAGTGTTATATATTTGACTAAATCACAATTTATAAGCTCAAGGATTTTGATCTTTTCCTACTACGTTAGATTTTTCTTTTTAGTTCAATATGCAATTACATTTATGTGTTATAACTAGACCAGGCATATTTAATTTTTCCTCGATATATCCGAGTCTCTTCTTTCTTCGTTCTAATCGAGGATCTACATGTCACATGTCAAATGGCATGATGTCGATATATTTTTAAAAGACTTGTCAATATATAACTTCTTAAATTTTAATGCACGAAAGTATTATATGACTAAATTACACTTTATAAGTACTAACTAGTTCAAGAATTTTGATCGTTTACTACGCGGTTAGATATTTTTTTCTATTTATTTCAATTAATATTTGTGTGTTATTAATAGGCTAGACATATTCAATTGTAATCTTTCCGAGTCTCCTCTTTCTTTGTTCTCATCGAGGAGTTACTTTCTACCACGTGCCATATGACATGATGTTGAAATATTTTTATAAGACTTGTCAAATGTCAATATATAGTTGCTTAAGTTTTGACCCACGAAAGTGTGATTTTGACGAAATTACTCTTTATAAATACTAACTAGTTCAAGAATTTTGATCTTTTACTAATAGGTTAGATTTTTTCTAATTGTTTCAATATGTGATACCATTTGTGTTTTATTACTAGGCTAGACATATTTAATTTTCATCTCAATCTTCTCAAGCCTCCTCTTTCTACATTCATATCGAGGATTAACTGGAGAAGCTATTTGTTGTTACTCGTCATTTGTGATGACTTCGAAATTTTTTAATAGATTTATCAAAATCACTTTTTTCATATGGTTAGCATAGATTCAAATGTGCTGAAAGGGTGCTGAAAATGGTATTGAAATAGTGCTGAAAATGGTCTAGTACTTCCGTTAAAGGATTTAAGTCATACATATTAATAATGTAATTTTCTTTTTTTAGTATTAGTGAATTTTTACATGCGATAGTTAGTTATAGTTACCAATTTTACCATCTGAACTTGCGTGCGTGAATGTGAAATACTTCGTGCACCTGGTTCTTTTTTTTGGTTGCTCACATTGTCTGTTCTGAATTCTCTTGTGTATTTAGGATCATGTTTTCAAGCAGAAGGGGCAATTGATGCCAAATTTGACTGATTATTTTGTGTCCATGCATCAAAATGGAATCTGAAGTTCTCAATGGAGTACTTTACCATCCGCACCAACAAGCTCAATCATCTTCTTCCAAGTTAGCTGCACGAAGTTGCAACACGATTGTGCCTTACAATCCACCGCCTCATCATCATTCAGGACGGTCTCAAACGGCTATATCGAAAGAGTTTTAGAAAGATTTAACATGAATTTTTCTTATTAAAAAAGGGGACAAATTTTATTTCATGCAATACCCAAAGAATGATGTAGAAAGAAAAAAATGAATTCATTTCCTTACTCTTCTATTGTTGGAAGTTTGATGTATGCTCAAATTAGATATTAGTTTTATGCTCAGAATGCTAGAAGATATATCAAGAGTAATCTTGGAATTGATCACTGGAAAGCTGCAATGAAAGTCTTGAGGTGCCTGAAAAAAACGGAGGATTATATGGTCTTGTGTAGGAGGTCCAACCACTTGAAAATTATTAGATACTTGGATTCGGATTTTGCTGGATGTGTTGCCACTAGAAAATTCACGTTTGGTTACTTGTTCCTACTAGTTGAAGTAACGGTGACATGGAAGAATGGTAAACGATCTGTCATTGTTACATCAACAATGGAAGCAGAATTTGTGGCATTTTTGGAAGCCACAATTCATGGATTATGGCTGCCAAACTTTATTTTAGGACCTAGGGTTGTCGACACTATTATCAAGCCGTTAGAAAATTTATTGTGACAATACTGCAACAATATTCTTCTTCAAGAACGATAAGTTCACCAAAGGTGCCAAACAAATGTAATTAAAAGTAATTTATCATCAAAGAAGAAGCTCAAAAATTAAGAGTTTCACTTGAGAATATTAGAACTGATCTCATGATTGTAGATTTGTTAACGATGGACTTACAATCAAAGACCTTTATACAACATGATCAAAGAATGGGTCTTATTTGTACTTATGATTGATGCATTTATGTTATTTTGACGCTCTGAGCTCAATTATGTGTTTCAGATATACATTAATAATTTTTTCACTTTTCATAATGGTGTACACATTATTATTTTGAGATATTGCAGGATAAGTCTCAATAAGACATTATTGTTGATCATAATGATAAATGTGTTAGGATCGAAAATAATTAGGTGTCATGTGAAAGCTAGCAAAGTACACCTCGAATGACCATGAATAAGAAGACAAGCGAAAAATATACCAAAAGAGACACAAACATTTAACGTGGTTCGGTCAATCTACCTACATCCACAAGAGGAGACGAACAATTCACTATAAATATGAGAGTACAAATAATCGAGAGAAATAATCTCATACAATTTACTCAGAATAAAAAGAGGTTCACACAAGTGATAACGTATCATTTGTGTCTCACAAATTCTCCCCCTACACAATACGATCAAAGCCCTTAGGACTACATTGTGAATGCTACCAAGTTAGAAAGAATAAGTCTCTATTTATAGAGTCATAAACCTTTTCTTATAAGAAAAATGACTAGCCAAATATGGAGACATTGTGTTTTTCTTTTAGGAAAAGAAAAACCTAATTATACTAGAAAAATCAGAACAAATACCCAACAAAATGTTTTGTAGCTTATGAACCTGATACAATAAGTCGGTAATGTAATAGTATATGGAAGGGAGTATGTAGCACAAAAATTATGTATAGTGGTTTGTCATGTTATGCTATGTATGATGGACATTATAGAAGAGATTTATTTTCTGCTCAACTTATGCTTATGTCATTATATTAATATTATGTGGTCCTTGGGCCAAGTGGAAGACTTTAAGACTTGTTATTGTATTTGGACCAAGTACACAAATGACCTCTAGGCCTAAACATTTGACATGAAGCAAGCCCTAGAATTTCAACTGATATTTAATAGCCAAAATGTATTTTTATTTTTATTATTATATTATTATTTTTATTTTTGAAATGCATCAGCTGGGAATGTATGTTATACACTCAGTGGTGGAGCCACCTTGTAGCTAGGGGGTTCATCTGAACCCCCTTCGGCACAAAACTATACTATTTATATATGGTTAAAATAATATTTTATGTATATAAAGTAGATGTCGAACCTCCTTCGATTAGTTCGTGCGTCTAGTTATTCAGATTTTGAACCTCCTTATTCAAAATTCTGACTCCGCCACTGCATACACTATATATGCATTTATTATACAATTCACATATACAATTTTTATACAAAATATTTATCAGTAGACTTTTCATATACACTTTATATTCATATTATACATTATATATACATATATATATATATATATATATATTATTATTATTATTATTTTTTCACTAGGTCGATTGAGTGGTGAAAAAGGTAGTTTTCTCTCAATTAATACAACTGTCGGTGGATGGCGGAGATGAGTCGATCAAATCCAAACATCATTCTTTACCCAAAAATTTTAAAATTTGAACTCGAAATCTTAAATGGAAAGGAAAAGAGAAAAATAACTTGTCATTATTTTGAGCATAAAGTGTATCTTGGGATATGTAATTCAAAGTTGAGCCATTTATATTTTGATGGTCATACCGTATCATTTTCCCTTATTTTATTTGTTGCGCAATTAATATAAATACCATAACTAATATTTTATACATAATAGATCGCGTTCGTACACTAATTATTTGATGGACGTACCCGATTAATTCTTAACCTCTATAAATTGGTTCTCCCTTCACTCATTAGGGTTACTACATATTCTCTATACAATTCCATCATTGTCGGTTGCCGCTCTTCTCAATGATAATGTATTTCCAACCAGGAAAGTTTTCTATAACGTTGATTATCATGTTCAAGATCCTGATATACATTAATTGTAAGTTTACACTACCTGGTTCATAAATTTTGATATTTCCTATTAGGCTATACTTTTTTTCTATTTATTCCTATATGCAATAACATTTCTATTTACTTCGTTTTACCATTTTTTTTGATTTTTCAGCGAATGTCTAATCAGTTGTCTGCAGTACCATGATGTCTCAAACAACTGTAGTTCCTCCCGGCGCCGAAAAATATAGGTGTATCCTCAACCAATGGCGTCGCATTAGAAGATTGTGAATGATCCAACTCTGTTCAGGAAGTGTCCCAAGAATTTTCACTCTATTTTGGGCTCAAAGGACATGTAAGTAACTTTACTTTTTTAAACACAACCCCCCCTAGAGCTCTCGCATTTTTCCATTTTTTGGTAATTCGAGGTGTTAGATGCTTAACACCCGAGCAATCCGTCACATAAATAACCTTTAATTTTATTTTTGCGTTTCTTTTTTTATTTTTTTTCTTACATTTTATAGATACCTTTCAGATTTTCACAAAGAAAATAAAGGGATAGAAAAACATATACAAATAATTTTGATTTCTTTTTTATACATATAATTTTTCATCAAAGAAGATTTAGATGAATTCATCAATGGCGTCTCATGAGAAGATAGTGAATGACCCAACTCTATTTAGGAAGTGTCTCAAGAATTTTCACTATGTTTTGGGCACAAATTGCACGTAAGTAGCTCGAATACACAACCTTAAAATTAGAAGTGGGATGCTTACTGTCCGAGCAATCCTTCACATAAAAAACCTCTAATTTATTTTTGTAGTTCTTGTTTCAATTTTTTGTCCTTACATTTTTCCTCTTATAGATACTTTTCGAATTTTCATTGAAACAATTTTAGAAATAAAAAATAAATACAAAAAAAAGATCAAAGGAATAAAAAATATATACAAATAATTTTGAATTTTTATATGGTATAAATTTTTGTCTGAATAAGATTCAGATGAACCCAACCTCTCGAATTCCGCTGGTAACGAGTGGAGACAAGGGGCAACCCTTTTTTTACCCCTCGGAGCTCTCACCTTTTTCCTCTCTTGCTAAATCGAGGTGTTGGATGCTTAGCACCCGAGCAATCGATCACATAAATAACCTTTAATTTTACTTTTGTGTTTTTCTTTTTATTTTTTTCCCCTTACATTCTTCATCTTACCGATACCTTTTGAATTTTCACTAAAACAAAATAAAAAAAATAGACAAGAGGATCAAGTTAGAAAAACATATACAAATAATTTTGATTTCTTTTTATACATATAATTTTTCATCAAAGAAGATTTAGATAAATCCACAATGGTGTCTCATGAGAAGACTGTGAATGACCCAACTCTATTAGAGAGTGTCTGAAGAGTTTCGCTCTATTTTGGGCAGAAAATGCATGTCCGTAGCTCGAACCCACAACCTTAAAGTTGGAAGTGGGATGCTTACCTCCCGAGCAATCCAACACATAAAAAACCTCTAATTTTACTTTGGGAGCTTTTGTTTCAATTTTTTTCCTTACATTTTTCCTCTTATAGACACCTTACATGCATTACTAGGTTAGACATATTCAATTTTCACCTCAATTGTCACGCCCCGGGAGGGTATCCTAGATGTGGCCGGCACTCGAAAGCCATTTTTGGCCTTCAAGCGAACCACCTGGTCCAGTCACACTTTCATTCATTCACATTCTATCAGAGGAAGACTCAATCATAAGGATACTATTCATAATTTAGGGCCAAAGGCCAAACAAATACCCAATCAATAACTAGCTAGAGTAAAACTAGTCAAAACGAACAATTCAACATTTCCACGCTCTAGTCTATGAAGCCTCTATCAACAATTCAGGAGGTGACAATGACAAGTCTATGGCTACCAAAAATCAAAATAAGGGAAACAAATCAAAGCTATAAAGATAATCTCGGTATCCTCCGGAAACTGGGAGGACTCACTAACTAGTTGGAAGTGAATAGATCTTCAACGGTGCGTCGGTGGATGATCTCTAGTACCTGTCTCTACATCATAAAATGATGCAGGCCAAATGACGTCAGTACATAAAATGTACGAGTCTGTAAAATGGCTGAATAAAACAAACATCAAGGAAGAATTAAATCAACTCGGAATCTCAACTCAGGAGAAAGAACAACTCGATCAAGTGTCCTAAGTCTAAACAAGAATATGGTTTAGATGGGATCAATCACATACAATTCAACCCAATCCGACTCAGAGTACTATCAAGACCTATATGGGAGTTTCTCTAATCCGACAACCATCACTTATGAGGCAGTGATAGTACAACAAGCCGACGTTGTTGCCACGTCCGTTCATACCTTGCCAGGGTATGAACGAATCAACCAATCATGGATCAATATCCAACCAAGTCCTATCATGTCGGGACAATAATTTGGGAAGCATCCGACTTTAACGGTTCAACCCCCTCCTACGTTTGGCGACGTAGTTATTAGATTCGAGTTATTACTTACTCTTACCCAATTCGGTGCTCGATACTCCTCCCAAGACTCAATCCTTATAAAACTCCATCCAATCAACTCAATCTAATCATATCGAAAAGTCTCATTTGGAACCTTGTCAAATCATCAATTCTATCATAATCAAACCTCTTCCAATCATACTATCCGATCAATCCCAGTCGTATCTTTCAAGAGTAGTTTAAATATGCATTTATAACAACATACAATCCTATCCAATCATTCCTCTATTCATTTAGCAAATCTTTCTGGGACTCATCAAGACTCCAAGGTTCTAAATCAACAATTTAAGGTAAACAACATATTTAAGAAGATTAACAAAACTTGTTTAACAACTCATATCAAATAACTCATACCAACATGTAGCACATCACTTTCTTAACTCAACAACATCAACATAATAAAAATTTAGTTAATAGTTGAAAGAAAGACCCGTTTGGACATAAATCTATCAATAACTCTATTCTTATGAACATTCAATCTCAAAGAAGATGTAGGGCACATGGGTGGACTCAACCCATGCTTTGAGTAGCCTTACATACCTTGGTGAAGACTTTGAAGGAACCTTGATGTTAGGTCTTCAATGGGAGGCTTGAATCCTTGAATTTTTTTAAGGCAATTCTTGTTGGGGATGGATTGAGGAAGAGAGGATGAGGATTAGGGCTTTTTGGAGAGGAAATGGACTGAAAAGAAATCGTCTAAAATGTGACCAAGTCAGTGTATATATAATTAGGGAAAATGTCTAATTTGCCCTTTCTCCAAAATCTAGAAAAATGGGCTAAAACCCTCCTGGCACTATAGTGGCGCGCCGCGTCACTGCAGCGCCAAGTCAAATATAGGCTTAAAAACCCTGCAACCTAATAGTGGCACATCGCACCAAGGACCAAACTACTGAGGCTTGTTTCTGGCACTATAGTGGCGCGTCGCGCCCTTGCAGCGCCAAACCTAGATTTTCTAGGTTCTGGAAAATGGGCTTAAAAACCTTGCACACCTAATAGTGGCGCATCGCGCCAAGGACCAAACTACTGAGGCTTGTTTCTGGCGCTATAGTGGCGCGTCGCGCCACTGCAACGCCAAGCCCAGGTTTTTCTCAGTTATAGTCCAGGCCTGAAATTCCTGCAGCACTAGTCCGTCGTAAGATACTCATAACTTTTGACTCCGAACTCCAAAAAATACAATCTTAGTGGCGTTGGAAATAAGACTCAAGGACCTTTAATGTAATAGGTCATGAGCCACCCAGTTCGTTATATTCAAAAAGATAAGGTCATTGGAAGTTGAACCTTATACAAACTCATTCGGAAACTTAGCCAAGACGAGTTCTTTGTACTTGGCTTGGTTTTAGGGATTCCTTATGACCCTAAATCACATCCAACACTCTCCAATTTCTTAAGAATTAATCCTAACTCATGCATGCACTTTACAATCATCTAGTACGATCCTATACGTACACGAATAATGGTCCGAATCTTAGTGAAAATTTTTGGAGGTGTTACATCAATATTCTCGAGTTTCCTCTTTCTTTGTTCTCATTGAGCAATACTTTTTGCCACGTGTCATTGGCATGATGTCGAGATAATTTTAAAAGATGTGTCAATCTATAACTGATTAAATTTTGATGCACTGAAGTATTATTTGACTAAATAACAATTTATAAGTACTAGCCAATTCAAGAATTTTGATCTTGTACTACTATGTTAAAAAAAATTCTATTTATTTCAATATACGATATCATTTATGTTTTATTACTAGGCTAGACATTCAATTTTCACCTCAATCTTTCCTAGTATTCTCTTTCTTTGTTCTTATCGAGGAGCCAGTTGTGTCACATATCATATGGTATGATTCAACATATAACAACTCTAGTTTTGACGCACAGAAGTGTAATTTGACTAAATTTCACTTTATAACTACTAACTAGCTCAAGGATTTTGGTATTTTACTACTAGGTTAGATTGTTTTCTATTTATTTCAATATGCAATAACATTTGTGTGTTATTACTAGGCTAGACATATTCAATTTTTACCTCGATCTTTTCGAGTCTCCTCTTTCTTCGTTCTCATCGAGGAGCTACTTTCTTCCATGTGTCATATAGCATGATTTTATAGGGACATTGAGGGTGCGTTCAGTATGGTTTTTTATTTTTTCATGTTTAGTTGGTCAAATTTTTTGGAGAATATTTTCTCTTTGAAAACAAGTTCCTTAAAATGAGTAAAATGACTTTTCTAGTGGAAGTAAGGAGAACAAGTTCTACAAGTGGCATTTCATATTGATTTTATCCTTACAATTGTCATACTATGGATTTCGAATTCGCATCATAGCTTTGACAACACACGCAAATGTGAAAGTCGTAGCTAAGATTTCTCGAGCTGAAATGGGTTTTTACTTACCAACACCCCTCAAGTTTGATTTGTTTTTGAAAGCCATAGATTATATAGACAATAGAAAGGTTTAAGAGATTACAAAAAAGTCTTTATTTCATCTAGTCGTTATGTGAGACTTAAAGTAAAATCTCTACGAGAACTCTTGCAGACATTTGGAGTTAAAAACAAGAGACTTAACTCTGAACCTCTGCAAGAGTTTTCGGAGAAATTTTACTTAATGTCTTACATACGACTCGATGAAATAAAGACTTTTTGTAATCTCTTAAACCTTTATATTCTCTATATAATCTATGGCTTTTTCAAAAGCAAATCAGACTTGAGGGGTGTTGGTAAGTAAAAACTCATTTCAGCTTGAGAAATCTTAGCTATCACTTCCACCTTTGCATGTGCTGTTAAAGCTATGATGGGAATTCTAAATCCATAATATGACAATTGGAACGATAAGATAAATGTGGAATGTCAGTTGTAGAATTTGGTTTCCTTACTTCCACTAGAAAAATCATTTTTCCTCATTTTTAAGAAATTTGTTTTCAAAGAGAAAATATTCTCCAAAAAGTTTGACCAACCGAACATGAAAAAATTCATAATATGTCAATTCTTTATATTTTTCATAGCCTCCATCCCCACACCCTACCCACACCTCTCATAGTATTTGTCTATGTTATATACAATGTAATGACCCTGAAGGTTATTTTTAGAAATTTTCATAAAATGACAATTTTACCCCCCCCCCCCCCCCCCGATAGTTGCCTCGAGTAATTTTTTATCAGTGTTTGATGTTGGTTTTGGGAATTCATTGAAAAGTTTTGAGTTTTGGAAGTTTTTGAATTTTAAAAGCTTAAGTTGTCCAAAAGTGATATTTGGGACCAACTAGAGTTATGAGTCTCGGAATAAAATTTCATCAGTTCTATTAGCTTCAGAATGTGAATTTGTAGGAGAATCGACGTTTCAGAAATTGGAGTTGTTTCGGGAATTTGAGGTCCTAAGTTGGAAGTTTGAGTTATTTTGGACTAAGGTTAGACTTTGGTCAATATTCAGAGTTTGGATGCTCGATTTGGATTTTCGATGATTTTGTTTATTTCAGGAGGTGATTTTAGGTTAGGAAGAGTTTCACTGTATTTTTTGGGAGCTCCGATGGCATTTTGGTATTTTTGAATACTAAACTAGTTTAGTTGCGACTAAACGGATTTCAGGTCAGGAGACCTCAAATTCGAATTTCAACAGTTTCATTAATTTCAAAATGTTGAATTTAGTGGGTTAACATGTATGGTGTGTATGCACGGGATTTCAAATAAATTCTGAGGGTCCAATCTGTGACTTTGTGCTTTAAGGTGTTTGCTGATATCTGGTGTCTGTAATCCCATTCTCCGCGTTCGCGGAGCTCTTGTTTCTTCTTCTCCGTGTTCGTAGGCCCTAAGTTGCATTTGCGGAATACCTGATATCTGTCCTTCTCATTTTCGGAGGGTCCAGTGTATTGCCTCCACATTCGAAGATTTAGTGGTCCCCGTTCGTGGAGGGAAAAATCAACCTGAACAGTAGCTAATTCCCAAAAGTCAGGAAAGGGTCGTTTTCCACCATTTTTAGACCTTGAGAGCTCTGGCGGGGCGAAATTAAAAAGGATTTTTATGAGACTTCGAGTGGATAAGTGTTATTAACGTATATCTTTCATTAACCATTGATTATACATTGATTTTGGCCTTTACTTCATGATTTTGGACTTCAAATTTTGGGATATTTCAAGAACTAGTGCGTTTTCTTAGAATGATGTTTTCAGACTGATTTTAACTCCTATTTTGAAACGATTTTCTCTAATAGATTCCTTATATCTTGGAGAACATTTTCATCTAAAAATTTCCAAAAATACCCTCTTGTTTCAAGATTCAAGTTTTCGGTTCGATTTTAGCTCAGTTTTCAAAATTGATGATTTGGGTATCGTTGTACTCGTATTCTTGATTTTATTGATTTGGAGAGCCGATGGAAGGGAAAGGCACAAGTTTCAGAATAGTTCGGAGTTGAATCAAGGCAAGTGAACATCTAAACCTTTGTTAAAGTTTGTAGATGCTCATACTCCTTGTTATGTGCGTTGGAGAGTAATGTGAATTAGTTTTGATTACTTGATTATTGTGATTGATCTTAATAACGAAGAAGAGGGATAATAAACTAGAAATTTGATGAATTATATTGATGCGATCGATGTGATTATGATTTTGACTTATCATGGACATGTGTCATGACTGAAAATTTGAGGTCATGATGGCACTGTAACATCTCGAAAATTTCTATGCCAAGACTCGAACCATTCTTTTTAGGCGTATAGGATTGAACTCAGTGACTTTTAGTTGTATATATGAGTTAGGATCAATTTCTAAGTATTTTAAGAGTATTAGATGTGTTTTAGGGTCATAAGGGATCTCTAACACCAAGCGATTTCAAATAATTTTTATCGGCTAAGTTTCCGAATGAGTTCATATAAGGGTCAACTTCAAATAACCATATCTCCTAGAATATAACGAATTGGACGTCCCATAACCTATCAAATTAAAGGTCTTTGAGTCTTCTTTACAACTCCATCAATATTGCATTTTTCTGAATTCAGAGTAAAAAGTTATGCTCAGTCGACCAGAAGGGTGCGGACAAGTCCGCATCGCGGACTTGCCTTGTTTTTTTTCCAAATTTTTGTATTTTGTCGAACAAAAAGGTGCGCGACACGTCTGCATAGCGTACCTGTCATGGACTTGTCCAGTTTTCCAGATTTTGTAGGGACATTTTTGGAAATTTTCCTAATACCTATATATACAACTTGGACGCGTTTTGGATCATATTTTTCAGTCTTTTGCCTCTCCAAAGAACCCTAATCTCCATCCTCCTCTTTCTTAAATCATCCCCTCCAATTTTTCTATCAAACTCAAAGGATTTAAGGCTCCTCATTGAAGACCAAGAATTAAGTTTTCTTAAAGTTTCACTCTAAGGTATGTGGGTTTTCATCCATGGTCCTTCCACCCATGGAGCCCAAATATTTTCTCAACTTGATGTTTCAAATTCCAAATGGTGAATTCTTATGGGATTTTCCATGATGATTCAAAATGCATATATTATGGTATATTTGAAGTTTTTTGTGTTTAAATTGATATATTGACTCTCATTTATAAAATGAAATTTTTTGTTAGTGACCCTATATGAAGGCTTGAAAGGTAATTTTAAAGTGTATATGGTGGGTTGTTTTAAGATGGTTGATTCGATGCATTTATATCACTCTCATGCATACAAGTATTCTTTAAATGTATTTGAAGGTCTTTATGAATTGAACCCACCTAGTCTTCCTATGTATTTATGAAGTTGAATTGAAAGTTTATGAGCAAATGCCTATGTTTAAGGGGGTTCTTCTGAAATGATTGAATGATGATGAAAGGGATTTTAGCCAAAGAAAGGATTCAATGTGAAAGGACAATTCTCACATATTTGCATCAAATAAAATATTTTAATGAGCTATTCCACCGATGATAATTTGATGTCGAAAGTTATACAACGCTTATGTTATTATGATATTTAAATGTTATTTCGTGGGATTGATCTAGCACCGAATGTAACATGTAGATGGGGACTCGACCTAAGGGGTCCTTAAGTAAAGTCTCATGTTGTATTAACTATGCGCCAACATAGAAGCCCTTGTAGGCTATTTAGGCTAGTGGATCCACAATTAGCCAATAAAGTTAAAGTTAAAAAATGTTAAAGTTGACGGAGTCCTACCTGGCAAGTAAACTCCCCGTGCCAACGTAAGGGGTTATGTTGGATTCCATGTAATAGCTCCCATGGTCTTAAATGTCGGTTAAGGTCACTTCCCTATAAAATGAATGTTTTCAGGTTTCTTATGATGATGTTTAATGTATGCACTCATTATGCACATTTATGTTCCTCATTTCGTAGCATACTCACATACTTAGTACATTCAAAGTACTAATGCATACTTTTGCCTACATGCTATCATCATATAGGAACCGACGTCGCTCCTCGAGCTCCTCCACGTGGCTAGCTCGAATTAGTTTGAAGATTGCTTGTGGTGAGTTCCCATGTTCCGGGAATAACCTCCTTTATATTCTAAGCTTATGTTTTGTAAAACATTAAAACTTTTATGAAGACATTTCTTGACACTTATTTTGAGGGTGATCTAGGGACATGTCTTTGCCCCCACCAAGTCTATTAGTAGAGGTATGTTGGGACATAAATGGAAAATGTTTTGAAGTTGCTAAGGACTATTGTTCTACGATATTTCCCTTAGTCCCGGTTCCCTTTTTATTTATTTACTTTCCGCTTGTTATCGTATGGCATTACTAATGAAATGCTTAACGAATGTTAAGAGGCTTAGGTAAGGCACCTTTGGGTGTCTTATCCGCCGTGTCACGTCTAGGCCCTAGGCCCGAGTCGTGATAGGAACACATCCCAAAATTTAACATGATATGTAAGACGAACAATATATCACATACCAAACTCCTAAAGAGGAAGTTAGGCCACAAATGAAAAGAAAAAAGTATAATGAAGAATTTCCCAAAATTCGGTATCATAAGTATAAAGAGCATCTAATATAACTTATGAGTATGAAGTACATCACGAATCTCCGAATAGAAATAAAGATTGAAAAAAAGATGGAACTAATGATGATTCAGAACACAAGATCTCATCACCAATCCGAAATAAGCCTATCCACTAGAGGTGATCAACCACCATGAGGAGTGCCCTATGCATCAAAAGTGACGCAAAAGTAGGGGTGAATACAATCTACATGTACTCAGTAGGTTTGACCGACTGATTATAAGAAATTAATCAAACTTATTAAATAAGCTAAGGAATGCTTCCACCTGTATACAAAAAAGTCTCCCTCCCCCGGCATTGGTGTCGCTAATTTGTAAAAAAGGCCACGGGTAAAGTAAACATATATGATCATAACAATTCCACATATCATCATACAAGTGAAATAACTCAAAGATCAATGCAATGCAATGTGATGATGCAATGATGTGGTGGTATGGTGGAATCAAGGCTGTCGCACAATCTGTTGTATATGCTCTGTCGAGATAAGGCTTCCAGACAAGGATCCATGAGGGACTCGCGATCCATATACCAAATCACAATCTCAATATCTCATGAACTTACCACCTAGCTCGTGGTCAAGGATATAAAAATGTGTCTCATTTTTTTTCTTAACAAGAAATTCCACGATTCTCAACTTCCCAAGAATCATGATATGTTGAATAAAGATAAATGCATCACAACACATATAACATGGAGGCAACAATCAACTTATCATGTATTAAAACGTTCAAAGTTCTTAAAAGTCAACCAAATTATGGTATACACCCTCCTATAAAAATAGCGGGAAAGAGTTCATTTGAAACAAATATTCACCCATATGGAAAGCATTTCATTTACTCAAAATTTGATCCAAACCCCAACTCAACCCCTCACTCGGGCATAATAAGTCAATTCGTGTTACAAGCCTCTCTCAAAGGCAATTCATGAATCGCATGCTTCTAAAACACATAGAATAACAACAAAGGCCCCTACACAGGCTAAACCACACAAATAAGCTCCCACATAGGCAACACAATATAATCAAGCCCCTACACGGGTATCACAATATAATCAAGCCCCCATATGGGCATCACAATATAATGAATCTCCTACACGGGGCATCACAATATAATCAAAACTCCCAATTCATATGAAAATCCCATCCCAAAGCCTATGACATGAGAACGGTTAATTACCCAACCTCAGTCTACAAAAAGGATAGCCAAACCTACCTCGAAGGCTGAGAAACTTTACTCGAACACTCTACCATAGTTTTAACCTAAAATATCAACTCCAAAATGATCCAAAACTATCAAGAATAAAAAGAATTCATCAAAAAGAGTTTAAAAATACCCATATTGCAAGGTTTAAGAACCGGGATTAAAATCGTCAAAAAATTACTTTGAAAACAAAAAGAATAAAACTGAAATTTTATTTGAAAATCAGCTCCTACACATCAAGTGGAGTTCATGGTTGAAAACTCTATTAAAATCGAGTTTGAAATCATGAAATTACTAATTTTAAAATTTGAGAGAAAAACCTAAAAACCCACATTGAAATCTTGATTTCGAAATATCTTTGAAAGATGAAATAGTAAGGAAATGAATTAGAAATGACAAAGAGACTTATTCCAAAGAATTTCCTCAAAATATTGCTTCAAAAATTGCCTCTCCTAAGCTCTAATTGAGTAACAATGGTGGAAACGAGAAAAAGGAGGAAGAAACCTAGAAACCGCGGTCAACTTGCATCAACACCCTTCAAAACATATTCTTGACCCACATAACTCATCCGGAACCCTATAAATATGAACCAATAATTCAAATTAATCATAAAATATGTTTAAGAACCAATGGAATCATCGTATTTCCAAAAAAAAAGATTGTTATGAACAAAATACCACCACGGACCTCTCTTAGGCCTAAAACTCAATTTTTAGCCTAAATACTCAAAACGAACTCTAAAGTCCCGGGGCTCTCACCAACCACCCTAATAAATCAAACTCGATGTTACGAACGTAATGTAACTGATGAAATTACCATCCAATGCTTGGATCTTGTAATGTTAACCAAAGTCAACTATCTCATAAAAATTTCATTCGAAGTCTCAAAATCACCAAAATCTCTCTCGATCACATCGGGGACCACACAACCCATTTTCAAAATATAGACAAAGCAAAGAACCACTAAGGGGAAGGATAAAATGGTTATTTCATATGAAAAGTATTTTTCAAGAATTGGGACATTAAAACATGTGAAATGATTATATTGATATGAAATGTGAATTGTTGTTGTTGATATCATGCTATTATCATGAATTATATGAACATGAATTAAATTGCATTTATTCTGATATATTGTGTTGAGACTGAAAATGATGAGAAATAAATAGCTCGGGCCATACACTCCGCGACAGGTATTATGAAACAAAGGATCGAGCCACACGCTCCGTGGCATGTATTATGAAACAAAGGGGTCGAGTCATATGCTTCGTGGCAGGATATGTATATATGAAGGGATGGGCCGCACACTTCGTGGAAGGTTACATGGATAGAAATGTCCTCCATGGATTCCGGATTGTGATTCATCGGATATGTACCGATAGGACAGACATGCATCATCTCATTGTATTGCATCATAGCTTTTTGTTATTCGTGTTTACCCATTGTTGCCCTGTATATATTGAACTTGACTTGATATGATTCATTTGATGAGATTGTCGATGGGTATTCATGGGTTGTGTGTTATTATTATGTACGAATTGTAGAGTTGGGCTAATTTTCATACAGGTTGTAGTTGAGGAGTTTCGGTTGGGATGACAGGAGTACTTGTATTCTATTTAGATTTTCTTAGTTTTAGTTGTCCTCTTGATGAGTACCATATTGTTTGGTACTCACTCCTTACTTCTACACTTGTGTAGGTTGTGAGCCCAGACCTGCTTGATCTTTTAGCTTTTCTACTATACCCGAGGCTATCATTTGAGTTGTTGAGGTAGTTGTTGTATCCATCCAGTGGACACCTCTTACTCTTTTCTTTATGTTTTAGTCCTATTCTAAAGACAAAAACATTGTAACTGTATTTCGTTTCTCATTTTCTGTATTGTATAACGGCTTGTACACGTGACAATTATTCTTGGGGGAATTTGAGATTAATTACCTATTTTTCTTAAGTTAAGCCTTAATTTACCTTATTTACTTCCGCATTTACTTTCTGTTGGGTTTTAGAATGAATTATTTTGGTGGATTGAGATGAGTGTCATCACATCCGATTTTGGATCGTGAAATATAAATAATTTTAAAATAATATTTTTGCTTATGTAGCAAACATAAGAAAATAGGTACCACTTATTCTTCCGGAAAATACTTTTTATGAAAAACATTTTCTTTCTTACCAAATACACCCTCGTTTGATATTGATTGTTAGTGTATACATATAGATCTATCAAAACTATGGGGTGATAGACAAGGAAAGGTACTAGAAGGAATTGAAGGAGTATATAGAAAGAATGATGACCACATGAGCTTGCTACTAATGGTGACTGACTGGGAGAAGAAGAAGAAGAGAAGGATACATAGTTCATTTAGCATAAGATCAACACGTAAATATTTCTTTGTAATGTAGTTCCGAAACCGCAGCTCTTTCTGTGGATCAAAACATTGTCATGGCTTATGTAAGATAGACCAAACTATTTCCAAAAGTGTAGTTTCTCAAAACATTAGTTTTCCTAGACTAATTCTCATGCTTATAAAATGGTCTAGCTTATCAAACTTTATACCGGTGATCTCTTTATAAACTCCACCATACTTCTACAGATCGTGGCTAAAATATATTTTTTTACCCCTTCTTAGGAGTTTCCACCTTTTTTCGCTCCTTTGGTGACTCAAAACAACAACCTTAGAGTTGGAGGTGAGAGGTTCTTACCATCCGAGTAACTTCCTATTGTCTAGCAAAAAATAATCTATTTTTGGCATTAGGATGTAATTGGAGGGTCAAGCCTTGGCAAAGTTTATGTAACATAGACCACAATTCGATACTTTGTTACTGCTTAAAGTTATGCAAATATTAGTAATGCATAAATTAGTTATGTAGAATTCAATTATCCATTTATTCTTCTGAAGGTGGGAAAAAAGATAAAACTAAATAAACGGATTATTCATCCAAATTTAAGTTTGCATTAGCTTTAATTTAGACCTCGAGGATGAAGCTTATATCGACCAACATAGGGTTTCAAAATTAAAGAAAAAGGTCAAACGGTGCATAAGTTAAAGAAGTCCATATATGAACTCAAACAAGACAAGCCTCATGATAATAATATATAAAATGTAATGATACCATAACATTTTTTGAATTTAAGGAGATTACCGTTGATCAGTGTATAAACCAAAAGATGAGTGGGAGCAAGTTTATATTTATGTTGACGAACTTTGACGTGCTACTGATGATTTAGGCATATTGTGTGAGACAAATGACTTTCTCTCTATGAATATTGAAATAAAAGATATGGGTGAGGGATCCTATGTGACAGGTATAAAAATATTCCGTGATAGATCAAAAGAATTATTAGGACTATGTCAAAACGGCTATATCGAAAGAGTTCTAGAAAAACAATATGAACAATTGTTCAGCAAGAATTGTCCTTGTTCAAAAAGGGGACAATTTTTTTCTTATGCAATATCCGAAGAATGATGTAGAAAGAAAGAAAATGAAGTCAATTCCTTTTTTATTGTTAAAAGTTTGATGTATGTTCAAACTTTGCACAAGAACGAATATTAGTTTTGTGATCGGAATGCTAGGAAGATATCATAGTAACCTTGGAATTGATCACCGAAAATATGCAATAAAAGTCTTGAGGTGCCTGAAAGGAACAAAGGATTACATTCTCTTGTATAGGAGGTCCAACCACAATTTGAAGTTGTTAGATACTCGAATTCAAATTTTTCTGGATGTGTTGTCATTAGAAAATCTACATTTAGTTACTTGTTCTTATTAGTTGAAGAAACGATAACGTGGAAGAGTGCTAAACAATCTGTCATTGCTACATCCACATGGAAGTAGAATGTGTGGCATGTTTTGATGCCACAATTCATGCATTATGGTGGTTGAACTTTATTTCATGATCGAAGGTTGTTGATACTATTACCAGTCGTTGAAAATTTATTATGATAATACCTTAATAATATTCTTCTCCAAGAACGATAAGTTCACTAAAGGTGTCAAATATATGGAATTAAAGTAGTTTACTATCAAAAAAGAAGTTCAGAAACAAAGAATTTCACTTAAGAATATTAGAATTGATCTCATGATTGTAGTTATGTCATGACCCGGACCTGCCACGACTGGCACCCAGACTAACCCTCCGGTGGGAGAATCATTTTCAATAGCCTAACGACAATAATCGCGAGGTATACTAAAAGTTAAAGTCTGTGGAAGCAGGTTTAAATCAATCAATAAATAATGAGTTCCCATAAAATCAGAACCAACTAGTTATCAGCCAAAATATACGGAAGTAAACACATCCTAGGAATTGAAAGTCGTCCGTACCAAAACTCTAACCAAATATCATCATAAGAAAGGGGAACACCCCCAAAATGAAATCATAATACTAAAACAGTGCTTGAAATCTTAGTCCTGGAAAAAGAACTAGTACAATGAAGAGTCCACGTCAACTTGAAATAAACAGCTCACCCTTGAACTCGAACAAGTCTCACTCTTCTAAATGAGGCCTCTCCGCATCCGGCTGAATATGCCTTGTACTCAACAAAGGCAGAGTAAGTGTAGTATCAGTACACAAAAACAACAGTGTACTGGTAGGATCACGCCGTTAGCCAGTAAGTGGATCGTAGAAAAGTAAATTCAACATAACAAACATACACATATACAGAATAAGTCAATCAATCTCATCTTCAACCATATTCAGTAAGATCATAATTCAATATCTTCAATATGCTATAACTTCACACAAAGGTCTTCTTAGGGGACCTACAAATAATCAATTTTGTGTTGGAATGTGACACCCAGTCCAAATATATGTCGGAATGTGACATCCGATCCAAATATGTGTTGGAACGTGACACCCGATCCAAATATGTATCAAAATGTGACACCCGATCCAGTTTATGTGTCGGAATATGATACTTGATCCAAACATACCACAATCACAAATAAATTCATTATTTACAACATTATATTCACCAAGAACACATTCATCACAAAACAGACCAGCAAGTGATCATTTCACACATAATCTAGCATGTTTCCCTATTCATATACACATAGGCATGTCATGAAGCAATTTAACAAGTATATAAAACACATACGGGAAACAAGACCATCACCTACCTCAAATTCAAGCTTCAACAACCTTATAGTGCAATAGTTTTCCCTTTCTAAGTTCGTTCCTCTCGTTCTTGGTCTAGAAACAGTAAATACATATAAAGGATCAACAAAACGGTCTAACTATCATGAAAAATAACACAATTCTCATCCTATCCAAACCCATGATCCTAACCCTACCCTAGGGCTATTTCCCACCATTAGTTTTCATTTCAAACTTTCCCCCAATGATTACCAACCATAGTTTTTAGGTTCTACGAATCAAAGGATCAATTTAGGGAGTAAAATACTTACCTTAAGCATGTAAATCCATGGGAGATCGATGGAAATAGCCCTAGATCACCTCCTGAAGTCTTAGGAACTATTTTTGCAGAAATAGACCATTTTGGGGTTTTTTCCGTCTTAAGTCTTGCGACTGTCCCACTCTGGCGGGATAGATCCTGCTCTGGCAAGTTGCACAGAAACAGAGAGCTCAGAATTTGAGCTCCAAGCCCCCATTTCACAATATACCCCATTCCCAAGACGTATTAAAATATACCTTTCACACCAAATTCGATTTTGGGAGTTTTACTCACCTGAATGCGATTTTGCAAAGCCGTAAATGCTCCGTATCTACTTGGCTATCATTTTATCCAAATACATCAAAGATTTGATCTCCCACCATTCACATAATCATCCTATACCTTACCTGACTCAGAATTCATCTAAGTTTGACCTAGGCTAAATTTTTTCAAAGTTACTACCCGAAGTTTTCTGACCCGAAATCCTTCTTCCATTGGCCTATTCCTAATGACGGGCACAGATCGTTATAAGTTACATTAACGACGAGCTTACAACCAAAGACATTTAAAGAACATGTTCGAAGAATGGGTCTTGGTTGTACTTATGATTGATGCTTTTGAAATGTTTTGACACAATGAGCTTAATGATGTGTTTTTAATTTACATTAATGAATCTCTTGTTTGTCCTAATGGTGTACACATTATTGAAGATATTGCAGGATAAATCTCAATGAGATATTACTGTTGACTATACTGTTAATCGTTTTATAACTTATGAACCTGATATGATAGGTTGCTAATGTTATAGTATATGGAAGGGAATATGTAGCACAAAAATTATGTATAACCGACGTAACTCGCATTAGTGGTTTTTCGTATTGTGAAATATATGATGGACATTATAAAAGAGATTTACTTTATTCGCAACTAATATTTATGTCATTAAATATTAATGTTATGTTGTAATTGGGACAAGTGGAAGAATGTAAGATTTATTATTTTTTGACGAACTTTTAAAAATGACTATAGTTTGAGCTTAATTAGAGATCTGTAGTTATAGTTTGCTTAATTATGATTCATAGCTACATATTTGGGGAGGAGAGCATAGAGCGAGACTATGAGGGAGGAGAGACGCGGATGAAATATGAGATAGAGAGGCAGAAGATAAAGATGAGAGAGAGGTTGGATATATGTTGTATTCATTGAATCAAGTTGTATCACAGATATAATTGATACAACTATTTGGATCAATGAATACAATTGTATAAATAATTATTGTATTTAGGTACATGTTTAGGAGAGAGATGAGAGAGATTGAGAGAAGAAGGAGAGAGATGAGTGAGATTAGGAGAGGGAGGAGAGAAGCAAGCGATATTTGGGAGAAAGAGGAGAGAGAGTGAATACATGTTATATTCATTGTATCAAATTCTATCACAAATACAATTCATATAGAATATAAATTTAGTTGGTACAAAATACAAATATAGTTGCCAAAATATATTGATATAGAACAAAAATCTCTCACATATATTTGATTAAATACAATAGATACATAATATATTTGACTGCGAGAATGAATACATGTTGTATTTGTTGTATTATGAATACAATTGATACACTTGATTTGTATCATATATTGAATATAATTGTATCCGTTGTATTAATGAATATAATTTGTATCAATAAATATAATTGGCAGAATACAAATTGCCATAATACATGCAATTGATACACAATATA
Organism: Solanum dulcamara; assembly: GCF_947179165.1. NCBI lineage: Eukaryota > Viridiplantae > Streptophyta > Magnoliopsida > Solanales > Solanaceae > Solanum > Solanum dulcamara. The sequence continues at coordinate 84,988,926 of NC_077237.1, read as the reverse complement.
AATATAGTTGATACAGAATACAAATACAATTGCCATATTATGAGGTATGTTGTTTTGGCTGCAACATTGTTTGGGAGAGAGAGATGGGGGGGAGGCAGTGGGGGGAGACAGAGGGACGAGAGAGAGGGCGGTGGAAGGAGAGAGGTGAGCGAGAGAGAGAAGGGAGACACATTTTTTTATAAAACTCTATCAGTAGCTACGGATTGTAATTATTTTAAACTATAGTTATGTATAGTAAATACATATCACATGCTTGTTATATTATATATGTAACTTTTTCATATTTTTTATTTAGACCAAGTACACAAATAACCTCTAGGACAAGACATGTGACATGAAGCTAGCCGTAGAATTTCAATTTGACATTTGTTGTTGTTGTTGTTGTTGAAATGCACTAATTGGGAATGTATGTTGTTGAAGTTGTTGTTGAAATGCACCAATTGGGAATGTATGTCATACACTAATACACTATATATACATTTCTTATATATTTCATATATATGCACGTTTTATACAATACATACATTTTTATCAATACAATTTTCGTATATACTTCATATTCACTAGGTAGATTGAGTGGTGAAACAAAAAAGGTTGTTTCTCTCTCTCCGACTGTCGGTGGACAATGAAGATGAGTCAATCAAATCCAAACATCATTTTTTACCCAAAATTTTAAAAAAATGATCTCTAAATCTTGAATGGAAAGGGAAAAAAGAGAAAATAACATGTCATTATTTTGTGCGTGAAAGTGTATATAGGGACATATAGTTCAAAGCTGAGTCGTTCAAAGTTTTGATGGTCACACCATGTCATTTTTTCTTATTTTATTTGTGGCTTAATTAATGTAAAGCCCATAACTAGTATTTTATAAGGAATAGACCGTGGTCATACACCTGTTATTTGATGGACGTACTAAATTAATTCTTAACCTCTATAAATTGGTTTTTCCTCTGCTCATTAGGGTTACCACATATTCTCTATACAATTACATTGTTGATGGCGCGCTCTTCAATGATAATGGCTTCCCAATCAAGTATGTTTTCAATAACGTCTATCTATAACATTATCATGTTCAAGATCATGACATACAGTAATTTTAAGTTTACACTAACTGGTTCATGGATTTTGATATTTCCTATTAGGCTAGATTTTTTTTCTATTTATTTCAATATGCGATAACATTTCTGTGTTATTACTAGACTAGAGAAATATTCAATTTTCACTTCGATCTTTTCAAGTCTAAGCTCTATTCTCGTCAAGGAGTAACTAGAAAAGCTATTTTTTGTCAATGTATTATTTGACATGCCTTTGAGATATTTATTTTTAAATCATTGTGTCAAGACATTACTTTTTTAGAAACAAAAAGGTTTAACATTTGTCCTTGTACACTAGAAAAAAATTATGTGTGTATCCCTCATCACACTTTTGTGCTTAGATGGTGCTAAAATTGTGTTGCTGAAAATGGTCTTATTTTTAAATCGTTGTCAAAATATTACTTTTTTAGAAACTATAAGGTTTAATATTTGTCCCTGTACACTAAGAAGAAAATTATATTTATCCCTCATCACACTTTTGTGATTAGATGGTGCTAAAATTGTGTTGAAAGGGTGCTGAAAATGGTCTTAAATGGTTCTTACTTTATGCAGAAAATGCTCTAAAATGGTGCTGAAAATGATGAAAATATCTCTATGTGACCTACAGATCATAGTTCTAATGAAATCCTCTATTGATTCTTGTTTTAGGATAAGTTTCATGCATATACACCTCTTCAAGGTGTGACCCATCCAACCTTGAGTGAATATAGAATGCTTTGTGTACCTGTAGTTTCTTTTTTACATTATTCAATGGTTGCTCACATTGGCTCTTATGAATTCTCTTGTGTATTTAGGATCATTGTGTTTCCAAGTAGAAGGGATCTTTGATGCCAAATTTGACTCCGGATATTTCGTGTCAATCAAAATGGATTTTAATATTTACTACTAGGCTTGATTTTTTCTATTTATTCCAGTGTTTTATAACGTTTATGTATTATTACTAAGCCAGAGACAATCAATCTTTCTGAGTCTCCTGTTTTTCTATTCTAATCGAGGAGTAAATAAAAATGCTATTTTCTGTCATGTCATGACTTCAAGATATTTTAATTTTGAATATATTGGTAAAATATTACTCCTTTCTAAAGTTTTGACTCATCTATTAAAAGATCATTTAATAATAGTAATTTGAAGTGTTATCTGATTAAATTACACTTTATAAGTACTAAATAGTTCAAGTAATTCATCGAGGAGAACTGGAAAAGATATTTTCTATCATGTTTCATTTGTCTTGACTTCAAGAATTTTTAATAGATGTGTCAAAATATTACATTACTTCTTTCTTATGGTTAGCAAAATATCAAATATGTTAATTTGTTTGTGCTATTAGGCACACTTACATTTTTTTTCCTACTTGATATCACTAACAATGTGTTATACTTCTCTTCCTTTCATATATTTATGGTTTTCTTTTTTAATTTCTACCTTTTTGATTGATTTTTTGTAGCTCTTCACTCTTCCGGCAGCAATGATGTAGTAAATGGTAAGCCAATTCTCATTTTCTTTTCAAATTTTATTATATGAATTATTCTGGCTAAGATTTGTTTCATTATAATATGAATGTAGAGGGATTGAAATAGGGAATACAATGAATTTGTATATGAAATGCAAAAGAATTATGAGGTTCTTAAATCCATTTTAATTTATGTATATCATCAAACATATTTTGTCAAGGAAAAATGATCTTATTGTATACAAAGTTTTAAATTTTTCTTTTTACATATTTGCACCTAATAATATCAAAATGTAACTCATTAATCAGCCAATCAATTTATATAATTTGGTGGACACACGTATAACATATGTGTCTGAAAACTAGGTACACTTTATAAGTATTTATAACTAGTTCAAGGATTTTGACCTTTTACTACTAGGCTAGATTTTTTTCCTATTCTTTTAAAAATTTTTGTACATTGCCAACCGATTTATCATGATGTTTATTCAAATTCATAATAATTTTCACGCACACACTAATTGAAAATAATGGATTCAGTTGAAGCCAGTAAATATTTGTCTTCTACCTCATGTGAATTCTTCAAAATATAGTAAAAAAGATATCTACCCTAGCAATGTCCTTTTTAACATTGACTATGAAATGGTTATTCCTGAAACTTTTACTATCCTATTTTATCTCTTATAAATGGCTAATTATTTGATTGTAACACATTTATTTTCACCATTCTCTTTGCATTACGTGTTTACCACACCATTTGACCAACCAAACGCACTCATACGTTATATTGGTACATAGTGTCCTTGTAACAATATTCAAGACTTACATTCTAGTAATTTGTGAGTTTCTCTCACACGATAGTTAAATTTGATTCTCACTGTCCCATTGTTCGATCTTCTGATGTAATAGAAAATTGTTTTTAAGCATAAATGTTGCTACATCATTCAATGGTTGAAGGAGAGAGCAACGATGAAGTTGTCTCTATGTAACCTATAGATCATGGCTCTAACCATAATATTTGTTTTAGGATAAGTTGCATGCATCACACCTCTTTAAGGTGCAACCCCTCTGACATTGTGTGAATGTGGTATATATGCTTCGTGCACCTAAATGTTCTTTTACATTATTCTAAGGTTGCGCACACTATTTGTTCTAAATTCTCTTATGTATTTAGGATCAATGAGTTTCCACGGAGAAGGCACAATTCATGGAGAATTTGACTCTGGTTACTTGGTGTCTGTCAAAGTGGGATCTGAAGTTCTCAAAGGAGTACTCTACCATCAAGAAGAACAAATCCCATCTTGCAACGCGATTGTACCTGACAATCCACCACCTCACCGCTATTCAGGAGGGATGAGCAGGAGGAACAGGAGGAGGAGGACCAGAGACCCTAATCTCCCAAGACCTAAATGGAGTGGATACACCTTCTTCTATGTTGAAAAACAATCTTTATCCAAGGAAAAGGAGGAAATTCACAAGGATGATTGCAAAATCTTGGAAGAGTCTTCCTCCTGAATAAAAAATGGTAACCACACTCAAATTCAATCATTTTGTATTCTGTGTTGTGAAGTTTCATCATAAATTAAGAATGACAAACTAATTCTTACGTAATATTGGACCATGGCTTTAAATATGGACAATGTAGATTCATATAGTTGGCCCAACTTGCTCGGCATACTCAAACTCGAGCATTAAAAAAAATAGATTATCTAGGGACATTGAGCTAAGGGTTTATCGGAAACAACCTCTATACCCCTCAAGGTAGGGATAAAGGTTTGCATATACTCTACCCTTCCCTGACCCCACTTGTGGAATTATACTGGGTATGTTATTGTTGAATGTAGAGAGTTTGATAGTGTTTGTTTGTGTATACATACAGGTCTATAAAAACTATGCGGTGAAGGACAAGGAAAGGCACAAGAAGGAATGGAAGGAGTACAACGAAAGAATGATGACCACATCATCTTGCAACTGAAGGTGACTGACTGGCAGACAAAATGGAGCAGGAGATGTAGTTCATTTCAATGACTGCAGCTCTTTCTGTGGATCAAAACATAGTTACAGCTTATGTAAGATAGTCCAAAACTATTTCCAAAAGTGTTGTTTCTCAGACATTTTTGTTTTCCTAGACTGATTCTCATGCTTTTAAGATGATCTTTGTTGGATAATCACCTTGATTGCATTGTTGGTAAACTATCTTTATTCAAACCATAAGTGAGGTTGTAGCTAGTCTACAACAACATACCCTGTGTAATTCCACAAGTGGGGTCTGGAGAAAATAAAACTAATATGTCACGAACAGCACAACGATACAATATGTGAAAAGAAACGATTTCAACAAGTCCTAGGAAGGAGGGGGTGAGGTCTGCATTTCAACTACCTTCTTCCATGACTCTCGGCTCGATATCTCACCCCACCACCTTCCCACGTTCTCTCTTGAAGTGAAGAGCTCTGCTCTATCTGTCCCATTCACCAAGTATTGGATGTTTGGAAGGTGAGAGAGATCGGCCAATGTGAATTCATCTCCAGCCAAGTACTGAGTCTCTCCGAGCCTCTTGTCATACACATCGAGCACTTTTTTGAGTTTTTCTTCGTTCTGTCTGATCGAGTTCTCGTCTTGTTTGAGCTTCATTCGCGGTGCAAAAGCCAACTGGAATACAAGAACTGAACTTGGTGTATTGAAGCTTTGTCCTTCTGCCTCTATCCATTGATCTATAGATGCTTTCTCTAATGGGTTTGTTCCATATAATCCCTTGTTCCCTTGACTCCGATATTTGTCACATATGTACCTATTTATAGATCTGGATTCTGGATTTACCAAAAGCAAAGACAGACAACTATGTAAACTCAAATTCCATACTAGTATAAGCATCAACGAAACAATGTAAGCTACAAATTCCATAATAGTATAAGCATCCAAATTCTATACTAATCTAAGCATCCTTAACGATAATGCAAGAACCAAATCCCACATTAATATACACATTATGAAACAGTGTAAGACCCAAACTCTATATTAGTATGAGCATCATGAACACATACTAGTATAGGCATCATCAACAACAACATCGCATCATAAGTAACAATATAAGGCCCAAATTCCATACTAGTATCAGTGACGGAGCCACCTTATGCTAAGGGGTGTCACTGGAAAATTACATTTTTTAGCCAGGTCAAAATTTTAGTTTTTATGTATATGAACTAAACGTTGACTCCCCTTTATTTTCTAGGTGTGTCTACTTGTTTTTTATACCGTAACACTCCTTAGTAAAATTCTTCGCTCTGCCACTGTCTAGTATAGGCATCATCAACAACGTCACATCATAAGTAACAATGTGAGACCCGAATTCCATACTAGTATAAGCATCATGAAACAGTAAGGCAAGGCGCAATTTCCATACTAATATAAGCATCATTTACAATAATGTACAACCCAAGTTGCAGTAGTATAAGCATCACGAACAATATTGTAGGACCCAGTTTCCATACTAGTTATAAGCATCATTAACAACAATGTAAGACCCAAACTGCATATTAGTCTAACCAGCATGAACAACATATAAGACCTAAATTCCATACAAGATAGGATAAACATCATCAGATAATATGATGTTTAGAAAAATTCTGCAAAGCCAAATTCCTTAATAAAGTAAGCATCATCAACAAGAGAGCAAGACCCATATTCCATCCCAGTATAAACAGAGAAAAAGAACAACAACAACATATAAACCTTACCCCTACCTTTGTGAGGTGGAGAAGTTGTTTCCGATATACCCTCGCTTCAGAAGAAGCATAATCAAAGCAGAATTGAAAGGAAAATAACAATAACAAAATGACAAGATAAACAAAGCAAACGTATCAACAAGTAGTAACAAGACTTGAAAGATTAAGATACTAGGCAAATATTAAATATTACTACGAGGAGCTACCTACTACCTCTCTCCACTAATTCTAACCTTCAAACCTTCCCATCTAGCGTCATGTCATCAGTACGCTAAATTGTGTTAAAGAACAAGATCCCAAATTGTGCTACTACTATAATCATCATCTATTCTTGGCAAATGCAGTTTAAAGATCCAATTTTTAGACTGCCCCAATACTTCCAGGGCTATCTGGTGCAAGATTAAGAGGACTAAGCAGGGGGTGGGTTACAAAATGGGGAAGATAAAGGACTAGAAGTATAATTACCAAACAGTGTGATGTCCTCATCTTGATAAGCTGGAACTTGACCAAATGGCTGGTGAAAATCAGAAAAATGAGAGACAGTCGGAGCAAAGAAATCACTAAAAATATTCCCCTTTTTTCTAACTTTGGGGTAGGGGATTACAAAGAGGGAAATCAAAAACCTCATGAATAAAGCGAAAGTTTAAATAGTCAATCAACTGAGCTATTAAGATTTTCCGACTAAAAACTTGCCTGAATTTTGAGATAGTCAGGTTTTTTGTGTTCCCCTTTTGCCATGTTAACTGGGAGGAGCTGAAAGTTGACATCTTTTTCAAGAAGACAAGCTAGAACCCTTGACACTGCTGTTGATAAAGTTGGTCCGTACACTTTCACCGGAGTAGCCATCGGAAAATCAAGAAAGTAAACTAGTGTTGTTTCTTCTTCTACGTGAATTTGTATTTGCTCTTGCACATTATCCTTTTCTTCACCAACTAATTAAGCGGGTCCATCAATTTTAATTTATTTATTTATTTTTAAAAATATTATAGGTGGATAGGTGTAGGCTAAAAAATTAAAATAAATTAACTATAAAACTAACTTTTTTTTTAGGCGGAATGACCCGGGAGATTCTTGTACTTGGCTCCGTTTGTCACCTGAACCCTTTTACACGTGACTTTACTAAGTGAACACTTAAAGTTATTAAAACGCGTTCTTTTAAACCCTTTTGACCATAGACCAAACTTATGTGACATTTATCTACTGAATCGGATGAAATGCATCATTACACGCGTTTAAAAGAACGTGAAGACAAAATTTTAATTAATATATTAAGATTAAAAAGAAAAATATAATATTTAATAAAAAAGAAAAGAGAAAAGTTCCCATCTTCCCATTCTCATTTACTGTTCCTCTTATTCTTCCTCCTGGTTGCCGCCGTGGCCATTTCCGCCCACCTTCCTCCCTATAATGACCCGTTTGGTCATTTTAAGAATGAATCATCTCTCTTCCACAAAATACTCTCTCCGCAAAATTTAAATTAGAAATTTGGACTATTCAATAACCATGGTTATTTAATGGAGGGGTGAAATCAGATAACTCATGTAATTAATGGACTGAAGTGATGATATATTTAACATCCTGTACCACTTATCCTATATTTATTAAATTAGAGTTAGTAGGTTTATATCACTTTTAGTAATTAATTAATTAGAAAAGAGAAGAAAAAGAGAAAAGGAACACAGCGAACAAAAAAGAAGAAGAAAGAAAAACCTACCTACACGTCGAAGCGGCAACACCTTCAGGTAATGGCTTCAAGATTTTCTAATTTCCTTGAATACGAGCAAATAGGTGCAAAGTCAATTAGTGTTACTGCAGGAAACTAAAATTGACAATTGATGACTAATAAATATATGTTGGGCAGTCTTATCATTATCATATTGTTGAGTGGTGAAGGAAAAAGACAAGAAAATATATATTAGTATTATAATATTATGTGAAAAGAAATTTGGTCAAATTGCAGGTGTGATTAGTATTGGTCTTTTAGACCAACTATGAGTGATAATTAATGGTAGCCAACGAGCAGGTAAGGATTGGCATATGTTGATTAATGATTAGAAAAATAGGATGGATCAATTGTGTGCTTGAGTTTAGGTTATTGTCTGATAACTTGACTATAGATTTTATTTAATTCTTCCTCTACTGGCTACCGTATATAAAAATTCTAGTGTTAATAATATTGGTATATATATAACTATATGTTAAGTGTATAGTATTATATGAACACCATTAAGTGTATGTAAATTAGAGAGAGGGACTTAATCCTATGCTTGATATTTAAAAAAAATTGATTATAGATTTGGATGAGTTTTTGGGCTTAGTCTAGACATATGGTAATATGGGTGTTGTTAGTTTCGAAATCTTATTGTGGTTATTTATTATATTAGATTATACTTATTTGGAGGCCCAACGAAAAGGAAAGGCTCAAGTCCCGGAGTAATTGCTTGATTATTTGAGGCAAGTGAATTTCTAAACCTCAGTTTAAGCTTATAGATGTTTGTATTTCCGTGTCATATATACTAGGGAGTAATGAAAATTGGACTGGGTTATTGACTGTATGATTGACCTTAAAAAATGGAGATGAGGGTAAAAAAATGGTGATCTAATAACATGTATTGGTGGAATTGATATGTTGTGATTTTGGACATGTGAAATGACTATGTTGATGTGAGATATGAAAAATTATTGTGGTTGTCATGTTATTATCGTGAATTATATGAACATGAATTGATTGCACTGGTTCTGACATATTGTGTTGATACTGAAAATGATATGAAACAAAAGGGGTCGGGCCACACGCTCCGTGGCAGGTAATATGAACAAAGGGGTCGGGCCACACGCTCAGTGGCAGGTATTATGAAATAAAGGGGTCGGGCCACACGCTCCGTGGCAAGATATATATATTGAGGGGACGGGCCACACGCTCCGTGGCAGGTTACATGGACAGAAATGTCCCCCATGGGTTTCGGACTGTGATTCAGCGGATGTGTACCGATAGAACAGACATGCATCATTTCATTGCATTGCATTGCACCTTTCTGACATTTGTGAATTTGTGTTTACCCTTATATTTCTCTGTGTATGTTGAACTTGACTTGGTATGATTCATTGATGAGAATTTGTGGACTGTATTACTGTTGTTATTGTACAAGTGTAGAGTTGGGCTGCTTTTATGCAGGTTGTAGTTAAGGAGGTTCGGTTGGGAGGACAGGAGTACTTGTATCTATTAAGCTTTGCTTAGTTTTAGCCATCCACTTGCTGAGTACCGTGTTGTTTGGTACTCACCCCTTGCTTTCACACTTGTGTAGGTTGTGAGCCCGAACCTGCTTGATCTTCTAGCATTTTCTACTACATCCGAGGCTATCATTTCGAGTGTCGAGGTAGCTGTTACATCTATCTAGCGGATACCTCTTGCTCGTTTCTTATGTTTTAGTCCTATTCTAGAGACAAAGACATTGTGACTGTATTTCTTTTCGTACTTTGATAATAAATTAGTGGCTTATACACGTGACAACCAATCTTAGGGGATGTTGAGTTTCTTTTACATATTTTTGCTTAAGTTAAATTTTGATTCTTTTCTTTTCTTCCGCTTCTACTTTTCGTTGGGTATTAGGCTGACTTATCTCGGTGGATTGAGATGAGTGCCATCATACCCGAATTCGGGTCGTGACAAAATGGTATCAGAGCCCAGGTTCATAGGTCTCACGTGTATACAAGTCGAGTCTAAGTAGAGTCTTGAGGATCGGTACGGAGACGTCTGTACTTATCTTCGAGAGGCTATGAAGACTTTTAGGAAATATTTTCACCTTTTGATTCTCTATCGTGCGTCCTTGATCTGATCTATTTTCTATTGCCTCACTCCATTCTCTCACATATAGTGGTGACTCTTGCCTAATTTTATGTGCGTGTAGTTGAAATGTCATCACGTGGTCTAGATCTAATTTGGAGGTGGAAGTAATAAACTTATGGAAAGGGTGTATGGGGAGACTTGTAATGCACGACGATTTTAAATGAGTAAGTAAGGTTATGGTTTAATAATGTAATTTGAGGATATGGTATAGGAAGAGGAACAATGGTATGGAGGATTATATGAGTCTTATATTTCTGGATAGTGGTTAAGAATCGAGAATGATGCTTGTTTGGCCTACCCGATGTTTGAAGTAGTTCTACAATTGAGAATGGTATAATTAGGGGAATGACTATGGTGTGAGCATTGTGCCCTCAGAGACTACATACCGTGAAGTTCGTCGTGAAAGAATGAGTTACATAGTGAGTGATGAGGATTATTTTGCGTTAATCGAGATCAAAATTTCTACAGCGATTTGATAGGATGGATATATATATATTAGGAAGGGTTATTATAAGTCTACTACCGCGGTACTTATTATTATTTGGTTAGGGTTACCAGTTGTGTTGCTTCCGCTATTGACCTTACCTACTGAAGAGTGATATCAATTTTGACTGAAGACTGAAATGTGTTGGTAATGTATGACAGTTACGTAATGGATAGAAAGGTGTAGACTATCTAGATATGATCTTTACGGTGGGTATGATGTATTCTAGTGGTGTATCTATCAAACTTTCACGGTGTTGTACTATTAGAATACAAAAATAAATACATCGATTATTAAGTGTGATTACTAACTACTTAAGGAGTTATCAGTTGTATCATCTTCTCATATGATGAGATTTGATGTTGCATTCATATTTGAAAATCCAACTAGTTTGTTACTATGGACGCTTGGGGTAAGCATTGTTTATAAGAAAGATCTTAGTGGTGGATTTTGGTATGATTAATGCGTTTAGGTTGTGAAGTGTATCCCGAGAATTCTAAGTGAGGACTTGTAATTTAACCGTAAACTCCAAGGGAGTGGATCGATATCAGAATGATAAACTTATGGATAAAGAAAGTAGCAGTGAGTATACTTGTGTGAAGGCAATTAAGAATTTTAGTGAGAGTGCGCATAAAATTGGGTTATTCCATTGGAGTTGGTTGGTATAACTGGGTTTAAGGTGTCTTGTCGATTGAGAAGGTTGACTTCGAGATGATGGCAATGGTTATTGATCATAATGGTAATAAGAATTTGTGATGGATTATGATCATGACATAACCATACTTTAAGAATTTTGGGTTAAATAGATTCGATATGATAATAATGACTTGCAGGTATCTAAATTGCAATTTTTTTACTATTTGGTGAGTAGCGTGGTTGTATGGAAAGTCATAGAATGTGTTGAGACACCGCTTGGATAAAATTGAAAGAATCTAGATTCATAAATAAAAATAATTAGTGAAATGTAGTTTAGCCTTCGAAACAAGGAGAGAACAATTATATTTACTCTGGTTGTAAGAGCTGAATGTATCTTCAGAGAGAGTGGAGAATTAAATTTAGTGACACGTGGTTCTGTTTATTTTGCTCTATTTATGGTGGCAGTGTTATGCGTTATTCATATGGATTAACGATTATTGGATAAGATTTGAGAAATAACTCTATAGGCGTTTGACTCGAGCATGGTAATAAGTTCTTTTGTGGTTTTGAGTTTGATAACTGGTATAATTTAATTTTAACGAAGGATACAACAAGATCAATGGAGAGGTGATCAATGATAGCTAAGATACGTGAATTCATAAAGGTCTTCAATGTATGAGCTAATATTGATAGATAATGGGGTTGGGTTACATAGATGAAATTCGAAATTCAAGTTGTTCATTTTAAGTCTATATTATGGTGGTAGATTCCGTCAGAGTATAGATCGGTAAAATGAAAATTGATCGATCATATGGGGTACTGAGCAGTTGAAAGAACTTGTGCAGGGTTTGAATTGTAGAGTTTATTGCTTTTGATCATTAAAAGGCCTAAGAAAGGGCTTCACTTAAAGTTTTGATTCAAAAGAATAAGATTGGTAAATGAGTTAGCAAAAGGAATAAGAGTCTGGTATATTAAATAGTCCAAGGTATTTGAAATTTGCTTCATGGAAAGCATCTAAGAAATGATAAAAAAAAATAAGACATCATGTGTAGATCTTTAGTTCAAAGTTGAAGATTGTACGAATTTTTGCCCTTGTGTTCAGATATGACTATACAATGTCGATTGGTTCGACACAGACTTATGAGGGATGTAACAACGACTTTTCTTAAGGTTTGGTTTTGATTTGAATGACAAATAGTGAGGTATCGAAGATTATGTGGTTTATGTAAGGTTAGACTCTCAAATTATGGTAGGTGACTTATGGATGCACTACGAGATGAGATATAGTTCTTCGTGGTTATTAAGGAGATCAAATTGGATTGATACTACTCTGTTGATGGGTTATACAAACTATTGTGATGCGTTACATAGGCACTAGAGGGTAAATAGAGGCTATGTGCTCATAGTATGTAGAATTAATCAGGTGACCAAGAATTTCTCTAAGTTTTGGTATGGGGAACAAACTGGTTGATTGTGGGTAGCAAAAAAATCAAAGTGATGGAGTCAGATAAATGAAAATGTTTGATATAAGTACTATGGGAGAAGTATCTTGTGTTATTCGATCTTGATTTTGTATATTCTTATATAACTACCTATTTTGTTTCGGATATGATTTGAAGTATGATTCACTCCTTATGCCCACAAGTGTTTCTACTTCGGTGGATGGATCTCTAGTGGTTGATCGGTGTACCGATTCTGTGAATTCTTTTGATAGGGTAGGATGCTTTTGCAAACTTGGCTATTTCAGTTATGATAGATTTGGTGTTGTTAGGGATTGTTGAAGTATAATAGTGATTTTACATGCATAATTCTTTTTATAAGAATTTGTAGAAGAGCTACCATGAATACTTATAGTGGTCCGACAGTCTTAAGGTTCAACTCTCGTCGGGGTCTCGTTCTGGCTATGTATGGTAGAATATGGGCGGCCAATGGGTCTAGTGTTACCGCTCTTAAGGGTTGTTTACAATCACAACTACTGATATACCATTTTCAATAGTGTCGTTAAAGGTTTTGTATGCTTGGGGGTGTTGCTCTCTAGGAAGTTACTCGATCATTTCCTTCTTTGGATTAGATAAGTTTGATTTTCCCATGATGAATACCCGATGTCTAAAGATCAAAATTTTATAACTTAAGGGAGATTGTGATAATGAAATCTTGACAAAACCTGTGATGGTTTGCACATTATGAGTATATGGTGGTTGTTCAAGTTCATTTCTGGTTGTAGCCGGTATTAATTTAGAACTTCATCGTAGGTATGTGAGAAAAGACTCGCCTTGGTGGTTGTGCTATGATTCAATAGGTTTCGATTCAGATTGAATTCATGGGTTAGTTTGTGGCTTGGTAATTACTCCTGATTTGTAAATCTACCAAGGTTTGATTCAAAAATTCAGTTCTTAGTAGTTGATCTTGATGGAATGGTCTTAAAAAGGAGCTCACTTGGAGGGATGAACACCGACTCTAGAATATAATAACTCAAGCTTTAGGTAACGTCGGCTATTCTTCCTTCTCCTTCTTTATGTTCGAGGACGAACATGATTTTTAGTGGTGGATAATGTAATGACCCGTTTGGTCATTTTAAGAATGAATCATCTCTCTTCCACAAAATACTCTCTCCGCAAAATTTAAATTAGAAATTTGGACTATTCAATAACCATGGTTATTTAATGGAGGGGTGAAATCAGATAACTCATGTAATTAATGGACTGAAGTGATGATATATTTAACATCCTGTACCACTTATCCTATATTTATTAAATTAGAGTTAGTAGGTTTATATCACTTTTAGTAATTAATTAATTAGAAAAGAGAAGAAAAAGAGAAAAGGAACACAGTGAACAAAAAAGAAGAAGAAAGAAAAACCTACCTGCACGTCGAAGCGGCAACACCTTCAGGTAATGGCTTCAAGATTTTCTAATTTCCTTGAATACGAGCAAATAGGTGCAAAGTCAATTAGTGTTACTGCAGGAAACTAAAATTGACAATTGATGACTAATAAATATATGTTGGGCAGTCTTATCATTATCATATTGTTGAGTGGTGAAGGAAAAAGACAAGAAAATATATATTAGTATTATAATATTATGTGAAAAGAAATTTGGTCAAATTGCAGGTGTGATTAGTGTTGGTCTTTTAGACCAACTATGAGTGATAATTAATGGTAGCCAACGAGCAGGTAAGGATTGGCATATGTTGATTAATGATTAGAAAAATAGGATGGATCAATTGTGTGCTTGAGTTTAGGTTATTGTCTGATAACTTGACTATAGATTTTATTTAATTCTTCCTCTACTGGCTACCGTATATAAAAATTCTAGTGTTAATAATATTGGTATATATATAACTATATGTTAAGTGTATAGTATTATATGAACACCATTAAGTGTATGTAAATTAGAGAGAGGGACTTAATCCTATGCTTGATATTTAAAAAAAATTGATTATAGATTTGGATGAGTTTTTGGGCTTAGTCTAGACATATGGTAATATGGGTGTTGTTAGTTTCGAAATTTTATTGTGGTTATTTATTATATTAGATTATACTTATTTGGAGGCCCAACGAAAAGGAAAGGCTCAAGTCCCGGAGTAATTGCTTGATTATTTGAGGCAAGTGAATTTCTAAACCTCAGTTTAAGCTTATAGATGCTTGTATTTCCGTGTCATATATACTAGGGAGTAATGAAAATTGGACTGGGTTATTGACTGTATGATTGACCTTAAAAAATGGAGATGAGGGTAAAAAAATGGTGATCTAATAACATGTATTGGTGGAATTGATATGTTGTGATTTTGGACATGTGAAATGACTATGTTGATGTGAGATATGAAAAATTATTGTGGTTGTCATGTTATTATCGTGAATTATATGAACATGAATTGATTGCACTGGTTCTGACATATTGTGTTGATACTGAAAATGATATGAAACAAAAGGGGTCGGGCCACACGCTCCGTGGCAGGTAATATGAACAAAGGGGTCGGGCCACACGCTCCGTGGCAGGTATTATGAAATAAAGGGGTCGGGCCACACGCTCCGTGGCAAGATATATATATTGAGGGGACGGGTCACACGCTCCGTGGCAGGTTACATGGACAGAAATGTCCCCCATGGGTTTCGGACTGTGATTCAGCGGATGTGTACCGATAGGACAGACTTGCATCATTTCATTGCATTGCATTGCACCTTTCTGACATTTGTGAATTTGTGTTTACCCTTATATTGCTCTGTGTATGTTGAACTTGACTTGGTATGATTCATTGATGAGAATTTGTGGACTGTATTACTGTTGTTATTGTACAAGTGTAGAGTTGGGCTGCTTTTATGCAGGTTGTAGTTAAGGAGGTTCGGTTGGGAGGACAGGAGTACTTGTATCTATTAAGCTTTGCTTAGTTTTAGCCATCCACTTGCTGAGTACCGTGTTGTTTGGTACTCACCCCTTGCTTTCACACTTGTGTAGGTTGTGAGCCCGAACCTGCTTGATCTTCTAGCATTTTCTACTACATCCGAGGCTATCATTTCGAGTGTCGAGGTAGCTGTTACATCTATCTAGCGGATACCTCTTGCTCGTTTCTTATGTTTTAGTCCTATTCTAGAGACAAAGACATTGTGACTGTATTTTTTTTCATACTTTGATAATAAATTAGTGGCTTATACACGTGACAACCAATCTTAGGGGATGTTGAGTTTCTTTTACATGTTTTTGCTTAAGTTAAATTTTGATTCTTTTCTTTTCTTCCGCTTCTACTTTTCGTTGGGTATTAGGCTGACTTATCTCGGTGGATTGAGATGAGTGCCATCACACCCAAATTCGGGTCGTGACACTCCCTCCCCCACTTCTTCTTCAATTTTTATATTTCTCCATCCTCTTTCTATCATCTATTTGTTTCTCTATTTTTTCTCTTCTAACACAAAAGATTTACAAGAGAAAAAAAAGAAAAAGAAACAAAGAAGAGAGAAAACAAGATTTAGAGCCCGTTTGGATTGGTTTTAAGTTGGTCAAAATCAACTTAAAGCTCTTTTTTAGCTTTTGGACGTGTTTGTCTAATGCTAACTTTAAGCCATAAAGTTCTTAAAGTCAGTCAAAACTGAAAAGTTAGGATTTTTTAACTTTTTTTTTCCTAGTGCTTAAAGCCATTTTGTTTGACCATGAAAATTACTTTTATATCCCTTATATTTTAACTAAATTCTCAAACTACCATTTTTATTCTTTTAACCCTAAAATTCAAACACTTATTTTCAACATAAGCACTTTTATCCAAACAATCAACTGCTTATTTATAAAAATAACTTTCAGCACTTCAAAGTTCTAAAAGCACTTCATATCTAAAAGTTACTTTTTTTAAGCCCATCCAAACGGGCTCTTAAATAACAAATAGATGAAAAGGTTTAGAAGAGAGAAAAAAAAGGAAATTTGGGAAAGATTAAGATTTATTCTAGTTAATTAAAGAAATCAAGAAAGAAAATGAAGATAAACTTTTACTTCAATTCAGTTTCAACCAAACAATTCGTCGGCGGTGACTAACTTTGAATAAAGTAGCCGGAGAGACATTTTTTCTAGTGAATCAGTTTCAAAAGGTTAATTTTGGAGATGAATTTGAGATTATTTTTTTTAGAAAATAGTATTTGTAATGATAAAAATGATGTGACAGTTTTTATCCATGTGGCAATTTTTTTCTGATGTGGATAGTGATGTGTTATCCACATCAGCGCGATTGAGAAAAACTCATGGTCAGAGGGTTTTGAAAAAACGCATTTTAATAACTTTAAGTGGTCACTAGGCAAAGTCATGAGTAAAAGGGTTCATGTGACAAATGAAGCCAAGTACAAGAGTCTCCTAGGTCATTCCACCTTTTTTTTAATCTTGTCTGTATCATTTCAATTTTATTGATGTTCCGAAGGTAGATTATTCAACTAACCTTGCGAGCTATAGATAGGAAAAGAAAAAATAGTCATGTTTTCACACGAAAAAATAAAGAAGTTTTTAAGTGTTTTAATGTGTTTCATCATGAATCTTTTCAACGAGCTGTTTCGATGAAAAAGAGTCATGTTTTATGACAAATTTTTTTTTATTGATCTGCGGTGAAAAAACTTTTGTTCTAATAGTGACCCATTTTAGCAAAGAAAGAGGATTTCCTTTTAAATGAACTCAATGCGTGAATTTGAGTCAGTTGAGAATCAAGACAATAAGCTTGGAATATCATATGATTAGAAAAAGAACTTTTGTGAGATTTGTTAGAGTTCCACGACAGTGTGAGTCCTTTTTTTTATAGGGGAAAGAATACTTGAAACAAAAAAAACTATTTACAAGCAGCCGCCCCCTTACTTTCATACCCCCTCTGTTTTTAACTACTAATTCGCGTTTACTGTTTGTTATCATTGGAGTACATGTATATTCTGATGGTATCAAAGAAAATACTACTCAGTTACTTCTTGATACCATCAAAGTATATAGATACCATCAGAATGTGTGTGTATGTATATATTCTAATGATAACAAGGATGAAGAAGCAGTGGTTCAGTGAATAGAACAAGGAGACAGGCCGCAGGTGGGTAAATCGTTTGGACCGTGGGTCCAAATCGACTAAATAATTTGGGTTGAATCTAATTTAGGTAAAATACTTTGCTTAATGAGTCTGTAATTTTCCCTTCTTTATATTGGCTTGCACAATTTTTTCATCATGACCTAATTTTAATGTTTTGAGTTCAAGATCCATATAAGTATAATTAGTTTACTACATGCAAGTAAACATGGTTACAATGAACATTTGGCCTAATAACATCTTATTATAATAATCGTAACATGTAATTAGTAATTACAATCTATGTATGGACTTGTGACATCTAATAACAATGAACTAGTGGCCCTATGACATCAAATTAGTGTGTGATTTCAGGTTCCAACATTTCAACTGAAAAAAGACATCAAATTGACTATGTATAGACTAGAAACAAAAAACCACCTCAACCATCTTGGATGATCTTTAGTGATCCTCAAAGTGAGTGATCGTTCGTCTGTTCGATCAATTAAGCGCAAGCTGTCCAGTTAGAGGAAGCTCTGGTTGACGATAATGGTGGCAGGTTATGAATGTTGACATCAAGAGGTAGCATACGGTATTGGATATCGAGCTCCCTAAATGTTTTTACCATTTCTTCAATAAGAAGAGCTCTCCTCGCCCATCTCTCTCCCATATCTTGGTGATTCATCGTGTGTGAGAGCCACACTGACCATTTTATCCCGTTCATGTCTTCCACGTCTCTCATGACAATCATTGGAGCGGGGTACCAATGATCACTCCTGTTCTCAATATACCTGCCAGTGCAAAAGCCATAACCATAACTAATTGAGAAAAAGATGGAAGAATATCAACTTCTCATGATCAATCTAAGAGGCAAGTCAAAAGTACTCTTCCTCCTCCGCAAATTTTGCCATTACATGCCAAGCCAATTATACTATCAGTACTAGTTATACAGTCGAACCACTCTATAACAACGTCGTTTGTTCCAATATTTTTATGGTTGTTATAATGAAATGTTGTTATATAGAACATATAACGTAACATAAAATGGAAATCAGTTCCAAAGAAAATTTGGCCATTATAGGAAATGTTTGTTATAGAGAATGATTGTTATAGAGAGGTCTGTCTATAACAACAATCTTTTTTTCCATATATCCAGTAATAAGAACAAGAATTATGTATTGTAGAGATCACTATAGCTCAATAGTCAAAAGTTAAAACAGCTCAAACTTATAAAAATGAACATACATATCGTAGATATACCTTGTTATTTTCTCTTTCATCATAGCAATCTTTTCCGTGGGAGTTGAGATATGAATGCAGAAATCAACTGAATCTCCCATGTCTGGACTGCGGTAGTAATTACTTATGGGCTTCGTCGATAGGACACTATTTGGATATATGATCTTTTGGTTATCATATCTTAGAAAAACTGTCGTCAGTATATTCATCTCTTCAACGACCATCTGAAGCACAATCATCAAATAAATGCTTTAGTATACAAGTTAGAACACAAGCAACTATACACTTTGAAATGGAGGAATCTCTTGCCTGAACTCCATCAACTTCAACACGATCGCCTACATCAAACGGGTGCATCACAAATAAAAAGATGATTGCCTCAAATGTCGTCTTGGCTGAGTTTCCGAAGATGAATACTACCAAAAGAATCTGGGAACTCAGAAAGACCAAGAAATGCATAGTCGCAACTCTCAGTCTAAGGAGCCAGATGACCAATATGATTATTGCCACAAGGACATTTAACATTTGATGAAGTTTGTTTACAGCAGTCTTAGTGTCATTCAAAGACAGAGCAAGAGCCCTTCGCTCTCTAAATGCATTCACCTGGAAGAAAAATGCAAAGTAAAACGTTAAAATCCCATCATACTAGTGCAAAAATTATGCTCGGACTCTTCAAATATTGTCAACAGGTGTGTGTCGGATTCTCCAAAAGTAGCATATTTTTGAAGAATTCGACATTGGTATGGCATCGAAAGTGAAGAGTCCGCGCAACTTAGGCTAAAAAACAATACTTTTCTTGAAAAACACCATCTTCATTTTGTAGCTATGACTTGAAATGAATACCAAAATCACCATTGACTATACTTTTGAGATGAATTCCTACTGATCTTAACCAAGAAGAGAAGTTAACTTTCTTAAAAGATCGGCAAAGTTGCATACTCTACATCAACAAGCAGCTCAGAACAGAATGTACGGACGAGGCAAATTGGCTTTATACACTCACCGCCCAATTTTTCAAAGCAAGTTTACTTATGCCTCTGGTTTCAGTTCCACCTTCAATAAGGCGCATTGTTTTTAAAGCCTCATCTTCTCTTATAAAACGCATCAAGTCCTCCAGATAGATGAACCTGATGGCAGTCACAGATCGTAATTATTAGGTAAATCAATGAGCTTGGAAAACAAGAGATTAGAGAAAAGCATAATAGTTAAGTGTATAAAAGAATTGTGGCCAATAACTATGGGTCTAATTTTTAGCATAACAAGCACTTAGCATTATTCTGCTCTATTTTACTAACAACATGAGGAGTTTCAGCTTACAGTATGAACATAGATATATATAAGGATTTCAACTTCAGTATTATAACATAAGAATTTAAAGGTGACAACTAATTGTTGTTAACATCAGCAGTTCGTAGATTGTCTATTTAAGGAAATAACTTACTTGGAGCCAGGCTTAGCCACGTTGTTAAATATCTGCTTGGCTGCAGCTTTAGCCTTTTTTTCACTAGTGATCTGCACAGCGTTTTCATCCTCATAATTCGACTGTGGTAACTTCTCATCCAAAGTTGACAGCACACCTTTTCGAACCATATTCATCAGCCTTTTCATATTCCAAGCAGATATGTTCTTTTGATTCAGCCTATGCAGATGATCTATTGTGATTCCGCTCTCCTTTTCGTTTTCCTTCTCAGAAATAGCCCTCGAAAATGCAGAACTCCTCGGAGTAGAAGCCGTAGGAGTCTTACGGGGTGTTCCAATCGGTCTCTTTGCAAATATGCTTGCCTTTATATCAGCAGGCAATGTAGCCCCAGCACTCTGAAGCTTCTCCACTTCAGCCATAACTTTCTCTTCCTCCTCGTGCTCCGTTTGATCAATCTCAACCAATGCAGGCCCAGACAACGTCTCAATCACATACTGATTAAACAAAGATTCTTGAATCCGGTCGAAGAATGTACTAACATGAAATGACATAGCTAGCACCTTCACAAGAAGTGTTTTCAACAACCAAATGTATGCACCAACCAAAAGACAAATCCAAATACTTGACACATAAGGCAAAACCTTCCCACCAGTCATTTTATCAACCTTCTTGTCAAAAATACAGAGCCAAGCAATCAAAACAAGACTCAACCAAATGCAATTCTGCACTGAATTCCTCAATCCATACACGAAATACAAAACGCGTTTTCGCAACAAAAAGTTACTCTCAATGAAGAACACAACCAACCTTATAACCCAACCAGAAAACAATCTCCCACAAATCAACACCAAAATCATTACTTCCCATTTCCACAATTGAAGCCCAAAAGCCCTTTCCTCCCTCAATACACTAAATACAAAACTACAAACTAAAGCAGCAATAATCACAACTAAACTCAACAGCTGAAGAACAGTTAATAAACTGAACTTCACTTTCTTGTATTCCTCAGGTAAATCCTCATCTGAAAAGGGATCATCTTCCTCAATTTCACTATCTTTTAACAAAACCCCAGATTTCATTCCAACATTCTGAGACCTCTGATCTTGCTCAGGTGAGTCCATTAGCCTTGATTTCGTCCTGTTAACCAAAAGACTAGATTTTTTCCTAACAGAAGAGGTGGAACTGCAAACCAAAACTTCTTGTTGTGAACATGGTGATTCTGTCATAAAGTTGAAATCTTTATTATTACTACTGTCATTTTTGTTGAAATGGGGTTCTGAAGACAAGGACAATTCAGTTTCTTTAAGGGGTTTTGGGGTTTCTTTATACATAGAAAGATTGGATTTTTCAGTTTGGTTTAGGAGATTTTGATGTTCTTCTTCAGAGGAGAGTGATTTGAAAGACCTTGAAAAATTTTCCATTTAGAGAAGAAGTGGGGTTAGTTTTCAAGAAGTTAAAAGTTTGAAAAAGGGGAAGGTGATTCTTGGCTTGTTGTGATGAATCACTACTCCCCAGAAAGAACAATTAAAAAAGTTAAAAGAAGAAGAAGAAGAAGAATTGGCAGTAAATAAAGTGGGATTTGTGCAGAGACAGTAAGGCAAATATTCTCTTTTTTGTAATGTTTGAATGAAAATTATTTCCTTTTTTGTGGTATGGAAGATGGAGGAAGATTCTGGCGAAAAAAAGGAGAGAGAAGATGAAGGAAGATTCTCCATTTCTTGCTTAATAAAGCAAATTTTATGCCTTCGAAGAATGCTTTCACTTTCACTTCAACTGTTATGACCATATGATTTCAGGTGGGAAGCCTATAAAAAGTATACACTTTGTTAGGGGTCCGCATTTGGGCCATTCGAATTGGATATGAAAATTTCAATATATTTAATTGGGAAAATTATACGAGACAAATATTATTAAGGAAAAATTATTTGATTGAGCGCTTTTTAAAAATTAATTATCGATTTTAGCGATATTTTTTTATTTATTACTATTTATAGCAATATATAGCAATACTATGATAAATCTACACTTGTATTAAAAGTGAATTATGCATACAATATAAATGTATTATAAGTGTTTTAAAATATATATTATGTTTGTGTAGTAAGAAACTAACATAATGTATTATAAATCTATTAAAATATGTGATAAATGTATTATCCATCTATAAAACTTGTATTATATATGTTTTATAAATAGTTCTCTGCAATATGTATTAAAATTGTATTATAAATGTATTATAAATGTTCACTGAAAAAAATGTTTATTGCTATAAATGGTAAATATTTTCTTAATATTGTATATTTATGTAAGTTTCCTTATTATTAATTTATTAGTTTATATGGATATAGTTTTATTTTATTATCATTCGTGGGTATACAATAACATTTGTATAATTCATTATAGAATTCGTAGTTTTTATATAGCTTTTGTATAATTCACTATACAATTCGCAGTTTTTGTATAACGTTTGTATATTTCAATATACAATTCGTGTACAACATTTGTATAATTCACTATACAATTCGCATTTTTTGTATATTTTGATATACAAATAATTTATGGGTATGACGTTTGTATAATTCGCTACAGCTTTTGTATAATGACAAATTGTTTGCCATTATAAGTAATTAGGAAAACTATACCCATATGGAGTAATTATGCTTAAAATATTTGACATACGTGAAATTTTCCCTATTTAATTTAAATAAGTTCGAATTGGTTTTGGATTTTTTATGTTGGGTTCGAGTTAATCTATTTGAAGTTTCGAATTATTTTGGAAATAACCTCTCTAACTCTACGAGGTAATGATAAAGTTTGTGTACAGTCTACTCTCTCTTACTTGTGGGATTTCACTAGTTGTTGTTGAAGTTTCGATTTTGATTTTGATTTTTGAACATTTAATGCTGACTTATTAGGAAGGAAACTAATTGCCAACAAAATACCTCCTTTTTATCACCAATCATAAATCATCTGTTATTTTCATACTCATTGTAATCTCTGGGAGAAAGAAAATTCATGGGGTTAAATTATCTTGAAAAAATATTTATATATAGTAAAAAAATAAATTTCTTAAAAATAAAAATAAAATAATTTCCCAGATGAAAGAAGGAAAAACAACAACAACAACAACAACAACCACCACCCAGTGGAATTTTCCAACGTGGGGTCTGGAGAAGATAAATTGTACTCAGACCTTACTCCTACCAAGGTAAGATGACTGTTTCCGGAAAAAGAAGGAAAAACACTTGGAAATAATTTAGATGAAAACTCAGAAATATTTATACAATGTAATGTTGCTCAACCTGTATTACTAAAATACTTAGAATAATAATTGTGAAGAACTTGGTATGAAACAACAAAGTTTAAAGAGTATTTTCAAAACTAGAAACTTAAAACCAGTAAAGAAATAAGAATCTGAAATAAATTAGAAAGGCATAATACATAAATATGATCCTTAACTTGGTTTCAATTGGTAATTATGACCTCTAACTTTACTAGTGTACAAGTAGGCACTTTAACTATCCAAAATTTGAACAAATAGACACATTCGTCTTACATGGCATCCCTACATGACAATTTTGTGTACTATGTAGCGTCCTACGTGTATTGTTCCACGTAGGACATGTGTGTCTGCTTGTTCAATTTTATACAATTTTAAGTGTCTACTTGTGCACACTCAAAGTTGGAGGGCATAAATGTGAAATGAGGTCAAGTTAAAGGGTATATTTATGTATTATGCCAATTAAAAATAATATACAAAATATTTTTCTCAAAGAAAAAAATCGAGTCCACTGAAAGCACAGTGTGTCGTTAAGGAAATTATTTTCCTCAAGTAACTTGAGATTAATGAAATATATCCTCTAATGATAGAACGATCTTACTCACCGGTGCATCGGTTGCAAAAATCACGGTGTCAGCGAATCACTCAACAGCAAGTCTAGAAATTCATCGTTGAAAAATGAGAGGAAAATCCTTTATTTATAGACAACAAAGGGTAGTGTGAATAGGTGTTTATTGTGCCTTATCGGAAAGGTCACAATTCTTTGAAAAAGTCCAATCCTTCACAAAAGTTACAACCTTTCAAAAAAGTTGCAACCTTTCAAAAAGGCATAATACATAAATATGTCATTTAACTTGACCTCATTTCACATTTATGCCCTCCAACTTTGGGTGTGCACAAGTAGACACTTAAACTTGTATAAATTTGAACAAGTAGACACATATGTCCTACGTGGTACAATACACGTAGGATGCCACGTAGGACAAAAAATTGCCATGTAGGACGAATATGTCTATTTGTTAAAGTTTTGGATAGTTAAAGTGCCTACTTGTGCATTAGTAAAGTTAGAGGTCATAATTGTCAGTTGAAACCAAGGTATTATGTCTTTCAAAAAAGTTGCAACCTTTCAAAAAGTCGCAACTCTTAGAAAAGTCACAACTTTTCATAAGAGTCACAACTCTTCATTTTTCATTCACCTTTTAAAATCGATCATGATCAGGTCAGTTACAAGGTACTTACATGTAAATTCCAATGACAAACATTAATTTATAACCTGGCAAAAGTTGTAGCTACCAACTACCATAGGTCATAGTTATACAACACTGATGGTTAAAAAAAAAAAAAAGAAGATTAAACTGTCACTATATATAACTTAAAAGTAAAATGCATGTCTCGGAATGACGCCAACGCATACATGAGCTGATATGGTTATCCAAGGCTTCTTCTTTTGCTACTCTTCTCTTCTTCAACTGTCTGTTTATAAGCAGAGCAGTGCTAGTTCAATTCAAGTTTTTAGAAACACAAAACAAATGCAGAAATCACGTTAATATTGATATTACTACGATGAAGACGACTACCTTATTGGTCATGTATTGCAAGATGTTAAGAATCTCGGAAAATTCAGGTCTTAAGCGCGGTTCTTGCTGCCAGCATTTCTCGAGCAATTCCACCAACATTGGATGAGTGTTCGCGGGAATTGTTGGCCTTAGACCCTATAGTTTCATATTAGAAAATTCAACTAATATGAAGAGCAAAACCTCAACTGATATTTGTTGATGCTATGACTTAGTGTGCTATATGTAGTTTCTATTTAAAAAGTAAAAAATCTGGTTTTTACTGCTAAGTTTTCTACAGATTTTGACAACCTCAATAACCAAAGAAAAATTTGTGTTGATCGAACCATACATAGTGCACGTACGAGTTATCAAGTAGAATCATTCAAAATTCAAGAGGACGTATGAGTATGTGTGTAGATTGAGAAATACCTTCTGGACAACAGCCACTGCAGCTTGTAATGGGGTCAAGAACTCGTAAGGAAGCTGATATGTTAACATCGACAAAAACGATTATTGACACTGAAAATTTTTAAAGCCAAGAAAATGCTCATGAGGAAACAAAAATGATCCACTACTGTTAGGCAACATGAAAGTTTTAAGCAAAATGCTAATAAAACACACATGAAGAAGCAGAATTATTACCTTTCCTGTTAACAACTCCCACAGTACAATCCCAAAGCTGAAAACATCAGCTTTTCGATCATAAGGTCTATGTCCAATAACCTTTGAAATATCAAACAAAAAACAATAGAAGTCAGGAGGTTGGTGTGAACTCCTTGAGACTAATGTTATGTTATGGAAGCAAGATAACCGTTACTCCCTCCGTTTCAATTTTTTTGTCTGGTTTGACTTGATATGGAGTTTAAGAAAGTAAATAAGACTTTTAAATCTTGTGATCTTAAACTAAAGATATGTTGAATGTGGAGATATATAGTTTAATTGCAATTTGATCAAATTCATGAATGTCTGGTACTCCTTTTTCAGTAACACTCTCACAACACAAAAAACAAGCAGAGAAAAATGATTGATAGTACTAGAGAAGAATGAAAGAGAGGGAGGGGAGGATCGACCTCAGGAGCCATCCATCGATATGTTCCTGTTTCTGCGGTCATGACACCAGATTGAACTTGCACTCGAGCAACGCCAAAGTCAGCAACCTTCACAACCTGTCAAGAACAAGCTGTAAGCAGTTTCTATAGTCTTTTTTATGTATTCAGTTAAAGAGAGATTACTTGATTTTCATCCATCAAGAGATTGGCAGTCTTCAAGTCTCTGTGAATTATATTATTTTGGTGCAGGTAGCTCATCCCCTTTGAAACATCAATTGCAACCTTGAGTAATGCCGGAAGCCTGAAAAAACCTTTCTTTTTATGCAAAAAATCATACAGACTTCCACCTGACATAAATTCTGCATACAAAGAAATATTGAAGATGATGAGATAATGTAATAAATTCTGCATACAAAGATAATGTAATTAGTTTTGCTTTTGATTAGAGATCGATCTAGCAGTCCTGGCACCCTTCCTAGAAGGCGGTTAAGGTTCTGGAGGCTCTTTAGGTGTATTCCTTTTGGTTGTTAACGATAATATATTTCACAGTTTATTACCCAAAGAGAAAGAATGTCTTGAGTTACCTGTGATTATACATAAGCGTGGAGGTTTCGTGCATGCACCAATAAATTGCACGACATTCTTGTGGCGGACTTTCCTGTAAGTACCAGAAAGAGTTCAGATGTATAGTCTTTCACATGAAATTTTGTCATACTTTACTTTTTAGTCCGTTTAAATTTTGTCTTTTTAGTCTGTTTAAAAAAGTCTGTTAAAATTTTGTCACATGAAACCCTTTAATTCTAACTTTTCACCTAACATCTTTAAGACCACAAGATTAAAAGGCATTTGATACATTCTACTAACACCACAAGATACAAGAGTTCTCTTTTCTTTTTTTAAAACCTCGTGCCAAGTCAAAATCAATCAAATAAATTGAAACAGAGAGATTCTTAAATTTCGTGTCAAGTAAAAACCAAATAAATAAATTGAATCAGAGGATTATCTTTTTAGGAGTAGTGAAGTGTTTTCATTTTCCAGAATGAGTTGTACTAATAATCTCAGACACAGATATAGAAGTAGCAGGCATATCAAGAAGATGATAGTAATATTATTGTTGAATGCAAACATATCTAGTTTTAGTCACCTTAATATATAAACTTCTTGTGCAAAATCTCTTTGCACATCTTCATTTAGGCACTCAGCCTTGAGAACCTTAATAGCCACTTCCTGATTATGGAGTGAACCTTTATACCTGCCAATACGATAAATCGTTATGCCACAGTTGGTGACTATATTGTATTCTTGTTTCAAAGTTGACATTTTTACTGACAAATCACCAGTTGAGCCAGTTGCAATTTTATATTCATATTTCAGCAGTGCATTGTCGATTTCCCACGCTTCACTCCCATCTCTTGGTGTATCCAAATGGTTCGCGGGGATGGTGATACCAGTTTGTACAATCTTCATTTTGGGGGACAAAAAGTCTTGATTTAACGCGGACTGCAAATGATCTTGATTTAATCCAGACTGTTTCTGCATTGCACTTTAATACTTAAGTATAACATAGAGAAAGACGATAGATGAAAACATTACGAAAAAGCCCATCAATCTCTTTTACCTCCATATTCGAAATTTCCTTCAACAGGGCACTTCTTAGCTGGTCAGTTTCCTAACAATGATGAAAATCTTTGTGTTAGCCAAAGTTAAAGAGGCCGGAAGAATAATGAATATGAATTGCTCAAAATGGTCTAGTCAACATCGAGGTGTGTTTTGATAAATAGTTGGTGATAGCACAGGTAGGAAAACCAAACACCTGATAGTTCAGATAGGAAACTCGCAAAAACGTGATACTTCAGGTGTATTTTTGACCATTATCTCTAGTTTATACTTCTCATTAAGTAAGATGAAACACAAATAACAGTAATCAAATTACTTGCAGGTGTACTAATGTAATTTTTAGATCAGCTCAGGGGACAGATAAAAGGAAGTCACATAAGCAAAGAACTTGAGAAAATGTGGGATTTGATAACTCAATTTCAAGCATAAAACTATCTTTAAAGAAAAGAATATTTTTACTTCAGTTTTAGAAAAGTACCTCATTTTCCCAACCATCAACCACAAAGACATCCAAGGAGTAACCATCTTTTGTTGAGAAAGCATGAGCTTCTTGAATGTTCAATCCAATCTCCGAAAGTAAAGTAGTCAACTGAAATATACGTGCATTAACCTTAATCGATATATTATGTAAAGAACTCAATAGAGAATGGTAGGAGAGGGAAAAATTCTGAACAAGACGTCCACATTCAGAACAAGTGATTATAAGTGACACATTGGTAAAGCAATATGGTGGTAAATTACTTAAGAAGATGCAAAACTACTAATATAAGGCTGCGGGGAGAACTAGAAAACATGACAATAATTTGTAATCTTGACAGCAGCATCAAAAGGGGATGTTTTTATATATCAGACAAACTGGAGCTGGTCACTGCACGAAACGTAAAGCAAGTTTTCTTCTTTACTTGAAAGTGGTAATATTCTGAAGAACCAGGATATATTACATCATACTATGAGAGTTCAGAGAGATTCTTGAAAGAGAGATAACGTTGACACAGGAAAGGCTACAGAAAAGGCTTACCCGAAAGAGGAGCTTGGGCTTGTCTAGTGTTGAAATTGTTATTTCATACAAAGGCCTTCAAAAAAAAGTAAAGAGATAGAATTAACAATTCTCCCTGATTATAACAGCATCATAAAGTTGCAAAATATTGAAGGAATGAAAAACACCTTATACATGACGATGAAGGAAAGGAATGAATATTACCTAAATAACATTGAATTTCCACTCACAGCACTATTTCCATCTTGTACAGATAATTTATTGGTTCCTAACGCGAGCTCTGTGCTTGGCGATAAACCAAAGGCAGGTGGAGGATGCATGCTGTAAATTTGAAAAAGAAAAGAAAAAAAATTGAACAATAAAATCGGTCTTGAAGATTTCATAGGAAAGAGAGTTCAGATGTATTTAAATTTGTATCATCATGCCTCTACCTGCCATGATGATCGATACCTTGTGCACCTCCCCTTTTTGAGAAAGTGGAATGAACTGAATCCCCGGGATTTCCATCAGATATTCGATGAATCTGGATAGCGGTAATATCAAATGAACAAGTTCTTTTTCACTTTAGTTCAAGAATATATATATATATATATATATATATATATATATATATATATATATATATATATATAAATAAATGCTAATCAAAAAATGAAAAACATAAAAGAAAGTCAAGAGAAATTGTAAATGTCACAGTCCAAGTCCATGGCACATATTGTCTGCTTTTCAGGCTATGCCATATCGAGAACAAAAAGTGCGTACCATGTGAACTTGTGATATGCTTTATAAAGCTCTTTACTTTCCTCTTCCATTCCAATGTGAGATTTGCCTAAAGTGTCATGTGCATCTCATCTTCATAAACTTGTCAGCCTAGAGTAGAAGACTGACAGACCTGCTTGACCTTCCCTCCATCAAGGTCGTCACAATAAACATAAAAGACATACATCTAACTAAATAAATTATAATGAACTCATAGAAACATAACTAACTGAGAAGAAATTGAAGTCTTGATACAGAGGAAATTCAAGATTTTGACACACTCCTGCTTAGGAATCGACTATAGGACGCGTTGCTGAGGGAATGACACCATTTTTATCAAATGAGAGCAAAAGACTTCTTCATGACTGGATAAGAAATCACAGAAAGCTAGAAATGTATGGTAATTTTCATTCAAGTGACAATTTCATCAAATATTACTATGTCCATGATTGAGTTCAAATATTTATTGAATTACTATAAACTCAGCGGACATGTATATATGCATAATTTGGTCATCATGGTAAAGAATGAAGCACGAAAGTTAGACAATAGTACTACCTGCACTAGGCGGACTTCAACTGCTGGCGCGGGATTCTGGTAATGTGCCATTTGAAGCAAGTTCTTGTGCATAAGAACATCTTGTGCCCTCTCAATATTCACATCCACTGCATACCTATATTAGCCAGTCGTGAATTTATGATAACTCAGAAAATAGAGTAATAACCAGTTAAATTATTCACCACAAACAAATTCTTGGCACCGGTAAAACAGACTTATAACTTAGCTTCCGTTTTGGCCATAGATTTTGAAGTTGAAACTTGAAACTTTGAGGGGTCTAGGGAGGGTAGAGTATACGCAAATCTTACCCCTACCTCATAGATAAATAAGTTGTTTCCAATAGAACCTCGTCTCAAAGACGAACAGTTCAAAATAGATGTAATAGAAGTACAAGAAGCAACAGATAATAACAAAAATAGTAAATAGTAACAAAACTGAATCTGCAACAAAACAATACGAGAATCGAGTTACAAGAAACAACAAATAGTAGTAGAAATCGAAGGACTAGAAACTACAAAAGTAATATTACAACTACTAACATGAACGGACAACTAGACTAATGGACATGTGTGGCCTGAGCTTGTTTGAATATAAATTTTCAAAATTTGATACAAAATCTATGGCCAAACGCTAGCTTAAAACTTGAAAAAAAAAATTACCGAAGTGGAAGCTTAGTGAAATGAGCCCACAACTCGTCCTCAAAACCAGGTTGATTCGCTTCTTCATCATTCGACTCCCTTAATCTTCGAATCACTTCTTGAAAGACTTCAACTTTTTCTCTCCTCTTTCGCGTATGATTCTGAGACAACTCCAACAATCCTCTGCTACTACAACTCACAGCCTCTTCCATCATCCAAAAACAGAATCAGATTAAGGAAATATTACAAAAAAAAATGAATGTGAATATACCCCTCTTATTCAGATTCTAATTAATTATCACAAGAAAAAAGGAAGGCAGAGAGAAAACTTGTAAAAAAAACATAAAAATTGGAGTAGTTGAAGAACTACTACTATGTAAGTATATTCTTTATGGAAGCTGCTTACATCATGAATTGAAAATATAAAAGAAAGCAAACACAAAAGCAAGTAAGAACACAGTTTATTCAGTAGTTGTGTGGTCTCTTATTCTTTAATGTATATTACTATGAGTTGTTTCATTTTCTTTGTATCTTGCTATTTTGTTATCATATTTCTAGTTGAAAATATTTTTTTTGACCTGAAGATGTATTGGAAAATATTTACGTATATAATATGCAGGGGTGGACCTAGATCATTAATTATAGATTCCTTAGAACTGAGTAATTTTTGTTCAAATTTTGTATTTGATTCTGAACTTGAACTCATGAAAATATTAAATATATCGAAGGATCTGGATTCAAACAAGGTTTGTAAGCGTTGATTATATCACCAAATGTCTTATTGTTCTTTCTTACTTTCTTATTCTTAATTAAGCTTTGTTTAATAATTGTATCCATTTCATGCATATTTTATTGGATTTAAAAAATGGAATATATGGGGATTGATAGTTACTTCCAAACACAACCTTGTTTTTTTCTTGTCCAATAAGATTACAAACTTGTCTGTTGTCTCATTTTCCACTCAAGAGATTCTATATATGATGACACCATCAAGAACCTTTTTTTTTAAAAAAAATAATGACACTCTTTTTTTTTCATATTGGAGTATAATTAAGAATTTTATGTTGGCGCAATTTGATTCATTCAATAATTAATTGGATTGCTTACCTCATTGCTTGAATCACTGTATAACAGACTATTGGTTGAAAAAAATACTGATGTTAATGGAAGTTAGAAATAGTCAGCTATATATATATAACTAATTGGTGAGGAATGCAACTATATACTTTGTTGCGGGTAACTGATTCAAAATATAAAGAAGTAAATATGTGGTAAATCAATCTCAATTATAGTGGGACATGGCTCTAACATCACATTCATGCTCACGTTCAAGCTAGAGCGTGTATTAGGAGTCCAAATAAGGAGTGCTTTTTTTTTTCTTTTTACTCCTCTTTGGAAGCTTTCCCCCTTTTGCTTTATTAGTGTCTCGAACTTAGATTTTCAGGGTTGGAGATGGAGGGAGCTTATCATTCTAGCAACTCCTCTTGTCTCTCGAGGAATGAACATGACTCTAATATCATGTAAAAACTAGTTCAAGTCCATATAAACAACCATTAGTCCATTCTTCAACTAATTAATAATTCTAACCCACTCTAACATGAAACTCTTACGCTCGTGGTTGCTAGATCATCCCAACTCAATATTTTCGATGCTGAATATCAATAAATCTATTGAAATTTGCCAAAATTTAAACAAGAATTATATTACAATTTTTCAGTGTTAAAAGCAATAAAGATTAAAATCAATGTTTAAATGCTCGTGTAATAGGGGACTTGGATGTGTGTGGGGAGGGGATCATGTGGATATCCCTCCAACCACTCATATAGAAGGTTGAAAAAGATTATTCGTTATTTTTTTTTGCTTTCGTCACACTGCTTTTTGTTGGTCTCTTTTTCTCCAAAGTTAGTGGTACTACACTTTTAGTACTTGTTCCCCATTAGCCCTTTTTCCCCTCTTGTTCTTATGTCACAAATAATATCATATTCTTTTTGTTTCGAAATGAAATTTTAATTTATTTTGAAACAGACAAGTGAGGTTTGTTCTAATGGTTGAACACTTTCATCATCAATCAGTTGGTTCATGATTTGAGACACGTCTACTATTGATCCTCCTGATTGAATAAGATTGAAAAAGATGTCCTCAAACATGGTTTCCAAAATTTAAATTCTCTTTCAAGTTTGAAATTGAAATAATGAATTCAATGGTAAAATAAATCTTATCGTGTCTAAAAGGCTAGCCCTTAGAAAATCCATTAAAAATTATTTTAAATAATAAGGTATTTACTATAACTTATGACTTTTGGCTTATTACGATTTCGAAGTAAAAGAAATTTGGTGTTTGGATTCATTTCTAAAGATATCAAATAACAGTAGAGGAAGAAAAAGAAGAAACACTTCCTATTACATGTTCATTGTCACACATATGTACATATTTTAGAAACTCTTCTAAACAAAAACTACATTTTTTTTTCAAACTTTACAATGAAACATGGCTAAACACCGCTTAATTTCCTCTGAGCAGAATTACACTATTGACAAACTACACTTCTGTATAGTTATATTACAAACAAATCTAAACATCTTTTCTTTGAGGCTGCAGTAATCTGATTTTTTTTTTCTGTAAGACGGGAGCCAAGCTTAACGATATTGATAACATAAACGTACTCCATGTCGAATTTCAGGCTGCCTTTCAGTATGCCTTTAGAGCCATTACACTCCGATTGCAAGACTAAGGCTCTGCTGAGTCCGAATTGTTCAGGCTGCAAACGGTTACAGGACGAGCTGAACTTATCATGAAGCTCTCAATGAAGGCTACCATCTGCATAAGCATCGATAATTTTAAACTTGAAATCCTTCAGGACCAACATTTCATTAGCATCCAATACGCGAATGTTTATTCAACATGCTCGAGATAGTATATGAACACAATTAATGAGAAATGGAGCTCAAAATGACACTAAATTTTGAAACGAAAACGTTGACATTTCGTTGGCCTCAGCAATGCAATTCTACTAATATACATGTGTTTCCCGTTCTCTCCTGTACGAGGAGGGAATAGGAAAGGAAATTGAAGATGCAATTTCTGAAGGCAAAACACTTACTAAAGTAAAGGCTGCACAGGCTAGACCGAATCCTGGGAAATGGAAAGGTGCATGTTCTGATAGAAATAAAGCTGGAAAAAAATGACACCTTATAATCAGATTAGATTGACTTGTATATCGCGAACACAAGGGAAGAAAAAGAAATACAGATTTAGCTACCTGTTAAAGGACTGAAAATTAATGGGGAAACTACACTTGCGAAGGAACATATGCCTGTGATGCATCCTTGACCCTTTCCCTGAAAACAGGAAATAAAACAGATTTTGAGACAATGCGAACATGTTATAGCTCTACAATAACAACATATCCAGTGTAATCCACAAGTGGAATCTGGGTAGGTTAGAGTGTACAACGACCTTATTCCTACTTGGGAGGTAGAGAGACTGTTTTCAAGAGACCTTAGCTCAATAAAAGCATATCAAAGCAAATTGAGAAAAAAATAATGAATATAAAGGGATCATGGCAAAATTTTATAGAAATCATGACAACATTTTGATAGTAACACAACATAAAAGTGCGATAATCGAAGTACAAAAGACAGTAGATAGTAACAGAAATAGACAGACAAGAAACAGGAGAAATACATTAAGAAAAGCGTTTACAAGAAAGAATACAACAGGGGAGAAAAAAGAAAAGAGAGTAACAAATGATCAAAGATGTTAGTGTCATGTAAAGGGAAAATATGATAACAATTCTAGATAACAAACCTGTTCATTTGGCCCAACTTGCTTGGATGCCATGCTCTTCAACTGCAATCAGGTATAACATTCAGTTATTTTTACCTTCAAACTATCGAAAAACAAACGATTATATATATGAGACTTACACATGGCATCACGAAAATAGACATAACGGAGATCAAAGCGCTAGCATAAGGGACCTGCATGGTAAAGTAGATAATTAGCCATATCTCGAAGAATATAAAAGCTACATCCCTCCTCTCTATTTTACGTGACGTTATTTCCTTCTTATGCTTGTTTTAAGAAAGAACGACTATAGTTAATAATAACAATTTTAACTTTAAACTTCTCATTATACCCGTAATGACATGATTTTACAGCTACAAAAAAAATGTCATGACATGTTTATAACCGCAAGTTTCAAAATTCTTTCTTGAATACTCAAAACTGTTCATGTAAAATGAAACGGAGGGAGTAATAGATCAGGAAAATGGCTAAAACATATGACATAGACTAGTAAGGATGGAAGAAATTACCCATGAGGACCAAGCAATACTGTAAAGTAGCATCTGCATAATTGAATTTGAGTCAACATCAGTTAAATAAAATCTTTGATGCTTTGAATTGAACTAAAAACAGCCGCCAGATGTATACTATATGATATATAATTCATGTATAAAATGTGTATCATAATGTTTAATCATTGTATAACCTATGTATACCAGCTAGAAAAACTAAACAGTAAATCTGTCTGACTATTTGTATGAAGATCCCTTGAGAATATAGTCAAGGATAGAGTTAGTGTTGTACATGAACACAACTGAAAAAGAGCCCAACAGAGAGCAATTTCTCCTCTCCAAGAGCAGGAACTAATATGGGCATCAGAAGAAGCTGCAAAAAATATTAAAACATTGAAGATATAATATGTACATTGATAAGCAAAAAGAAAAATAATTTGAACATATAAAACAAAAAAGGTAATCAAGAAACAAACACCTGTGATATGGATCCTGCAATCCCAGAAATTATCAACAAATCAGCAAATTGGTTTTTGTTGAAATGAAACTGAGCCTTCAAGAAATACTGCTTACAGTTTCAAGAAAACCAATTTGTCTTAGCAAAAAAAGGGATAATAACGTGGATTGACAAACATTACTACTATATTATGCGATAAGGGTATAAGTTCAATTAATTACACATATTGGCTATAGTTTAATAAAATTTTCTATTATACAAATCTGGGGACTCATATACAAATTTGGAGGCGAATATATAAATCTCTAAAGCAAATCTGAAAGCAAATATACAAATCTAGAGGCGAATATATAAATCTGGAAGCGAATATATACAATCTTTTTGAAAGCCCAAATTGTATAATGCAGCGAGATATACAAACGGAAATCGGCATAACAACTGAAACTATAGCTATGGAACGTAATTAAGTAAACAGTAGCTAAGGAGCCTAATTATGTTTCAAATCTTTGCTATTTTCGAAAGTTCCCCAAAAAATGCATTTTTTGATGTATACTATACGTATAATCAATGTATACTGGCTAAAAAAAGTAAGAGTGAATCTGGCCCGTCATTTGTGTAAGGATCTCAATATTCTACTAGACAATCAATGGCGGATTTAGACTAGAACCTATGGGTTCATGAGAACTAGTAGCTTTTATTCAGATTTTGTGTATATATTAAGAAATCTGAGAAATATCTATAAATATTTAATTGTGAACGCAGTTATTATTATATATTAACTTGAAGTTTTTGTATGAACTCATAGAGTTTAAA
The DNA here is from genome assembly GCF_947179165.1 of Solanum dulcamara. NCBI lineage: Eukaryota > Viridiplantae > Streptophyta > Magnoliopsida > Solanales > Solanaceae > Solanum > Solanum dulcamara. The sequence continues at coordinate 84,952,495 of NC_077237.1, read as the reverse complement.
TCATGAATCCGCATCAGTAGACAATGAGGGTTCCCACATTAATGGGGTCAAAGGTCTTTCCGCCCTTTTTGGGGCAGAGTCAAGTTCGTTACGGAGTAGTGAAACTTACAAGAAGAGAAGATTCAAGTCCAACTTGTGCAACATTGGCAAAGAAAGAAACAATAGCTACATGCATGAATGTGGAGCTGCAAATTTTACAATAACCGTGATTAATAGGAGAGCCAAACAAAAAAAAAATTAAACTTACATGCTATGTTGCTTAAACTCTTCTAAAATATCGTCAGATGTGTGTCGGATCCTCCAAAACCAAAAGTAGTGAATTTTTGAAGGATCTGTCAGGGTTGCAACAATATATTTTTGAAGAGTTTGAGCAATATAGTATGATGGTACACAAGTTGAGTAAATGTACAATCTAACCTATTCCTTAACAAACATAACACATCATTGAAAGAAGGCAATTCCTTGAATAATTGGAATTTATTCTTTGGAGCTTTTTCCAAAAGACAAATTGTCTCTGTTCCTATAGCAGAAATTTGATCTTTTATCAAAGGCTCTGGGAGAAACATTCTTGTGTATACAAGAGCTATTATTGCCATTATTGCAGCAACCTGTTGGTAACAATAATTTAATTTAGCATAATAAAAATAAATACTTGTGTTAGATGAATTTGAAATATTGAAAGTCGTATACAATTTTATTATGAGTTTAATTTCTATATACAGATAAGGTAACTAACCTTTTGTAACATGTTAAATCGCAAGGATGGTATATAAGTTTTGTTATAGTGTTAGTGAATATAAGTAAAATCTCATTATTATTAGTACTAAAATAGCATTAGACGTTTTAAGACATCTCAAAATAAAAGGCATGTGACTTACTTGGAAAGTGGAAGCCGGGGAGAGAAAGCGAGTAGTGAGATTTCCACAAACAAAAGCAGAGGAGGCAATGCCTGATAGGACTCCAAAGACTGAGGCACGGCGGCCCTCTGGAACAACATCAGCCTGAATTAAGTTATATATATTGTCAGTATAATTTTTTTTTTTTTTTTTATATTATCAAATCACAAAATGATATTTTGTTTACCACATAAGCAAGAGCAAGGCAGTGAACATTTCCTTCACAAACCATAGAAACCAAAGTTCTTAGAACATAGTAAGCATAGAAGAAGTATTTTGTCCTGCTGTATGACAATATCACTGTCCACACAAAATGAGTCAAGATATGATCAATTTGTTAGTTTCACAATTTGTTCTTAGGACATAGTAAGCTAATCCGTTAATTAATTATCAGTAAAAATCATTTTTGATATAGTGAGTTCTAGTAACATATAATTTTAATTAAGACAGAAAAATTATTTATCATTAGACCTAAAGTAAATATACTAACATTACTAAACTTATCCCATCTAATTGCCACTATCTTTTTATCCTTCTCAAGCAAGCAAAACACTTTAGAAGAGAGGATTAGTGTTCTGGCCATAGGTTTTGAAAAATTATTTTAAAGATCATAAAATTTAATGATTAAATATTTTCAACTTCAAAATCTATAATCAAATGTGAACGATAGAAGGAATAGTAATAGACAACTTCAAAATCTATAATCAATCGATACCGATAGAAGGGATAGTAGTGGTACCTAGAGGAAATATGGAAAAGGTCAAAGGGACCATGAGCATAACTTTTCTGCCACAAGTGTCTGATAAATTCCCTAACACAGGCATTATAATTAATGATCCCAAACCTATTATCTGCATCATCACCAAATAAAATATTGAATTCATCATATCCAACAAAGTTTAAATTGTAACTGATAATGTGAAGATTTTTACTATTATTATTGAATATCACTCCATGTAATCAAAATAAAACAAAAAATATTATTAGAGGAAAAAATGAAATCAAAAAAGACAAAATGGTAGCTAAAGTGGGACAGGCATGTAAGACGTGACACTTAGAGTTAATGATCAAAAACACATCTCTGAAGTACTATGTTTTTGTGAATTTTCTAGGTAAACTATCATGTGTTCACCTTTTATATCTGGACTATCATTAATTATTTATCAAAAAACACTATCATTTTTTTCTTTTCCTACCTAAAATACCATCATCGTGCAGATAAAAAAAGAGTTCTAATTGATCGGTTAAAATATGTTTTGATATATATTTGATGATAATTCATATCAAACAATAAACACTTGATAATTTTTTAAAAAAATTATATAAATATGATACAACAAATGTGTTTTTTATCATTATGACCGAAGAAAACTAAAAAAAGTTAGAACTAGTAGAAGTTTGACTTTCTGAAGGGAATTTTAGGGACTATAGGGGAAACTTCTCACTTAAAGACAAGATTATGTAGTCTTTTGTTTTGATATGATCTAGTATTCAATATTTATTTATTTAATATATTCATTTATTCAAGATCTAATATGTTCGCTTTTTTTCTAAAGTATAAAATCTATAAACTCAAAAGTATAACCCCCGTGTTTCTATGTGCAGGATTTTTTTATTATTATTTAAAATTCAAATTTAAAATCTTTAATCTTTAATCGAGAATAGCGACAAAGTGGTTAAGTACTATATGGATCATCATACTATAATTATAGGAGTGATGATATTTTATCTGGCTATTTAGGAGTGTCCACGAGTTTTCATTTATTTATTTTTTTGTTTAAATATGCTTCAATTTAGGCACATATGTATATATAAATATAATTTTACGATGGTTGATGACTAGATAAGGCACATGATTTATAATTAAATAAATGGTCGATTATAAGCATTTCTCTAGTTGTAACTTTAAAAGTATGTTCTTCTCTATTTATTTAATTTTTCTTTTCCACCTTTTTTGGATTCCCTTCTAAACGAGTTCATGTACTCTCCCTTGAGAGTGTATTAAGATTCACGATTAGACTAAATTACGAACCAACTAAATTAAAATAACTTGATGCACGAAATATATACAGTGATGGATTCAGAATTTAAAATTAATGATAATTGAGACTCATTATACGTATGTTTTTGAGTTCCTTTTGCGTCATAACTAATAAGATTTAAGCAAAATGTGGGACGCTACAAGGGAAAACATGTCACTTGGAACAATAAGGAAAGTCCCTCACTTTTTTTTAATTAAATTGAAAACCACTTAATTATATGAGCATAATTCATAAGAAACCAATATATGATGCTAATAAACAAAAAAAAGTACAAGTGACCTATGAGCTTCAGCTAAAAAATGAAAAGACAAAAACTTATAAGCAAAATTACAAGTATTAGCATGAAGAGAATATAAAGTCGATAGATTCAGAATGAGTGTTATTTTATTAAAAACGTGTATGCCTACATTATTCTAAAATTTCCAATTGAAAGCCCTTGCTGCCACGATTCATTGTGGTTCATCACTTTATAAAGGGATGGGAGAGTAATAATAAGTTCAATTGAAGACACGGAACTCGTTTAATTGGACTATGATTCAAATTAGGAAAAGATGAGAAGTAGGAAATGAAGAAATACCGTATGTTGAATTCCAGTGAGATATATAGCAATGGAGCATTCATCTTTTCCAGGACAAATGGCTGACATAGTGATATCAGTTATGGTTGGAATCACCATAAATACAGAGAAACAATGAAGAAATACTGTCATGAAGAGGTGCCTTAGACCATTAGTCATTTTTTCCATACCTTCGAAATTGAAACAGAGAAAAGAGTACCAGAAGAAGTTCAAATATAAAGAAAATTAGTTTTGTTTTTGTGTTGTCTTATCTAAGTATGGTTGTAACGTTTGGATGATCTTTTAATTTTCTTGTCTGCATGTCAAGTTAGCATCACACTTGGAGAAAGTGCTACTTGCTGGCTTTAGCTTTTTATATAAGTTAAAAATGAGGAAATAAGAGGGAGGAGAAAAAAGGAAAAAGAATAAAATAAAATAAAATAAAATATGTATGACCACAAGAGAGTAAAATCAGGAAAAGGAAAGAATAAGGTATTTGCTATATTTGATAATGAGACACAAGGAAGGTGAGGGTGTTTAGAAGCACTTTTAACGTGGTTAGCAATTACGGCGACAAAAACATCTGAATGTTTATATATGTAGAGTTTGAGGATAAAGGGAAAGATAGAAGTTGTATAGGCTAGTCGAGAGATTGGAAGGCCTAAGATTTGGACATAGTGAAATGCATTAAAGACGAGGATGATAAAGTGCTGGTGGAGGACGTACTTATTTAACGAAAAATGATAATCATACTTTCATATGCTCTTGAATAGAGGGGGGTTAACGAAACTGTACTAGAAAATATGAAAATAGCCAAAATTGCAAAAAATGACAATCATACTTTCATATACTCTTGAATGGGGAGGGGGGGGGGGGGTTTTAACGAAATTGTACTAGAAAATATGAAAATAGCCAAAATTGCGTAGCTTTGAGTTGATGCAAGAAGCAATCATTAAAAACATAACAAATCACCTCAGCACTCGTCGTACTTCTTCTGCTTACGCTTTGAAGCGTACAAGTTTAAATAAGTTACAACCCACTCCACACACTTTGCTCTCCAACTACTCAGGACCCTCACTTTTTATACTATCAACAAAATAAATGTTATACTCTCGCTATCGCAATTTATGTGATATAGTTAAAATTTTGAGATTAAAATTTTGTATTTTGATAGTAAATTCGAACATAAAAGCTCTAAGTTTTTTTTGAAATAAAATTTATGAACAATAATTAAAAGACATAAAAAAAATCAGTTAAAAAATTTTGATTGACTCGCGAAATTTTAATTGTGCCGCATAATTAAAATGAGATGGAGGAATTACCATTTATATTATATCATTCACACCATTTGGTACCAGTTTGTACAAACTTCATTTTGGAGGACAAAAAGTCTTGATTTAACGCGGACTGCAAATGGTCTTGATTGCACTTTTTGATGTATAATATATGTATAATAAATGTATACTATACATATAATCTATGTATACAAGCTAGGAAAAGTAAAGAGTGAATCTGGCCTGTGATTTGTGGAAGGATCTCAATATTTTACTAGACAATCAGTGGCAAATTTAGACTAGAACCTATGGGTTCATGAGAACTAGTAGCTTTTATTCATATCCCGCGTATATATTAAGAAATCTGTGAAATATTTATAAATATTCAATTGTGAACTCAGTTGTTATTATATATTAACTTAAAATTTTAGTATGAACTCATAAAGTTTAAATCTTGAATCCGACTCAGTAAACAGTGAGCGTTTCCACATTAATGGGAAGTAGAGAAATTTACAAGAAGAGAAGATTCAAATCCAACTTTTGCAACATTGACAAAGAAAGAAACAATAGCTTCATGTAAGATTGTGGAGATGCAAATTTTACAATAACCATGATTAATAGGAGAGCCAAACAAAAAAAAAATTAAACATACAGGCTATGTTGCTTAAACTCTTCAAAAATTTCGTCAGATATATGCCGGATCCTTCAAAACCAAAAGTAGTGAATTTTTGAAGGATCTGTCAGGGTTGCAACAATATATTTTTGAAGAGTTTGAGCAACATAGTATGATGGTACACAAGTTGAGTAAATTTACAATCTCACCTATTCCTGAACAGACATAATACATCATTGAAAGAAGGCAATTCCTTGAATAATTGGAATTTATTCTTTGGAGCTTTTTCCAAAAGACAAACTGCCTCTGTTCCTATAGCAGAAATTTGATCTTTTATCAAAGGCTCTGGGAGAAACATTCTTGTGTATACAAGAGCTATTATTGCCACTGTTGCAGCAACCTGTTGGTAACAATCGTTTAATTTAGCATAATAAAAGTAAATACTTGTGGTAGATGAATTTGAAATCTTGAAAGTCGTATACAATATTATTATGAGTTTAACTTCTATGTACAGATAAGGTAACTAACCTTTTGTAACATGTTAAAACCAGTGATGGTATAAAAGTTTCGTTATAGTGTTAGTGTATATAAGTAAAATCACAGTATTATTAGTACTAAAATAGCGTTAGACGTTTTAAGACGTCTCGAAATAAAAAGAGTGTGACTTACTTGGAAAGTGGAAGCCATGGAGAGAAAGAGAGTAGTGAGATTTCCACAGACAAAAGCAGAGGAGGCAATGCCTGATAGGACTCCAAAGACTGGGCCGCCACTTGGAAAGTGGAAGCCATGGAGAGAAAGAGAGTAGTGAGATTTCCACAGACAAAAGCAGAGGAGGCAATGCCTGATAGGACTCCAAAGACTGAGGCACGGCGGCCCTCTGGAACAACATCAGCCTGAATTAAGTTATATATATTGTCAGTATAATTTATTTTTAATTTTTTTTATATTATCAAATCACAAAATGATATTTTGTTTACCACATAGGCAAGAGCAAGGGAGTGATCATTTCCTTCACAAACCATAGAAACCAAAGTTCTTAGGACATAGTAAGCATAGAAAACGTATTTTGTCCTGCTGTATGCCAATATCACTGTCCACACAAAATGAGTCAAGACATGATCAATTTGTTAGTTTCACAATTTGAGTCGAGGATGTGTCGGAAACAATCTTTATAAAGGTAAGAAGATAAGGTCTGCGAGTCTACATATACCATGCTCTCCTCAAACTACACCCGTAAGACTACATTGTATGTTGTTGTTGTTGCTTGATTTCATTGGCTAGTATAAATGGGTTAATTTTAGTAATGGTTACTGAACTTAATTATTTTTTATAACACTAAAGTTATAAATTAATTTTTTGTGTTAGTAAAATCGCTATACTAATTACCGATAATACTAAAGTCATAAAACTAATTTATGTAATAGTAAAGTCATTAAATTAAGTGTTTGTTGCTTAGAAAATACAAATTATTGAAAAGTTTAAATTTTTGATGCCAAAAAATGGCATATATTCGCCGAATCATCATTTTGCCTTAAACATGTGTCAGGAAAAATCGAACTAACACAAAAATATATATGATCAAAATAGTAGAAATAAAATGGGAAAAATAATGACACCAAGAATTTTACGTGTAAACCCTTTTAAATAAGGAAAAAACACAAGCCAAGAGGAGCAACTGATATCACTATAGTAAGGAATTTTACACCGTGTAGTCACGAGTACAATACTCAAAAATGACTACTACATACTCAAAAGGAATAGTACTCTTTTGATTTACCACCTTACTAAAATATCGTTCACACTCTATTTTTTTCACAGACTATTTTCTTATATATAATCTGTGAAAACCTCACAGCTCTCTAGATATTTTCTCTCTGTGAATTGGTGTATCTCAACTAAATCACAAACTCTCAATTTATAGAGGAAGAAAGAGCTACAATTTCAATAATTTCAGCTGCGCTTTTTGACAACAATTGCAGCAGCAATTGTTGACTAACAAATTTCAGTTGCACTTTTGACAATAATTGCAGCAGCAATTGTTGACCAAAAAACTACATGGGATGGCCCCCATAAATCTCCCCCTCTAGTCCTATGTACCAGAAGGAAGTATCTTCATCTTTCAGAGAGAGCTCATGCCAATAAGTTCTTTGCACAATTCGAACTTGTCCCTTGTTACCACTTTGGTCAGCATATTTGCAGGATTTTTATTTGTAGAGATGTTTTCAACCTGCATAGATTTGTCCTCTATCTTTTCTCGAATCCTTTCATCCTTGCATGGTACATAGAGTTCTTGCTCAAGTCTATTGTACTTTGACTGTCACAATAGACGCATACTCCTTTTGATGCAAGCCAAGCTCTTGAAGAAATTATTTGAGCCATATCATCTCTTGCCAGCTTCAGTAACCGTAGTATACTCAGCTTCAGTTGTAGACAGTGCAACACATTTGTGCAACTTCGACTGCCATGATATAGCTCCCCTTGAAAAAGTAAACAAATATCTAGAGTGGATTTTCTGTTATCATGGTCACCTGCCATATCAGCATCTGTATAGCCCTTCAAGATTGAATTTGATCCTCCAAAACATAAATATTTATCTGGGCTTCCTCTTAGATACTTGAGTATCCACTTTACAGCTTCATAATGCTATTTTCCTAGATTATCGAGAAAACTGCTGACAACACTAGTTGCGTGAGCATTATCAGGTCTAATGCATACCATTGGATACATTAAACTTCTGACGATGGAGGAATATGAAACTTTGGCCATGCTCTCTTTTTCCTCCCGAGCTGTAGGACACATTTTCTTGCTCAACCTCATATGACCAGTAAAAGGTGTGCTTACAGACTTGGCATTCTTCATGTCGAAGTGCTCTAGTACACGTTCAATGTACTTCTCTTGTGACAGATAAATCTTTCTTTCATCTTTGAGATAAGTAATCCTCATGCCCAAAATTTGTTTGGCATGACCCAAATCTTTCATGGAAAATGACATACACAACTCTTTCTTTAACTCGGCAATCTTCAAAGTATTTCTGCTCACAATCAACATATCATCCACATATAGTAAGGGGATGATAAAATCAACGTCAGATTTTTTTTACAAATACACAATAATTTGAAGAAATTTTCTTGTAGCCTTGCTCCCCCATAACAGATTCAAACTTCTTGTACCACTGTCTAGGAGCTTGCTTTAGCCCGTAGAGACTCTTTTTAAGTTTGCACACAAAATTTTTCTTTACTATTTACTTTAAAGCCCTCATGTTGTTCTATAAAAATCTCCTCTTCCAGGTCACCATGAAGAAAATCCGTATTCACATCCATCTGCTCAATCTCTAAGTTAAGACTAGCAGCCAAATCAAGAACTGTACAAATGGAGGACATTTTCACGATAGGAGAAACTATTTCGTCAAAGTCAATATCCTTCCTTTAACCAAATCATTTATCAATCAATATAGCTTTGTACCTGGGCTTCAAGTTGTGTTCTTCAACTTTAACTTTGAATACCCACTTGTTCTTCAAATCTCTCATGCCCTTAGGCAATTTCACCAACTTATAAGTTTGGTTCTCATGCAAAGATTTTATCTCATCTTGCATGGATTCAATCCATTGATCTTTATGCTCATCTTCCATGGCTTTCTCATAACACTTTGGTTCAATCCGTCAGTGAGTAGCACATACTCATTAGGTGAATAGCGAGAGGAAGGAATGCGTTGTCTTGTGGACCTCCTAAGAGGATTATTTGCTTCTTCCACAACTTCATGATGAATAACAACATCATTGTTATTTTCAATATCAACATGTTGATCTAGGAGATGATTCTGGGCATCACTATGATCATCATACCCATCAACATCATGCACACTTGTATGAGGAACTTGATCAAGATACTACGCCATCAGAACTTGAAGATTTTAGCTTTTCCGCTTTGTCAATATCTTCAATGGTTTGATTTTCCATAAAGACGACATCGCAGCTTCTCACAAGCTTCTTTTCGATTGGATCATATAGCCTATAACCAAATTCATCAAGGTCATATCCAACAAAGATGCACTGTCTTGTCTTGGCATCTAATTTTGACCTCTCATGTTTCGGCACATGTACAAAAGCTTTGCAACCAAATACTCTCAAATGGTAATAAAAATATATCTTTGTCATACCAAACTCTATTTGGAACATCACATTGCAAAGCAACATCAAGAGATAAGTTAATAACATGTGCAACGGTCAATAAGGCTTCACCCCAAAAGGAGTTCGGCAACTTTGCTTTAGAAAGCAAACATCTAACTCTTTCCATCAAGGTCATGTTCATCCTTTCAGCTAACCTATTAAGCTGAGGAGTCGTAGGAAGAGTCTTCTGGTGTCTAATACCTTGATGCATGTAGTATTCGTCAAATGGTCCACAATATCCACCATCATTATCTGTACAAATATATTTTAGTTTCTTTCCCGTTTCTCTTTCAGCTGAAGCCTGAAACTTCTTAAAGACATCCAACACTTGGTCTTTAGTCTTCAAGACATACCCAAAGCTTTCTTGAGCAGTCATCAATGAAAGTGACAAAGTAGAGTGCACCACCTAGAGTCCTTATCTTCATTGGAACGCACATATCATAGTGTACCAACTCAAGTAACTCTGTCTTTCTTGAATGAGGGTTAGACTTAAAATATATTCTAGTTTGTTTTTTAGCCAAGCAGTGCTTGCACTTTTCTAACTTAGCACTTTGAAAATCTGACAACAATTTCTTCTTGGCCAAAACATTAAGTCTTTTCTCACTGATGTGGCTAAGCCTATTGTGCCACAACTTTGAGGAGTTATCGCTCTCAACTGCATTCATTATATTGGCACAAGTAGAAGCCATAGTCCAATATAGACCACGACGTTTGTTACCACGAGCCACAACCAAGGAACCCTTAATAAGTTTCCACTTTCCACCGCCATTGGTACTAACATATCCTTCATCATCTAGAACACCAACAGAAATTAGGTGCAGACGAACATCAGGTGCATGTTTTACATTGTTAAAAACTACTTTAGTTCCAACACTAGTTTCTAAACAAACTGTACCAACACCAACCACTCTCAAGGTTCCAAAGTCGCCAGGAGTATAGGATGAGAAAAAATTCTTTCTTGATGTCACATGAGATGCGGCACCAGTGTCCACAACCCAACTTGACTCATTACAAGAAATATTATCATGTCTGCATCAAGAATGGTAACAAGATCTTCGGTGGAGATGGTGGCTAGGAAATTTTCATTGTCATTTTCTTTATTTTCTTCCCTGTCTTTGTTCTCCTTCTTCAATTTCTGACAGAACTTCTTTGTGTGCCCTTTCATGCCACAATGATAGCACTCAATATCCTTAAGTCTGCTTCAAGATTTGCTTCTGTTATGTTCTCTATTTTGAGAACCACGAGTTTTATTTCTCCCCCTAGAGCCAGGACATCCGATGAAGAAGAAGAACCTTGAGATTTTCTTCTCATCTCTTCGTCCAAGACACTACTCTTGGCAGAATCCGTAGAGATCACACCATCTGGAGCAAAATTTAATAATGAAGTTTTAAATGTTTTCCAAGAGTCTGGTAGGAAACTAAGTAGAAGCAAGCCTTGAATTTCTTCATCAAATTTAATGCCCATAGCAGATAACCAGTTCATAATTCCCTAAATATTATTTAGGTGATCTGTCAATGGAGAGCCATCATGATATTTTAAACTTAACATTTTCTTTATTAAGAACATTTTGTTATTCCCAGTCTTCCGAGCATACAAGCTTTCAAGATGCTCCCATAGGGTACGAGCATGTGTCTCCCTAGAAATATGGTTCAACACATTATCGTCAACTCATTACCTAATAAATTCACACACTTGTCTGTGCAATGCATTCCACTCTTCATCTTTTTTATTATCAGACTTTACAGTGGTAAAGACTGGTTGATAAATTTTTTTGACATAGAGCAAATCTTCCATTTTTCGATTCCAAATGACATAATTAACACCATTCAAAGTAATCATTCTACTAGTGTTGACTTCCATCGTTTTCTCCCAAAAATTATAACTATTGCAAATCAAAGTAAATTTTCTCTAATGTGGAAGTTCAGACTATGCTGCAATCATAGAGCATACTTAGATAAAACCTTACTCTGATACCAGTTTGTTGGGAAGAAACGGACTAACACAAAAATATATATGGTCAAAATAGTAGAAATAAAATGGGAAATATAATGACACCAAGAATTTTATGTAGAAACCCTTTTAAATAAGGAAAACCCACGGGTCAAGAGGAGCAACTGATATCACTATATTAAGGAATTTTACACCGCAATACTCAAAAAATGACTACTACACAGTCAAAAGAAATAACACTCTTTTGATTTACCACCTTACTAAAATATCGCTCACACTCTATTTTTCTTCACAGACTATTTTATTATATATAGTCTATGAAAACCTCACAACTCTCTAAATATTCTCTCTGTGAATTGGTGTGTATCAACTGAATTACAAACTCTCAATTTATAAAGGAAGAAAGAGCTACAATTTCAACAATTTCAGTTGCGCTTTTAGATAACAATTACAGCCGCAATTGTTGACTAACAAATTTCAGGACTTTTGACAATAATTGCAGCAATAATTATTGACCAAAAAATCACATGGGATGGACCCCACAATATGTCATGTGAGAAAAATTTTATTAAAAAATTCGCATTGCCTTAATAACCCGTATTTGAAATATATATATATATATATATATCCATCCTTGGTGATGGATGGATTGACGCGACAAATTCAAGGTGAGGTGCCATGGTGTATGCTTTTTGCGGACGACATAGTCCTCATCGATGAGACTCGTAGCGGAGTTAACGCTAAACTGGAAGATTGGAGACGCACCTTGGAGTCTAAGGGGTTTAAGCTGAGTAGAACCAAGACAGAGTACCTAGAGTGCAAGTTCAGTGAGACACCTCAAGAGGTTGGCGCGGAAGTTAGGCTCGGGGACCAAGCCATCCAAAAGAGAAGTAGTTTTAAGTACCTTGGTTCTATCATGCAAGACAGCGGAGAGATCGACGAGGATGTCACACACCGTATTGGGGCAGGATGGATGAAATGGAGGCTTGCCTCCGGTGTGTTATGTGACAAGAAGGTGCCACCACAACTTAAGGGCAAGTTCTACAAAGTGGTCGTTAGACCAGCTATGTTATATGGGGCAGAGTGTTGGCCAGTTAAGGTCTCCCACGTGCAAAAGATGAAGGTTGCCGAGATGAGAATGTTGAGATGGATGTGTGGGCATACCAGGAGTGACAGGATTAGAAATGAGGCTATTCGAGAAAAGGTAGGAGTGGCCTCGGTGGAAGACAAGATGCGGGAAACGCGACTGAGATGGTTTGGACATGTGAAGAGGAGAGTCCCAGAGGCACCAGTGCGGAGATGTGAGAGGCTGGCCATGGATGGTTTCAGAAGAGGTAGGGGTAGGCCGAAGAAATATTGGGGAGAGGTGATCAGACAGGACATGGCGCATTTACGACTTACCGAGGACATGACCCTAGATAGGAGGGTGTGGAGGACACACATTAGGGTAGAAGGCTAGTTCATAGTGGTTTTATTCTCCCTTATTCGTAGGCGTATTAACGCACTATGATTTCTGGTACTCTGCTGTATGTTATTTATGGTATTTATGTTATTATCCAATAATAATATCTACTGTTTTTTGTGCTTTGATTATACTATTGTTTGGACCGTTTTCGTTATCTACTTATTTACTCTAATATTCTTGTCTAACCTTGTTCTATACTTTTATTGAGCCGAGGGTCTTTCGGAAACAACCGTCCTACATTGGTAGGAGTCAGGTCTGCGTACACTCTACCCTCCCCAGACCCCACGATGTGGGATTTCACTGGGTTGTTGTTGTTGTTGTATATATATATATATATATATATATATAAACAATTAATGAAACATTAAAATTAAAACTTAGGGTCAGTTATTATTCATGTGACCATATCACTTCATTATTTATGCTCATTTTAATTCAACAACAATAATAATACAAACTACTAGCAGATACTAGAAGTTTTCTATGTCTTCTATAGTCACTACAACAAAAATAACTTTTAGTGAAAATAAATATGCACATTAATAAAGAGTGTTAAAGTCATTACCGGCATTAATTAATTGTCATTGGATCCAATGTCGTTATAGGTTTTAAGGACATTTACAAAGAATGTTAATTGCCACTAAACAAATATATTTAGCAATAATTAAGCTATTACCATTAATTAATTGCCACTAAAAATCATTTTTAATACAGTGAGTTCTAATAACATATAATTTTAAATACGACCAAAAAAATTCTTTATTATTAGACCTAAAGTAAAAATACCAACATTACTAAAGTTATCCCATCTAATCGCCACTAAAACACTTTAGAAGAGAGGATCATAGAATTTGAAAAATTATTTTTAAAGATCATAATATTTGATTTGATCATCAAATGTTATCAATTTCAAAATCTATAATCAAACGAAAACGATAAAAGGGAATAGTAGTAGGTACCTAGAGGAAATATGGAAAGGATCAAAGGAACCATGAGCATAACTTTTCTGCCATAAGTGTCTGATAAATTCCCTAACACAGGCATTATAATTAATGATCCCAAACCTACTATCTGCATCATCACAAAATAAAATATTGGATTCATCCTATCCAACAAAGTTTAAATTGTAACTGAAAATGTAATCAAATTAAAACACAAAAAATTATTAGAGGAAAAAATGAAATCAAAAAAATGACAAAATGGTTGCTAAAGTGGGACAGGCATGTAAGACGTGACACTTGGGAGTTAATAATAAAAAACACACCTCTAAAATATTACGTTTATGTGAATTTCTATTTGAACTATCATTTCTTCACTTGTTCTATCTGAACTATCATTAATTATTTATCAAAAACACATTAACTATCAATTCTACCTGAAATATCACCGTGCAGATAGAAAAAGGATTCTAACTATATTACGTGACCTTTTTTAATTAAATTGAAAATGCCACTTAACTGTATGGGCATAATTCATAAGAAACCAATATATGGTGCTAATAAACAATAAAAAGTACAAGTGACCTATGAATTTCAGCTAAGAAATGAAAAGACAAAAACTTATACACATAGGCAAAATTACAAGTATTAGCATGAAGAGAATATAAAGTCGATAGGTTCAGAATGAGTGTTATTTTATAAAACGTGTATGCCTACATTATTTCAAAATTTCCAATTGAATGCCTTTGTTGTCACAATTCATCGTGATTCATCACTTTATATCTTCGATACAAAAAGGAAAAGGAATGGAGAAGTAAGAATAAGTTCAATTGAACACACAGAACTCGTTTAATTAGGCTATGATTCAAATTAGGGAAAGATCAGAAGGGAATGAATAAATACCGCATGTTGAATTCCAGAGAGAGATATAGCTATGGAGCATTCATCTTTTCCAGGACAAATGACTGACATAATGATATCAGTTATGGTTGGAATCACCATGAATACAGAGAAATAATGAAGAAATACTGTCATGAAGAGGTGGCTTAGACCATTAGACATTTTTTCTATACCTTCAAAATTAAGAGTACTAGAAGAAGTTCAAATATACATATATATATATATATAATAAAGAAAATTACTGTAGTTTTGTTTTTATGTTGTCTTATCTTAATATGGTTGTAACTTTTGGATGATCTTTTTCTTGGATGACTTAAGTTAGCATCACACTTAGGGAAAGTGCTACGTGCTGGCTTTAGCTTTTTATATAAGTTTAAAATAAGGAAATAAGAGGGAAGAGAAGAGAGGAAAAGAAGAAAATAAAATAAAATATGTATGACGACAAGAGAGTAAAATCATGAGGAAAAAGAAAGAATAAGGTATTTGATATATTTGATAATGAGACACAATGGTGAGGGTGAGGGTGAGGGTGTTTAGGCACTTTTAACGTGGTTAGTAATTACAGCGATAAAAACAACAGTTTTTGAACGCTTATATATGTAGAATTTGAGGATAAAGACGAAGAGATATATAGAAATTGTATAGGCTAGCCAAGGCGAGAAATTGGAAAGGCTGAGATTTGGACTAACTGAAATGCATCAAAGACGAGGATGATAAAGTACTGGTGGAGGACACACTTATTAGACGAAAATGACAATTGTACTTCCATATGCTCTTGAATGAAGAGGGGGCAAGGAAATTTGACCCGTAATTTTTTTTTCTTGTTCTAAAAAGGTTTTCATGCTAAAATCTTGATATATTATTTTTATTCTTGTTGATTATTTTATATAAACTCGCATTAAAGTCACACTTGCATTACTTTATATTCTCTATATCTCTGTTTATGTGGCACTGTTGAAATTTCAAGATTAATTTCTTAGAGTTTTAGGCTAAAAACATCCCTTATTTATAGGTTAAACCTAGGTTACATTACTGTGATATAATAATGAATAAAAAACATCTCTTATTTATATCAAAAGTTGCGAAACATGAAGAAAAGAATTAATTAATTTTTATTTGGGTTTTAGCTCAACTGAGGGAGGATGTTGGATAACTCAAGATTTATTGTAGAAGACGACTGTAAAGAACAAAACATGAAGATCTATGGGAAAAGTCACGTGCTTAGCATAGGTTTTGACTGTAGCATTAGTTTCTTGACAAAAACTAACGAAAGGATGAATATTGTAACTTTTGGGATAGATAAGGGATTGCTTTGTTAAATTATCAGTAAAGAAATTTTTATTATAGTAGATTATTTACTCTTCTTGACCCATAAATTGTTTCTCTTAATTAAAAGTATTTCTATGCTAAAATCTTGATATACTCTTTTTATTTGTGGTGATTATTTTATATAAACTTGCATTGAAATTTGATTAATTTGGATTCGTGCCGTGTAGAGCTTCAATCCAGAGAAAAACACTTCCTACCAAGAAAAAGCTCAAACTCGAAATCTCTAATTAAAGAAGAACCAATCTCATCCACTCAACACATGGTGTTGGTACTAGATGAGAGATATTTTGTTCCACCATAAAAAAAAATTTGATTCTTGTCTTTCAAAAAAAACTCCACCACATACCCGAACAATCATTTATAGGATTTAATGATTCCTAACAACGGATTCATCTCTTTCGCTATCTGCATTTGCTATTGTTATTTGCTTTGATAATAAAAAGAATAATTAATAGAAAAGAATGATTTGAATTATTTTTTCTGTCTGTCTATCGAAAATGGATTAGAAATAAATCCATGCCTAGTGATTTTGGAATAAATCAATCTCTATTTTAACTGTCTTCTTCCATTTTTATTTTATATGTGCATTTCTGATTTAATTTCATAAACCCTAGTTTTGACTGAAGCAGCAATCCTTCCCTCGCAAACTATTCACTAGCTACTTCCATTACAAGTAACTTAGTCCAAAGGGGCCAAATCTTATCATATCAGATTAAAGTAAGATTTTTTTTTTTTAAAAAAAGAATTTACACATGGCATTTTTAGCATAACAAGCGTAAGGAAATGAAAGTTCTTTTCCTATTAAAAAGATCATGATTTATTTACATAAGAAAATAGCCAAAAATCATATGAAATATACAGTGACTATACAATATAACTTGCAAAAGTCATAGAAATTATACACTGATCATACAATATAGATTACTTATACATTAGTTATACACTGAATATACATTATGATACATTCTATACATAAAATATACACTGAATATATATATATGAATATACACTAAATATACATGAATATACACTAAATGACCTTTTTTGATAATTAAAATGACCAAATGACCATCTATTGTAATTATCTCCTTAATAATTTAAACAGTTGGGTAGATGGCTATATCGGTTAATTCTCGCCGTTGTTGGGTTGATTGTTGGTTCAGGATATAAGCAAGCCCAATTGTCATTTATGAGCTAACCAAAATCTACTCTCAGAGGTCCAACATCTAGTGGCCCATAATAAGGGCTAATTGTGAAAAGAAATGGAAGTCACACATTTAGCCGTTCGATTTATTTAAATAATTATATTTGTTAATTAAATATAATATAATATATATATATATATATATATATATTATTTATCATATATTAATTATAAAAAATAATAGATGTTGATTATTATTTTGATAAACGTCTATTTACATCAATAATTGTATGCTTCGTAAAATTTCACAGGCTAGTTCTAGTTTCAATTGGACTTGTAATTTGTAACAACATATCCTTTCCGATTTATCAAATAACAATAATAACAATAACTTATGAGAATATGACATCACTAGAATAAAAATTTCTTGAAAACATGAAGGGCGAACTCATTTTCTTCGATTAACTTTCTAAGAAGAATCCATGACATTACAATTGTACTACTATTCATATGGTTGATTTTTTCTCTACAAATTGCGCCGCTTTAGAGTGTGTTTGATAGGAAGGAAAAAATGTTTCTTCAGCTCTCAAAAAATAGACTTCAAATAAAAAATATATATGAAAGTACATATAAGACGTTCAGTCAACATTTCGAATTTGTCTCTATACTAACAGTTCAGTGGATGGGATAGCAATGAGAAAAAGGAAAAGAAGTAATTCCGAAAGAAGACGAATGCGAGAAGTTCATATTGTCCAGATTCTATAATAAATCAGGTAGTGAGGATGAAAAAAAACATAAGCTATCTCATTCTTGCTCCAGTCTTTTCCGCTGCCATCTTCGATTGATGCGCCCCTTCACTTAAAGACGATTTTTTCTTCTTCTAAATTTGGCTTTAAATCGCCAATAATATCGAACCGTTCTCATGACAAATAAGAGGAAAAAATTAGTACAATAGCATTACGGATTCGAAGTTTTTGTTTCCAAATCGCACCACTTCAAATTCAACTCAATAATCAGGCCGGTGGATAAATAATTAATTTATCATAAACTGACATTATTTATGACAAAAATCATTTATTATAACAATTTATGGATTTTCTCTGATTTAGAAATCTTTTTTTTTACTTTGAAATTAGTGATCTATACATAATTAAACAAAAAAAAATAAAATTGGAATGTTATTGGTAAACACTCAATCATGGCTGCTTGGTTTGTCAACCACTACATGTGTAATTAATGTGTAGCTTACCAGCCTACCACCAAACAAAATTGAATTTTATTAGGTAAATGTGAACAAGATTCATATCTTGTGCGTGGGACTGTTATAAAAAAAAACAATATATTTCATTTTATTTTTTTGTTAATTGAAGTCCACTTATCACAAAATTAAATCTCGCAATTCTTCCCTAGTCGATGATGACTTGCCTTTAGTTCCTTATTAGATCAAGAACTTACTCAAGATTTAAGAACCCTAGAATCATAAGATCGAACATATGCAAATTCGAGTGAAGAAAAAGAGCTACCCTCAAAAGTTTTTCAGCAAATTGAAAAGACAGACAAATTATAAAAGCTATAATAGATATAAATAAATCAAATTACAAGAAATTCTACAACGAATTAGACTTGAGAATCATGAATATTTTTAGAAAACTTAAATTACATATTACACTATGAGTATATGTATACTTAATTTAACTCTACTTTTAAATGAATGAATTTTCATTTACAACATATCATACATTATTAAGAAGAAATTATACAAAAACAAGAAACTAAAGAAAAGAAAGAAAAAAACAATTTGAACTTATCTAAGGCAATTGGAGAGGCTTAGGTTGGACCATAATTCTCCTTTTCCATAAATTAATTTCCTTCCTTGGCTCCAAACATATAGTTGTTCTACTTCTACCTAATAATATTGGAGCAGAAAAAGAACTAATCGTTTCTTTTTCGTCGTCTTCATCTTCATCTTCATCGTTACTATATCCTCCATCATCGTCCGTATAATACTTACGTTGATCTTGAGGTGAAATTTGTATCGACCTCCAGTCAAAATTGGTCTGCGCTTCCCTACCACTAGCGAACCGTTGCATTTGACTCAAACAAGGGGCTCTATCAGGAAACTTACAAATAATATTTTCAGCTACAACATCTGATTTTCTCCCCGATATCAATTTCAATTTTCCACCAAATATATTTCTAAAATTAGAAATCGATTTCTTCGTAACGGTTTTTTGTTGATTTTTACTAGTGCTCATTTTCTCGCTACTGTTGATGCGATTCAACGTCTTCTTTACCTTCTTATTGTGCTTGATTTGCCCGATGCACGAGATTTTTGGCGAACCGGGCTCGGATTTTCGTCCGGAGGATTGATGGGCCGGAATTACTGGTATAATTGGGCCGGTAAATCCTTTATGGTGATGATTTTTGTGTTCATGATCTGCTGCTAATCTTTTTTCTCTGCTTGGACTAAAAGGTGCATGTGCATTTTGTAGTATAAAAGCAACTGCTGCAGCTGCTTTTGGTAGTAATTTCAAGATTGTAATTTTCTTCTTTGATGACTTGCATGGTTTCTCCATGAGTACTCGCTATACGATCTCGAATTATTATTCACAAATGAATTCAAAAAATTCAACAGAAAGATTCGATTCTGACTTCGTAGATTGAGTCGATGCTGATCCAAATTCTGCTAGCTAGTTCTCTTTGATTTTCTAAATGAAAGATTCAATTCTGACTTTGTAGAGGTAATCTCTTCACGACCTCGAATTATTATTCAAGAATGAATTTGGAAAAGGCGACATAAAGATTTGATTATGACTTTATAGATCGAGTCGATGCTAATCCAAATTCTGCTAGCTAGTTCTCTTCGATTTTCTGAATGAAAGATTTAAGTCTGATTTTGTAAAGTAGATGTTGATCCAAATTCAGCTAGCTAACTCTCTTTAAGGTTTGAAATGAATAGTTTCTTATCTCTAAGTTTGTGTGTGTGATACACACATAAATATATATATATATATATATATATATATATAGGTGAAGTGGGGTTGAATATGGTTGGCTAGAGAAATAGTATTATTTATATTATAATAAATTAAAAAGGGTGGGGATATCATTATTGACATTGTCATCAAGACTGAGGAAAAGAGTGAGAAGAAGGGCTTATGAGGGAAAATAAATTAAATAAATTGTCATATTTGGTATGGTATGATAAAATTTTAATGATATTTTATCATCTTAAATTAAAACTTGAATTGATGTTGATATGTATATATATTGTTGAATCAAATGGCAGAACATGACTTTCATGACTGATTTTTTTATAATTATTGACTATTTGCACCATGCATGTCATTTGTTTTAACTAACATATATAAATATTCTAGTCAATATTGCCAGCACCCCTTTCTGATTCCAATTATCCATTAATATTGTTACCTAATCTTATTTTGATTGGTTAATAGTATTTTTGGTTCCTCATTTATTGATAAATTTAAATTTAATTTTTTATAATATCTAATTAAGTATATTTATTATTTAAAATGTCCCTGTGTTTTTTCTTATAAATATTCATAATTTTTCAAAATTATTACCCGTGTCATCATTTAATTATCCATATTTTATATTAAACGTGTAATATATTACTCCATATTAGAGGTAATATACTTATAAAAATCGTCCAACTTTAACATGCTTTCTACATAATTAAAGTGCTCAAAACACACGGTTTAATTAATTGAAAATTAAATATGTTACGTCGAGTCATATATAACAAGAACCAAAATCAAATTCATCTATAATTGAGCGATCAAAAATATTATTCTCGCTATTTTGATAGTAATGGTGTCTGAACCAACTAGCACACACTTTAATTATTCCTTCGAAGACCTATTACTTCCTTCAAAATATAATTTTACTTGTTTTATTGATCGTTAGATCACAGTTACCTAACTATACTATCAAATACCAATAAAATAATATAGAACAATAATTTGTAACAGATACATGTTTAATCGTAAATTCAAAACTCAACCCTTACAACAATTCTTTCAAAAAACGAAAGAAGATGAATCTAAGTAAAAAACTCCTTTCGAGCTTAAGTCACTTCATTCGAAAAAGAACGAAAAGATAGAAATAAACTTAGCGGAATTCTTTTTTACTACATTATGCAAAAAATATATAATCGAGAGAGTCAAAATGAATATAGAGGAGCAAGCAAAACAATTAATTAATGGGACCTTGGATTTAAAAATTAATTAATGCACATTTTCGTCATGCTTTAACTAAAGTCCAAAATTGCATACTATTCAGTACGTAAGATTAGTAGGAAATTACGTAGATACGAAGGTGAGTTGACCAACGTTTCCTTTGAATTTTACTATAGTACTCTCGACGTATCAATTTACGTAAAAATATTTGATTAAACAAAAAATTAAATAGATTAAGAAAGATTTTTAAAATATGTGATTTAAAATAAAATAAAAAATTTGTGAATCAAACATATATGAGATTAGTAGTTACTACTAAATATTGAAAGATATTATTTTTTTGGAACTAACTAAAAATGAAAGAGTATTGTATAAATTGGAATGGAGGGAGTAATATTTTTTTCAAGTTATAAAAATATATTCCTAAAATCAACATTACCAATTAAGTAATTATTGCTAACTGCTACTCTATTATACACGAGATATATTATTTAATATGCTTCTTAGAAGAGTATAATTATTACTCATTACTCGATTGTTGACTTTATATTGGAAGTTACTCCTCATAAAGTTTAAATTAAAAGAGATTTCATGATTTCTTCAAATTATAAATGAAGTTGAGTATTAGAAGAAGAAACAATTTGTTTTATTTTATTATAACATAAATGATAGTAGAGTTATATTTTCTAATACCCGTTATTTTACTAGTGGTAGTACTTTAATTCAACCAAAAAAGTTTTCATCTCTTTTTGACCATTCGCTTTTTCAAGTTTATTAATCCGATTAATTTATATACGCATCGATCGGTTCAGTTCAATTTTAAAGTTTATTGGTTTGACTTATCTGTTATCGGTTTATAGACATGTCAAACTGTTATAAAATATTTAAGATATTGACTTATTGATTATCAGTTTATCGGTTATTGATTATTATCGGTTCGGTTATCGGTTTAACCGTTAAGATTTGCTACAAAAAAAATTATTGACTGACAAACCACATAAACCATGCACATGAGTTGATAAATTGTGTCTTGCTCAAAAGCAAATGTAAAACATTGTATAATAACCAAGAGTTTGAGGCAACAAGAAATAAAAGTATGAAAACTAAACCCTAAGTAAAGAGCTTTATACATGGAGGTAGAGTCACCTTGGTGAAATCAGTGCTGCAATCCATTCCTATACACCTGTTGTCAGCTATCAGTCCTACCAAGACAACCATGAATCAGATCAAAAGACTAATTGCTGACTTCTTTTGGGGATGGGATACTGAAAGAAGAAAATATCACTAGGCCTCTTGGGATACTCTCAGTTATCCTTATGAGGAGGGTGGTATAGGTGTTAAAAAATTAGAGGATGTGTGCTTATCCTTCCAATATAAACAATGGTGGACTTTCAGATCAAAGAAGACACTATGGGGGGAATTCCTTAAAGCAAAATACTGTCAAAGGGCTCATCCAGTCATAAAAAAGTGGGACACAGGACAGTCCCTCATGTGGAAACACATGACGATCAATAAAAAAGATATTGAGCCTCATATGCAATGGAGAATCAAGTCTGGAACAAGCAGCTTGTGGTGGGATGATTGGTTAGGGGTAGGTCCATTAGCTTACCATAATGAAAGTCTCCCTAGATTGAATAACACTACTGTCTCTGAACTAATGGAGAATGGAGGATGGAAGGCAGAGGAAGTAAGGAAACATGCACCCCCTCAGCTGGTGTGCAAAATTCTCAGCACTCCCATCAGCTATATTCCAAATATGCAGGATCAAGCCATCTGGAAGCCTAACTCTCATGGAAACTTCACTTGTGCATCAGCTTGGGAGTTAGTAAGAAAGAAAAAGACAATATCTCTCACTAACAGCAACATATGGCACAATAGCATTCCTTTCAAGGTCTCTTTTCTTTTGTGGAGAGCTTTCAGACTTAAGCTACCCACAAATGACAGAATTGTGGCCTTTGGACAGGAGCCTGCTGCATGCTCTTGCTGCTATAGAGCAGGTCTTGATGATGTAGACCATATCCTTGCTTCAGGCTACTTTGCACAACATATTTGGAAGCACTTCTCAGGGTACTGGGGTCTACAACACAGCAACACTCCTCTAAAAAACCTATTGATGAGGTGGTGGCTAATCAAAACTAACAATGAGCTACATAAGTTAGTAATGCAAGCCACCCCCATTTTTGTGTGTTGGAATCTATGGAAGAATAGATGTGCATGCAAGTATGGAGGCAAGAAGTCTAATGCTACTAGAGTAATACTCTCAATATCCAAAGATCTTTATATGCTTATCTCTACTGTGTATCCATATATTGATTTGCCAAGTAAGTGGGCAGATTTGGTTACCATGGTTGAAAAAAGCCAACATGAGTTGAGAATAACCAAAGTATGCTGGACTAAACCACAACCTACAATGATCAAGCTCAACACAGATGGGAGTGACCTTAACAATCCAGGGAAGATAGGGGCAGGGGGCATTCTTAGGGACCATAATGGGGTGTTAATATATGCTTTTGCATCTCCACTAGGCTGTGGTTCTAATAACCAAGCTGAAGTGCAGGCAACACTTATTGGTATTCTGTGGTGCTTACAACATGGATACAGCAGGGTAGCCCTTGAAGTTGACTCTGAACTTCTAATCAAGTGGCTTAAACAAGAAGTTAAACCTCCATGGAACATTCTTACTTATATTACTGAACTACAGGTATTGGTTAGCAAACTGGAAATTTTCCAGTGCAGGCATATCTTTAGGGAAGCTAATTACACTGCAGATTCACTCTCAAAGGAAAGCCACATGAAAAGCCATACACAACACTACTACAGCTTTCAGCAGCTTCCAAGAGAGACCAAGGGACACTACAAAATGGACAAAGGTGGCATGGCTAGCTTCAGGAGAACTAAGATGAAGAAGATCAATCAACTACATTGAAGGAACTTCTTCATACCTTGAAATATTAGCTGATATTAATAATGATAATCAGGACCATTGAAAAAGGGAGAGTCTCCCTAATTTACTGCTTTTATAGGATAATCTCCTTACCATTAGATTTAGGGGTTAGAATAGCTATCTTGCTAGTTTGTGCAAGCTCTGTTTTGTTTGTTTTTGGTTGTTGTATTATTTCAGGTGACTAGAGTGATGTATCAACACTCTTTAACAACAAATACATAGAGAAGAGCATAAATACAACTTACAAACACCCTGCAACCCCTAAGCTTCAGCAGGGCAGCAGGTGCAGGGTGAGGTGCAGCATGTGGACCTGTCCAAAGGCTCCCAAACTTTGCAGGATTGCAGAACATATTATTTTGACAAGGTTCAAGAAATTTCAGCCCAAACGGACAATTGGAAGCGTTAGGCGAGCGACACTGAAAATTTCAGCTGTCTTAAGCCTAAAGAGAAAGCATTTTGCTTTTTGGAACTTCCAACTTGGGCAAAAAGCCTTCAAAATTTGCAGGGATAAAGAAAAGGCCATATATACAAACATCATGAAGTTTCAGGTCAAACGGATAAGTGGAGACGTTAGTCGAGCGACTTGGAAAAAGATAATAGTCTCCAAAGCTCTTACTGAGGTCCCTTACTGTTTGCTAGTTTGTGCAAGCCTTGTTTTGTTTGTTTTTGGTTGTTGTATTATTTCAGGTGCCTGGAGTGATGTATCAACATTCATTAACAACAAATACATAGAGAAAAGCACCAATACAACTTCCAACCACCCTGCAACCCCTAAGCTTCAGCAGGGCAGCAGGTGCAGGGTGAGGAGTAACTTGTGGACCTGTTCAAAGGCCCCCAAACTTTGCAGGATTGCAGAATATATTATTTTGATAAGGCCCAAGAAATTTTAGCCCAAACGGATAATTGGAGACGTTAGGCGAGCGAGCTTGAAACAATCAGCTGTCTTAAGCTTAAAAAGGAAGATTTTTGCTAAATGGAAGCTCCAACTTGGGAAACAAGCCTTCAAACTTTGCATGGCTAAAGGAAAGGATATATATGCAAACTCCAGAAAGTTTCAGCTCAAACGGATAAGTGTAGACGTTAGTCGAGCGACATGGAAAATGCTAACAGGCTCCAAATTTCTCTTTGAGATCCATTCTTTTATATTAACCTGTACAGGGCTTTGCTTGTCCTTGGTTATTTGCTGTGTATTTGCAGGTTGTTGGAGATATACACCAACAGGCTTTAACAACAAATACATAGAGGACAACAACTACAACAGCTCAACACCTGCAGCAGCTCAACACCTGCAACACCTGCAGCAGCTCAACACCTGCTTGCTTTGTTGCTTGTCTTTGGTTGACAGTTTTTGTTTAGAACCTCTTTGGCACTGCTATGAGGGCTGCAGTAACCTGGGGCTTCTATGGAGAAGCACACTCAGCTTGCCAATCAAAACACCCCAGCAACAACTCCACCAACCTGCAGCACACAAGGAACAAATACAAGCTATCTACAGCAGCATGCAAATTTCTTTAGTTGTATGGCTTGTTGGTTTTGTTTGTCTATGCAGGTACTCCAAGAAGCTGAACCTGATCACAACAAAGGACCTCCCTTCTTGTATAATTGACACCAACATGCAGCCAAAGCACAAAGGAAGCACCAAGGAGATGCACAGTTGCTTGTTTCTGTACTCTTCTGGTTTTGTATGTCTATGTCCACATACCAGGAACTCTCCAGCACTCTCCCACAGTCTTCACTACCTGCAGCAACACCAAATTAGTTGGACCCCCTTGCAGGCACATATTTACTCTAAGAAGCTGACCAATTTTTCTTTGGAAGCAACAAGGAGCTGCATACATCAACATCTCCATCATCCAGCAGCACACAAGGAACAACTACAAGTTACTAGTACTAGTTACAGCAGCTTGCAGATTTCCTTGGTTGTGTGGTTTGTTGGTTTTGTTTGTCTGTACAGGTACTCCAAGAAGCTGAGCAACTTCAAAACAAAGACCAACAAGCAGCCTAACTACAATGGCAGCAACAAGGAGCTGCACACAAACCTGCACCAGCCTTTTCAATTCCCACAATTGCTTGCCCTTTTGTTAGTTGCTAAGGAAGAACAGCAGCAGCAGTATGCAGCACACAATGAGCATCTACAAGTCACTAATACCTGCTACAGCAGCATCCAGATGTGTGTTTCTGGTTTTGGTTGCCTGTGCAGGTATCCCAAGGACTTGACCACCATCCAAAAGAGGAATCTAATACTGAACCTAACCTGCAACAACAAGCATATTATCACTGTAGTTAGAGAGACAGCAAGGAGCTGGCTACAGAACTACAACAACCATGTTCCTTGGCTACTTGTAGGTGCAGGTCCATGTAACTACACTATTCTCCACGACAACTCCAAGGCTGTTGGCTACTATAGATCCATATACTTCCTTTCTTTTCAGACTCCTTAGCTGGTAATCATGACACTGATACAAAGGCACTCTTCATCTGGATTCACTTGGTACGACAAGACTAAAAAGAGCAAAGATGAAAAGAATTTCCCACCCCATGCGAGATAGAAGTTTCGTATACTTGTTCTTCTTCAATGTAGCTATGTCTGGTACGTAGCATAGTTGGAATAGGACTAGTGTAGGTTACTTTTCTTTTTTCTCATGGAAGGGGAGAGTCTCCCTCATTTATGCTTTCATAGTTGAATTGTACCGGGAGGAGTCCTCTCACAGGTTTAATGCTTTCTGGTTATAGTTAGTCTCTTTTTTGTATCGGGGATGAGTTAGCCGACCTTAATAGGTTAGCCGACTTATGAACCACCATAGGATTGGAGGTAAGGTTTATGCCCCCCTCCTTGTATTTTTTATTTTGATTATTTATGTTAAGGCTTGGGGGTGTTGCTTAACCCCTGACTGTGCACGAGAGGTGGGAGCCTCGTGTAGGGTCTGTTCCCATAAAAAAAAAAAATATCGAATAGTAATAAATATAAATTATTAAATTACTATCGGGTTATCAGTTAACCCGTTAAGAAAAAACTTTAAACCGTTAAGAACCGATAACCCGATAATTAAAAAAATTAAACCATTATCGAAACCACTAAACCAATAATCCATTACCGAAATATTAATACTTTTTCAGTTTGATTTATCGGTTTCGGTTTGATTTTGAACAATCCTCATACGCGCGATAATAAGACCTATTTAAGTAGTGCTTCTAACCAGATTTTTTTACCTAATTACACTCCTTATTTACCATATTTTCCATTACTCTCATTCATTTAAAAAAAATTCAAAGTTTCCTTCTTTCCATTCGGATACATTAATTTTGATTCATAAATTATCTCTATGTTTAATGAATCATGCTTTAAATGTTACCTGCTGATACATAAAACCCTAATTAATGTATCCGGAATACTGAATTAATGTATTTGGATTACTATGTTTTTAAGGATTTTTGTAGATTGAAAAAGGATAGGAAAAAATTGTAATTACCCTTTATACTATGTGATTTCTATAAGGCCCCCCCCCCAAAAAAAGGTCATTCCCAAATTTTGAACGTAAATTATATTAGCATGCGCTAACATAGGTAGGAGTGATAATATTTAGATTCACTTAATCGAGATTCGTCCAAAAAAAAATATAAATAGCCACCCTCAGTCCCCCTATGGTATGGCCAACCGACCTACAGATGTAGGAAGGTGGCATGCTTGCTATCACGACCCAAGCCTAGGGCCTAGACGTGACATGGCGAATGAGAACCCGAAAGTACCTCAATCAAGCCTCTTAGCATTCTTTTAGCCTTTCATAGGTAATGATGATAAACAAACAAGCGGAAATCATAATAGTAAATCTTCAACTTACATATGTCCAACAATACCTCTAACTATTAGATTTAACAGGGCTAAGACAAGTCCCTAGCTCACCCTCAATCATAATAGAAGAAATGCCATAGTAAAATATCTTAACATATCATAAACTAGAACGATAAAGGAGTATTGTTCCCGGAATATGGAAACTCACCAAAAGTAGTCTTCAATGGAATATCAACTAGCCACGTAGACGAGAACGAGGAGGAGCACCGATCCCTACATGGTGATATCATGTAGGCAAAAGAGTATGCGTTAGTACTTTGAATGTACTAAGTATGTAAGGATGCATGAACATTGAGGAAACATTAAAAACATTTATGTAATATGGAACATAATTTAATGTATGCATAATAAATCATATAGATATCCTTTAAAACATTCATTTTGTGGGAAATTAACCATAACCGACATTTAAGACCATGCGAGCTATTACATGGAATCCAACATAACCCCCTACGTTGGCCGGGGAGACTACTTGCCGGGTAGAACTCCGTCAACTTCATTTATTTCTTTAACTTTAACTTTAAGGGCTATTTATGAATCTATTAGCCTAAGCCTACAAGGGCTCCTATGTTGGCTCATAGTTAATGAGACAAGGGGTTGCTACTAGGATTCCCTTACCGAATCCCACCTCAATGCCTCATTCGGTGCTAAGTCAATTCCATGAAATAGTTTAATACTTCAAAATATTCATAGCATATAACTTGAGAATTAAAACATCATATTAGGTAGAATAGCTCATTAAAACATTTGATAATTCAAATATGCAAGAATTATCCTTATTGCATAAAGAATCCATCATTCATATCATTTCATCATTCTTTTATTTCATAAGAATCCCTTTTTGATCATAGATATTGCTTTCATAAACATTTATTTGGAGTCAAAGCTTTCAAGTCAAACTTTATTAAAAACATAGTAAAACTAGGTGGGTTCAAATCACTTCAACTTGCAAGTATGTATGTAAATAAATATACATAAATACTTTGAAATCCATTAATTAAAAAATATGCTTTAAACAACCCACCATGAGTTTCAAGAATCTTTAAATAGATAAATAGAGGAATTACTTGTAAACCATCAATTCATATGAAATTATGTTACATCAAAATAGAACAATAATCATTAGTTTAACCATGATTCATACTATTAAGTAAAATTAAGAATTACCATAAGAAAATATTACTTGAAATCAAGAGACTTAATTGAAAGAGTTTTTGGACTACATGGGTGGAAGAACCCATGGATAAATACACATATAACTTAGAGTAGAGCTTAAAGAAAATAAATATAATTTATCATATAATCAAAATAATTTAGACATGAGAGTGGAAGGAATACTCTCATTAAAGCCTTACATACTTGGAATCCGAAGCTTTAGTCAGAACCGAAAGACTTAATGAACACTCTTGAGTCCTAACTTTTCTCCCCGCCAGAACGTTTTGTGTACTATCCGGAGTATATGAATCACCGGAATAGTATTTCTTCACTACTAAGAACTAAAACTATATTTGAGAATGTGTAAAGAAGTGTATAGAGAGAAGACTTGCTTGAGAAAGCTTGATGAATAAAATGAGGAAATAAGGTGGGTATTTATAGGTGGGAAAGAGAGACCTAATAATAAATAAAATAATTATAAAGAAAACTCTGAAAATTTAATAGAATATATTGATGTCATGGATGATGTTAAATGGAGGACAATTTATGTCATGAGTGATGTCAAATGTATCTAGATCTTTCTATGGTAGGTGAAATGAGTTATCTTTGACAGAATACTCTTTTTCGGAGCTGCGTTTGAACAGGATAAATTCCTTATTAGGATTTGATGTATTCATAAGAATTGTAGATACAGAAATCTAGTTTTATGTCATTTAAGAATCAACCAATTTGGATAATCCTACAGTAATATATGATTTTTCTTCTATAAACACTCCTTTCCGTTACAACATTCTGTCTTACAATAATTAATTTATTTGACCACGTAACCTCCAAAACTTAACATATGGTCTTCACAAGAGTTGTAGGTAAAGATCTTTTGGTTACCAGAAATTTGAATCACCCAATTTTGATATTCCTATGAAAAGTTATGCCCAAAATACAGAGGTTGTATCATATTTAGGCGAGAATTGAAACATCGTATACAACGTTTTTAGGGGATGTTACACTTGCTCACCAAACTATGTAACCGAAGTGACTTCTTGTTGGTGATTGATAGGTATGGATCCAATTCACCTATGTCAGTTTGAACTTGACATGTCGTTTGTTTGTATGGAAAATCTCTCTCGTTTGATATTTCAAGTTTATTAATCCAATTAATATATATACACATGGTAATAAGACCTATTTTAGTAGTGCTTTTAACCAAAAAAAATGTCACTCCCAAAATTTGAACATAAATTATATTAACATGCACTAACTTAGGTAGGGATGATAAATGACATTAAACGATTTAGGCTGAATTTGAATGAGTCAAAATTAATTCAGTTACTAAATGAGTAGGTTACTAGCCTACAATTTTTTTAGGTGCCGGGGGTATGAGTCGAATTTTCTTGAATTCTTCTTTAGTAGTGCCCGTAACGACCTGGGGAACGACTCCAATAGCCCCGACAGAGCTTCTACGGTGTTTAGGAGCATCTTAGGGGCGATGAAATAGGAATTAGGCAATTTTGTCAGTTTTTCATGTGTGTTAGCCTATGAATTTTTTAGGTGCGGGGGTCAGGGCCAAAATTTCTTGGATTCCTCTTTAGTAGCGTCCGTAATGTTATACCCCGCACTTTTGAATCTTGAAACGTGTCCCTAATTGTCTTGAAAGTAGCCATGATGCCCTTACTATCCACACACTTCAAATAACTTTAAGGAAAGAAGAATGTGATACCCCATAGTAGAGAAGGTTGGAAATGGAGTCATAAGAATCCGGAAGGAATTGGGGGCCAAGTAATGAGTCGTAGAACTCGATTTACCTACACAAGCTACTAACTTGGAAGTTTTACATACTTGAGCTATTGGAGTACGTACCAAGCTTGTGTAGCATGGATTACATAGGCTCTTAAAATAAGACGAGATTACGAACCTACGAGAGGAAGCAAGCACCTCAAGCAAGCAGGTGACAAGCAAGCAGGTGACTCACCTACCTGCTTGGGATGGGGCCTACACTGCCACGTGGCAGCATATGGATGGTTGCATGGGTGAGGTGGCACCCTAGGGGGATGCCACGTGTCACCCCTAGGGTATGACATGTGTCACCCTCTAGGGAAGGTTATATATTAGTCATTTTATGACTTGAACTTCATTTTCAGCATTTTAACTTAGGGAATGAGAGAAAAACGTGAAGAACAAGCGAGGGCAGCCACGGGTTTGAGCAAAACAAAAGGTAAGGCTCGATTTCATTTCGTGAATTAATTATTTAAGGTATCCTACGGTGATATAGAGGTGTTTAATAATGAAAATTTCGTATTTGGGGCATTAAGAAGCCACGCAAACAGCCCCTTAGTTTCAGCCGCGCCGAGGAGTTCCGAAGTTAATTTTCAGCACGTTTGGAGAGCCGTCTGTTAAGGTATGGTTGGATTATCTTCTACCACATTTTTGTGAGGGTTTATACATTCTATTTAGGTGTTATTAACGTAAATTTATGATTCGGATCAGCACCAAAAAGATACAAACAGTCCGCTAAAGTTTCAGCATGTTAAGAAACTTCTGAGGCGAGTTTTGCCGAGTTCTAGCCAATTTCGGGAAAGGTAAGTTCTTCCCCTCTAAATTGAAGTTTATGAAGTTAAATTAGGGTATATTACACACCTTAGGGTCTGCTGTAAGTTGGGGAAAAGGTTTGAAAAGTTCAGCGTTCGGAATAAACGAATTTGGAATCGCTATAGTTAAGTTGTTGTCGAAATAAGGTGTTGTACGCGTAGGGGCTGCTGCTGGTTGTGTTGTGGCGTGTTGCAGGGTATAAAAGTTATCTAAATGAGGTGTGGGAGCTTATGGTTTCAGCCACATGACCCTCCGCTTTGCAATTAAAGAATTCGCGAAAAAAAGATTAAAGACTCTAGTTTTGGTATCTTAGTTTTGAGTTAATTATCGGGGGTTATATTGTGTAATTTTGGTCGTAATATGTATATGTATGGGCTGATGGTTATATTTTTGGTTGGATACAGGTTCTAAGGTCATGGTTGGGATTTCGGATAGGGCACATTATAGGGGAGGTGCTGCCCGATTTTCGTTAACATCCTAACTAGTTAAGGAACTAGCCGAGAAGGCGAGCGAAGGGATGAATGTTATGAATACTCGTGGGTAGTCTAAGTTGATGAAAAGTACAAGGTTTTTAATACTTACATTACTTCCATGTTAAATATTTTTCAAAGACAACGATGTGGACGTGATTAAGAGAAGTCCATACAAGGTATTTGAAGTTTTTCTTTGGCGTGTTTTTGGAATAGATATGCAGAGCTATTCTTATTTTCTTTTGGCATGTCTTAGATATAAGTTATAAATGATATGTATATGATATTTGGGATTCAATCCATTCGTAAAGCCCTGAGTATGACTTAAGACTCTTTTTTACTTCTTGATATTAGAACTTCTGCAATAGCTGAGTCATTTCCTTTAAGTCTTCTATGTGATGGAAAGTAGTACATGTAAAGCCTATTTCTCCTTTCCTTTGGAATGGCTTGATTTTAAGTGAAATGGTATATGATATAGGTTTAGAGATAATTCCATTTATGAGCTCTGATTGTAACTCTTGACTTTTAGTTACTCCTGAACATTAAGAGTCTAAAAGTAGTCAAACTACTATTCTCAAGCCTGCTATATAATGAATAGAAAGTAGAGGTACCAGCTCCTCTTTTTAGAGGCTCTGAAATGATAAATGCCGTTGATTGCATGAGTTGAGTCATTGACTAAATAAATGTGTTTCTGATTGCATAGACTATATTTATGATTGCATGAATTATGTGGCATTATTTTGATGCATGTTTGTGATCCCTGAAGCCCCAACTGATATAAGCCCTAATGACATCTAAAGGGATACCTCAGATAATTACTCCCTAGTCTTCATGTGATGGTTCACTTGACTGTTTCATCGAGTCTTATATAATGACTTAGTTGCATATGGTTTCTCACTACTCTACTTGTGCATACTGTAACCCATCCTTTCTCGAGTCCCACGATGGGCCGGGATATATTATCGTGCACAGAGTTACTACTTCTTTCACCGCGTCCCGGGCCGGATGTGTATAGTTCCATGCACAAGGAGATGATGTCGTACATGAGGTGTGATATATGTTATATATTATGACGATACGATTAGTCACCGAGTCTCGCGCCGGCTGTAATATGATAGTATATGTGGTGAAATAAGGAAGGAACACTGAGTCCCTCCTTAGAGGGCTGGGTATATATGCATATTATGATGGTACGCTATAGACGTACACCACTCCATTCACCGAGTCCCTCACTAAAGGTCTGGATACTTTATGTAGGCATGCATATGAGATTAAAGCAATACATTGTGACCCTGAGCCCCACAGTGAACCGGGTGTGATACGATGATATACATGATAAGATGATACCGTATACGATGGTATGATACAATATACAATGATATGATGAAATGAAATGCATTATGATACGATGATATGTGATTATGAAGTAATGATGATGACACCTAGTTCATTAGAGGGCCGAGCACATTATATGATGGTGTATAGGATTACGTGTCCTAAGGTGCAGGTA
This sequence comes from Solanum dulcamara, assembly GCF_947179165.1. Taxonomy (NCBI): domain Eukaryota; kingdom Viridiplantae; phylum Streptophyta; class Magnoliopsida; order Solanales; family Solanaceae; genus Solanum; species Solanum dulcamara. The sequence continues at coordinate 84,918,505 of NC_077237.1, read as the reverse complement.
CAATAATTTGTTAATTGTTATACTTATCCCCTGCATCCCTATTTCAGTTATGATCTCAGTTATGATGTGTTATGCTTTACATACTCAGTACTTATATCGTACTGACCCCCCTTTTCTCGGGGGGGGCTGCGTTTTATGCCCACAAGTACAAATGTTTATTCTGGAGATCCATCAGCATAGGAGTTCCTCTCAGCTGTGTCAGAAGTGCTTCAATGTTCTGGAGCCTAAATTTTGATGTTGGTCACTTAATGTATATATTTGTACATTCAGGGGTACGACGGGGGTCTTGTCCCGCCATATATTGTTGTTACTATTCTTAGAGATCTGTAGACATATGTATATGTGGGTTGTTTGTGAGTTAGTTTCAATGTTGCCTATTCGATATGTTGTGAATGTTTTTGTTATAGCAGCCTTGTCGGCTCGCGTGCCCTTTCATGATATGATACAAATGAAAGAGGCTACATGTACATGAAAAAGTTTTAAACTATTGGGGTTTTTGTATATAGTATCACATCACACACGGTTTAACTTAAGTGTAGTTGGTAAATACACACAAGAGGGTCTAGGTCGGACCCCAGTTGCGGCCTACGAGGTTGGGTCGTGACAAAAGTGGTATCAAAGCAGTTCGTCCTTGGAGTGTCTATAGACCGTGTCTAGTAGAGTCTTGTTTATCGGTGTGTTGTGCACCACATCTATAGATAGGAGGCTACAGGACAGTTAGGATGTTACTTTCTTTTAGATCTAAGATCGTGCGATAGAGCCGAGCTATAGGAAATGAAATTCCTCATACTAACCTGCAATTTTAGTAGGAAGACAACGTCGATAGAAGAAAGTAACTGACGATATTGAAAGTTACAAAGCACGCAGGTAAGCAAAGGCATGAAGGACCTATGTCAGGTAAGGCGTTGCAATACAATTGACATATACAATTGAAAAGTGAAAGGAAAGGTAAACAGGAAAGTGTAACAGGTGCAGCTTGAGTGGACATAACAGGTAAGTCCATTTCCATACTGTTAATTGTAGGCGCCTTGTGTGGCTGGGAGATAAGATGATATGACTATATGTGTGTGCCCTGAGTGGCTACGATATGATACGATATGAATATATATTTGTGTGCCCTGTGAGGCATTGTTGGCATTTTCTGCATGCAGGTGTTGAGATAGTAAGAAATACAGAGGAAACTCTACCCAAATTTTCCTAGAAATAAGAGAAGAATGAGATATAGGGCTATAGTATGTCTTGAAAGGTTGTCCTCGCAACAATGATGAGATTTGACTAAACAAGTATGGCTGACCTCGAGAAATAAGTTAATTGTTGAGTTAATGGCAATAGAAACTATGAGGACGATACTGGAATAGTAGAATAAGTTAGAAAGGAACTATAAGCCAAAGAAAATGACTCAGAGAGGACTGATAGATCGGGATAAAACGAGATAGTAAGGCATTGCCTGAATTGATATATAGGGATAAACTATGACAAGTGATAGTTGAAGGAAGTAACAGTATGGTTAAGACAAGAGTAAGAGAAGAGTACAAAGGGAAAAGAATTGTGACGGATATGAAGTGTTAATAAGATAGCTTGTGAGACATTAAGGACAAGACTAGCTAAGAAGGGTAAGTAACCCATAGTAAGAATCGTGAAGAAAGTCAAGCAGTATTATACTATGGGTCTGAATGCGCACAAGGTACCAGGTGAACATAACAAAAACCATTATAAGAATAAGCAAAACTTAGTAAGGAATTAACTAGAAGGTATGATGTGGTCTATGTAAATGGAATGTAAAGATAGGTGTCGAACAGAAAAGCAAGCTATGGAACAAATAAGGAAGATTTATCAAGTTCCATAAGGAAAGTTTCGAATAAAGGTTATATGATGACGAAAAGGATGGCTAGTGTACTCATGCCTGTTCGAAACGCAAATCATAGTGCAAGGAAATAAAGGGTAATAAGGAATTCCTTACGCCCAACCAAGAATGGAAATGAGTTGAAGGAATAATACATAAGTTCTAATAGAGGCACTCAAGATAGATGCGATTAATTAAGTATAAGTATCGAACAAAAAGAGAAATAAACAGTTACGAACTGGAGGTATAGTACGATGAAAAAGTATTAAGATAAGGCCCCTACTACCATGAAATTGATATGGTTTTAAGCAGGATTAGAAATGAGCCTTAAAGCACACGACAAAGATGCAAGCTCAAGAGGCGTAAAGAAGTATGGTGTACACGTGACTCCACTCTAATGATTAGTGGTATCCACTGGAATAAAGTTAGTATAATGACGAAGCTCGAAACATGAGTCATTAAAGTATAAGTACACTCGAGTGGGGAATGTGCACCAATTATGAGCCCTCGCTAATTACTGATTGAGATGAATGGAATGTGGCTTTGAGTGGACTACTACATTATGGATACTACTCGAGTATCAATCATTAGATGAGATTCGATTTGAGATATTCCAAATATTACAGTACCCTACAATTGTGCTAGGGTTTCCTAGAAAGGCAACCTAACGTGGGGATGATTTAACAGAAGATGTAGATATGGTGCAACCCGTTAAATATGTTGGAATAGAATCATTCGTGTGTAAATAGCTGAAGATATACAGAGAATGACATAGGTACACCCTAAAAGGGGGGAAGTGGACAAAAGAAATACAAGCGTAAAAGAAAATCAACTGATGCTATCGCATGTAAATAGGGACACTTAAATGTCAAACGAGACCCCATAAGGGATGGACGCGATCATACCCGCATTAATGCACCAGATTCCGTCAAAACTTCATAGTTAAGCGTGCTTGGAAAAGAGTAGCACTGGGATGGGTGACCCTTTGGGAAGTGAGAAAGAGAAAAAAACAAGTATAACCAAAAGAGGTTATAAAAGCGGGTTAGTACAACAACACATATACAGAACTGAGTAAGCCAAGAGCAAAAGAGATTATGACTGAAATACAACGCACCTCATGAAAATGGCACAAGAATAGTTGTGCAGCTTATGAACATTGACATACTAAAATCTGGGTCAAATGATTTTTCGATAAAAGAAAGTCAGTAATAACAATGTGATTGCCATATTTAGAATCTATTCAGGAAAAGTGTAAGATGGTTTAAGGCAGAACTATTCAGATATAATCGGTATTAAGGACAAGAGCCACAGTGGAGCCTTGACCTCGACTAAAGGAGGTAAACCACTAGTATAACAACGCTAAGGAATTTTCTAGACTGCTCTATGTCCGTACACACGTTTATGTAAGGATTACAATATGATGTATGGTAAGAAAACTGGAGAAAAGATCTGAGTAAAAGAGAAAGATAGCATACCTAAGGTATTACAAGTTGGATTAAGAGGAGTTGTACAATAGCTTAAGTTAAAAGAAGCATCAGCAGTCTGATAGCCTATCTCAGAGAATGGAAACCCCGACTCAGAGGTGGAAAGCAGTAATATGTATTATAGTACGAGCTGACCTCACATTCTAAGGAACTGGGAGTTCATACGGGCTATGGTAGATGGGCTGACAGAATCAACCTGTTCCCCTCCAATTAGAAAGGCATATTCAGCTGAGGGTTCTGCGAAATGACATAGTAGGGAAATAGTAAGATTTCACGGAGTCCCCACATATATTATCTCATATATAAAAGTTTAATTTACAGCTAACTGCTGGAAATCATTTCGAAAGGGATTGAGAAACCCAGATGAATCTTAGTATGACATTTTGCCCTTCGATTAAGGGACAGACCCAGATGTGATCCACTAAATTATTGATGAAGTAAAGCTTATTCTGGGATAAGATATCGATTAGCAGCCTAAAGTTAGCAAGAAGGGGGTACATTGATCCTTCGCAGAGCATTTTTAGAATAGATAAAGCTGCCTATGAGTGGGACCTACTGTCTGATTTGAAACAATACATTCATTTTTCACAGATCAATGCTCCGTAAGAATGGGAATGACGCTCCCAGAATATTTCCCGTGGAGGAGGTCCACATAAAAGGGAGTTATCCTATGAGGGGCAACCTACCTCCATCCAGGATCAGCAGATTAAACGGGTTGCGAACTAAGGACATAGCTTCCGTCAAGGTACTGTGGCGGAATAAGAATCGTGAAAACATAAACTAGGAGGTTGAAAAGGACATGAAACACAAGTGTCCGTACCTATTCCCGATGTGTACGGATAACCCCCAGTCCTGGAACTCGTATATTGATGACTTGAATGAAGATGTATGTTATTCCAGTAGAAAGGAATTTCCCTATGATCCGTATAAAGTCTTAAGAGAAGTTTTATTTAACATTCGGGGACGAATGTTCTAAAGGGGGGAAGGATGTTATACCCCGCACTTTTGAATCTTGACACATGTCCCTAATCGTCTTGAAAGTAGCCATGAGGCCCTTACTATCCACACACTTCAAATAACTTTAAGGAAAGAAGAATGTGATACCCTATAGTAGAGAAAGTTGGAAATGGAGTCATAAGAATCCGGAAGGAATTGGGGGCCAAGTAATGAGTCGTAGAACTCGATTTACCTACATAAGCTACTAACTTGGAAGTTTTACATACTTGAGCTATTGGAGTACGTACCAAGCTTGTGTAGCATGGATTACATAGGCTCTTAAAATAAGAAGAGATTACGAACCTACGAGAGGAAGCAATCAGGTGACAAGCAAGCACCTCAAGCAAGCAGGTGACAAGCAAGCAGGTGACTCACCTACCTACTTGGGATGGGGCCCACACTGCCACGTGGCAGCATGTGGGTGGTTGCATGGGTGAGGTGGCGCCCTAGGGGGATACCACGTGTCACCCCTAGGGTATGCCACGTGTCACCCTCTAGGGAAGGTTATATATTAGTCATTTTATGACTTGAACTTCATTTTCAGCATTTTAACTTAGGGAATGAGAGAAAAACGTGAAGAAAAAGTGAGGGCAGCCACGGGTTTGAGCAAAACAAAAGGTAAGGCTCGATTTCATTTCGTGAATTAATTATTTAAGGTATCCTACGGTGCTTTAGAGGTGTTTAATAATGAAAATTTCGGATATGGGGCAGTAAGAAGCCACGCAAACAGCCCCTTAGTTTCAGCCGCGCCGAGGAGTTCCGAAGTTAATTTTCAGCACGTTTGGAGAGCCGTTTGTTAAGGTATGGTTGGATTATCTTCTCCCACATTTTTGTGAGGGTTTATACATGCTATGGAGGTGTTATTAACGTAAATTTACGATTCGTAGCAGCACCAAAAAGATACAAACAGTCCGCTAAAGTTTCAGCATGTTAAGAAACTTCTGAGGCGAGTTTTGCCGAGTTCTAGCCAATTTCGGGAAAGGTAAGTTCTTCCCCTCTAAATTGAAGTTTATGAATTTAAATTAGGGTATATTACACACCTTAGGGGCTGCTGTAAGTTGAGGAAAAGGTTTGAAAAGTTCAGCGTTCGGAATAAACGAATTTGGAATCGCTATAGTTAAGTTGTTGTCGAAATAAGGTGTTGTACGCGTAGGGGCTGCTGCTGGTTGTGTTGTGGCGTGTTGAAGGGTATAAAAGTTATCTAAATTAGGTGTGGGAGCTTATGGTTTCAGCCACATGACCCTCCGCTTTGCAATTAAAGAATTCGCGAAAAAAAGATTAAAGACTCTAGTTTTGGTATCTTAGTTTTGAGTTAATTATCGGGGGTTATATTGTGTAATTTTGGTCGTAATATGTATATGTATGGGCTGATGGTTATATTTTTGGTTGGATACAGGTTCTAAGGTCATGGTTGGGATTTCGGATAGGGCACATTATAGGGGAGGTGCTGCCCGATTTTCGTTAACATCCTAACTAGTTAAGGAACTAGCCGAGAAGGCGAGCGAAGGGATGAATGTTATGAATACTCGTGGGTAGTCTAAGTTGATGAAAAGTACAAGGTTGTTAATACTTACATTACTTCCATGTTAAATAGGTTTCGAAGACAACGATGTGGACGTGATTAAGAGAAGTCCATACAAGGTATTTGAAGCTTTTCTTTGGCGTGTTTTTGGAATAGATATGTAGAGCTATTCTTCTTTTCTTTTGGCATGTCTTAGATATAAGTTATAAATGATATGTATATGATATTTGGGATTCAATCCATTCGTAAAGCCCTGAGTATGACTTGAGACTCTTTTTTACTTCTTGATATTAGAACTTCTGCAATAGCTGAGTCATTTCCTTTAAGTCTTCTATGTGATGGAAAGTAGTACATGTAAAGCCTATTTCTCCTTTCCTTTGGAATGGCTTGATTTTAAGTGAAATGGTATATGATATAGCTTTAGAGGTAATTCCATTTATGAGCTCTGATTGTAACTCTTGACTTGTAGTCACTCCTGAACATTAAGAGTCTGAAAGTAGTCAAACTACTATTCTCAAGCCTACTATATAATGAATAGAAAGTAGAGGTACCATCTCCTCTTTTTAGAGGCTCTGAAATGATAAATGCCGTTGATTGCATGAGTTGAGTCTTTGACTAGATAAATGTGTTTCTGATTGCATAGACTATATTTCTGATTGCATGAATTATGTGGCATTATTTTGATGCATGTTTGTGATCCCTGAAGCCTCCACTGATATAAGCCCTAATGACATCTAAAGGGATACCTCTGATAATTACTCCCCCAGTCTTCATGTGATGGTTCACTTGACTATTTCATTGAGTCTTAGATAATGACTTAGTTGCATATGGTTTCTCACTACTCTACTTATGCATACTGTAACCCATCCTTCCTCGAGTCCCATGATGGGTCGGGATATATTATCATGCATAGTGTTATTACTTCTTTCACCGCGTCCCGGGATGGATGTGTATAGTTCCACACACGAGGAGATGATGCCGTATGTGAGGTGTGATATATGTTATATGTTATGACGATACGATTATTCACCGAGTCCTGGGCCGGCTGTAATATGATAGTATATGTGGTGAAATAAGGAAGGACACCGAGTCCCTCCTTAGAGGGCCGGGTATATATGTATATTATGATGGTACGCTATAGACGTACACCACTCCATTCACCGAGTCCCTCACTAAAGGGTCGTATACTTTATGTAGGCATGCATATGAAATTAAAGCAATACATTGTGACCCTGAGCACTGTAGTGAACCAGGTGTGATACGATGATATACATGATAAGATAATACAGTATACGATGGTATGATACCGTATACGATGATATGAAATGCATTATGATATGATGATATGTGATTATGAAGTAATGATGATGACACCGAGTTCACTAGAGGGCCGGGCACAGTATATGATGGTGTATAGGATTACGTGTCCTAAGGTGGAGGTACAATAATTTGTTAATTGTTATACTTATCCCCTGCATCCCTATTTCAGTTATGATCTCAGTTATGATGTGTTATGCTTTACATACTCAGTATATATATCGTACTAACCCCCCTTTTCTCGGGGGGGAGGGGGGGCTGCGTTTCATGCCCGCAGGTACAAATGTTTATTCTGGAGATCCATCAGCATAGGAGTTCCTCTTAGCTGTGTCGGAAGTGCTTCACTGTTCTGGAGCCTAAATTTTGATGCTGGTCACTTAATGTATATATTTGTACATTTAGGGGTACGACAGGGGTCTTATCCCGCCATATGTTGTTGTTACTATTCTTAGAGGTCTGTAGACATATGTATATGTGGGTTGTTTGTGAGTTAGTTTCGATGTCGCCTATTCGATATGTTGTGAATGTTTTTGTTGTAGCAGCCTTGTCGGCTCGTGTGCCCTTTCATGATATGATACAAATGAAAGAGGCTACATGTACATGAAAAAGTTTTAAACTATTGGGGTTTTTGTATATAGTATCACATCACACACGGTTCAACTTAAGTGTAGTTGATAAATACGCACAAGAGGGTCCAGGTCGGACCCCAATTGCGGCCTACGGGATTGGGTCGTGACACGTAACGACCTAGAAAATGACTCTAAAGCCCCCGACGGGGCTTCTACGACGTTAAGAAGCATTTTAGGGGCGATGCATTAAGAATTAAGTAATTTTTCTAGTTTTTTGTGTGTGTTAGCTTAAAGATTCTTTAGGTGCCGGGGGTGCAGGTCGAATTTTCTTGGATTCTTTTTTAATAGCATCCGTAATGACCCGGAAAAGACTCCAGTAGCCCCGGTGGGGGCATCTCTGGTCGAACTACCTTAGATTTATCCATAGTAGCATCAGTAACGTTCTGGGGAACGGCTACAGTAGCCCCGACGATGCTTTAGAGGGGTTTAAAAGAATTTTGTTGGCGATGCAATAGGATTAGACGATTTTGCCAATTTTTCGTGTGTTAGCCCACGAATTTTTAGGTGCCGGGGGTACGGGTCAAATTTTCTTGGATTATTCAATAATAGCGTTCATAATGATCTAGGGAACGACTCCAGTAGCCTCAATGACACTTTAGAGGGGTTTAAGAACATTTTATTGGCGACGCAACAGGAATTTAACGATTTTGCTAGCTTTTCGTGTATGTTAGCCCACGAATTTTTAGGTGACGGGGGTTCAGGTATAATTTTCTTGGATTCTTCCATAGTAGCATCTGTAAAGACCTAGAGAATGACTTAAGTAGCCCCGATGACGCTTTAGAAGAGATTAGGAGCCTTTTATTGGCGATTTAAAAGGAATTAGGCAATTTTTCCAGTTTTTCGTGTGTGTTAGCCCACAGATATTTTAGATGCCGGGGGTCCGGATCAAATTTTTTTGGATTATTCCATAGTAGCATCCGTGATGACCTAGAGAACAACTCTAGTAGCCTCGACGATGCTTTAGAGGGGTTCATGAACATGTTATTGGCAACACAACAAGAATTAGACGATTTTATCAGTTTTTCGTGTGTGTTCGCCCATGAATTTATTAGGTACTGATGGTCCAGGTTGAATTTTCTTGGATTATTCAATAGTAGCCTCCGTAAAGACCTGGAGAATGACTCCAGTAGCCCCGACAACTTATTAGAGTGGTTTAGGAGCATTTTATTAGCGACGCAAAAGAAATTAGGCGTTTTGCCAGTTTTTCTTATATGTTAGCCAACGAATTTTTTAGATGCCATGGGTCCTGGTCGAATTTTCTTGGATTCTTTAATAGTAGCATTCGTAATGACCTAGGGGACGACTGTAGTAGCCTCAAAGACGCTTTAGAGGGGTTTAGGAGCATTTTATTGGTGACGTAATAGGAATTTGGCGATTTTGCCAGTTTTTCGTGTGTGTTAGCCCACAAATTTTTGGGTGTCGGGGGTCCGAGTCGAATTTTTTTGGATTCTTCCATAGTAGTATCCGTAAAGACCTGAAGAATGACTCAAGTAGCCCCGATAGCGCTTTAGAGGGGATTTGGCGATTTTGCCAATTTTTCGTGTGTTAACACATATGGATTTTTAGGTTCCGGGGGTTCAGGTCACACCTTGTAGGATTCTTCCATTGTAGCATCCGTAATGACCTAAGAAATGACTCTAGTCGCCCCAGCGGTGCTTTAGAGGGGTTTAGGAGCATTTTAGTGGCAACGCAAAAGGAATTAGGCGATTTTGCCAATTTTTCTTATGTGTTAGCCCACAGATTTTTAGGTGCTGGGGGTATGGGTCGAATTTTCTTGGATTATTCAATAGTAAAGCCCATAATGACCTAGGAAATGACTCTAGTAGCCCAAAACGCACTTTAGAATGGTTTAAGAGAATTTTATTGGAGACGGAACATGAATTAGGCGGTTTTGCCAGTTTTTCATGTGTGTTAGCCCACAAACATTTAGCTGTCGGGGGTACGAGTCGAATGTTCTTGGATTTTTCCATAATAGTATCTATTAGGACCCTGAGAAGGACTTTAGTAGCCTCGGCAACTCTTTAGAGGGGTTTAGGAGAATTTTATTGACGACGCAATAGGAATTTGACAATTTTACCAGTTTTTCATATGTGTTATCCCACAGATTTTTAATTGTCGGTGGTCCAGGTCGAACTTTCTTAGATTCTTCCAAAGTATCATCCGTAACGACATGGGAAACAACTCTAGTTGCCTCGGTGGTGCTTTAGAGGGGTTTAAGAGCATTTTATTGATGATGCAACAGAAATTAGGCAATTTTACTAGTTTTTCGTGTGTTAGCCCACGATATTTTTAGGTGCCGGGTGTCCGGGTCAAATTTTCTTGGACCCTTCCATAATAGCGTTCATAATGACCTAGGTAATGACTCTAGTAGCCCCAATGACGCTTTCGATGGGTTTAGGAGCATTTTATTAGCGATATCACATAAATTATACGACTTTGCCAGTTTTTCGTGTGTGTTAGCCCATGAATTTTTAGGTGTCGGGTGTCCAGCTTGAAATTTTTAGGATTCTTCCATAGTAGCATCTGTAACTACTTGGGGAACAACTCCAGCAGGCCCGACGGTGCTTTAGAGGGGTTTAGGAGCATTTTATTGGCAACGCAACAGGAATTAGGCGATTTTGTAAGTTGTTTGTTGTTGTTAGCCTACAGATTTTTAGGTGTCGAGGGTCTGGGTTGAATTTTTCTTGGATTATTCAATAATAGCATCTGTAAAGACCCGGGGAATGACTTCAGTAGCCCCGACAACGCTTTAGAGGGGTTTAGGAACATTTTATTGGCAATGCAAAAGGAATTATGCCATTTTGCCAGTTTTTCTTGTATGTTAGCCCACGAATTTTTTAGATATCGGGTGTCCTAGTCTAATTTTTTTAGATTCTTCAATATTAGCATCTTTAATGACTTAACAAACAACTCTAGTAGCCTCGGTGATGCTTTAGTGGGATTTATGAACATTTTATTGGCAACGCTACAGGAATTTGGCGATTTTTCTAATTTTTCGTGTGTGTTAGCCCATGAATTTATTGGGTGTCGGGGGTCCAGGTCAAACATTCTTGGATTCTTCTATTGTAGCATCAGTAACGTCATGGGGAACGACTACAGTAGCCTCAGCGGTGCTTTAGAGGGGTTTAAAAGTATTTTATTGGTGATGCAACACGATTAGACGATTTTGCCAATTTTTCGTGTGTTAGCCCACATATTTTTAGGTACAGGGGGTCTAGATTTAATTGTCTTGGATTCTTTAATAGTAGCATCCGTAATGACCTAGGGGACGACTCCAGTAGCCCCAAAGGCACTTTAGAGGGGTTTAGGAGCATTTTATTGGCGACACAACTGGAATTTGGCAATTTTGCTAGTTTTTCGTGTGTGTTAGCCCATAGATTTTTGGGTGCTAGGGGTTCGGGTAGAGGAGCATCCGTAACGACCTAGGGAACGTATCTAGTTGCCCCGGCGGTGCTTTAGAGGGGTTTAGGAGCATTTTATTGGTGATGCAACACGATTAGGCGATTTTGCCAATTTTCGTATGTTAGCACACAGATGTTTAGGTGTCGGGGGTCTGGATTGAATTGTCTTGGATTCTTTAATAGTAGTATCCATAATGACCTAAGGGATGACTCCAGTATCCGCAAAGGCGCTTTAGAGGGGTTTAGGAACATTTTATTGGCGACGCAACTGGAATTAGGCAATTTTGTCAGTTTTGTTGTGTGATTTAGCCCACGAAATTTTAGGTGCTGGGTGTCCGGCTCTAAATTTTAAGGATTATACCATAGTAGCATCTGTAACGACTTGGGAAACAACTCTAGTAGCCTCGGCGATTCTTTAGAGGGATATAAGAGCATTTTATTAGGGACACAACATGAATTAGGCAATTTTGCCAGTTTTTTATTTGAGTTAGCCCACGGATTTTTAGGTGCCGGTGGTCCGGGTCAACTTTTCCTGGATTATTCCGTAGTAGCATTTGTAAAGACCTAGAAAATGACTCTAGTAGCCCCGGAAATGCTTTAGAGGGGTTTAGGAGCATTTTATTTGCGACACAAAAGGAATTATGCAATTTTGCCAGTTTTTCGTGTGTGTTAGCCCACGATTTTTTAGGTGCCGAGTGTCCAGCTCGAACTTTCTTGGATTATTCTATAGTAGCATCTGTAACGACCTAGAGAATGACTCCATTAGCTCCGGCGGTGCTTTAGAGGGGTTTAAGAGCATTATTACTATCAACGCAAAAGGAATTAGGCGATTTTGCCATTTTTTCGTGTGTGTCAGCCCACGGATTTATAGGTGTCAGGGTCCAGGTCGAATGTTCTTCGATTCATACATAGTAGCATCCGTAACGACCTACGAAATAACTCTAATAGACTTGATGTCGTTATAGAGGGGTTTAAGAGCATTTTATTAGAAACACAACATTAATTAGGCGATTTTGCCAATTTTTCATGTGTGTTAGCCCACATATTTTTAGGTGCCTAGGGGTACGAGTCGAATTTTCTTAGTTTTTTCCATAGTAGCATCCATAAATACCCGAAGAATGACTCCAGTATCCCCAATAGTGCTTTAGAGGAGTTTAGGAGCATTTTATTGGAGACACAATAGAAATTAAGTGATTTTGCCAATTGTTTATATGTGTTATCCCACAAATTTTTAGGTGTCGGGGGTACAGGTCGAACTTTCTTGGATTCTTCCATAGTAGTATCCATAACGACATAGGGACCGACTCTAGTTCCTCTGGCGGTGATTAATAGGGGTTTAAGAGCATTTCATTGGAGACGCAATAGGAATTAGGCAATTTTACTAGTTTTTCGTGTGTCTTAGCCCACGAATTTTTTAAGTGTCGGGTTTTTGGGTCGAATGTTCTTTTATTCTTCCATAGTAGTATTCCTAATGACCTAGGGAACAACTCTAGTAGCTCAAACAATACTTTAGAGGGGTTCAAGAGCATTTTATTGGCGACGCAATAGGAATTAAGAGATTTTACCAGTTTTGTTGTGTGATTTAGCCCACGGAATTTTAGTTGCTTGGTATTCGACTTGAACCTTTTAGTATTCTTTCATAGTAGCATCTGTAATGACCTAGGAAACAACTATAGTAGCTCCAATGGCGCTTTAGAGGGGTTTAGAAGTATTTTATTGGCGACGCAACATTAATTAGGCAATTTTGCCAATTTTTTGTGTGCGTTAGCCCACAGATTTTTAGATGTAGGGGTTACAAGTCGAATTTCTTGGATTCTTCTATACTAGAATCCGTAAAGACCTGAAAAATGACTCTAGTAGCCCCGACAGCGCTTTAGTGGGGTTTAGGAGCATTTTATTGGCGACATAAAAGGAATTAAGCGATTTTGCCAGTTTTTGTTGTGTGTTAGCCCACAAATCTTTTTGGATACCGGGGGTCCAAGTTGAATTTTCTTGGATTCCTCCATAGTAGTGTCCGTAATGACTTAGCAAACATTTCAGTAGCCCCTACGATGCTTTAGAAGGGTTTATAAACATTTTATTGGCAATGCAACATGAATTTGGTGATTTTGCTAGTTATTTTGTGTGTTAGCCTACGAATTTATTAGGTGCTGGGGGTACAGGTCGAAATTTCTTGGATTCATCTATAGTAGCATCAGTAACGTTCTAGGGTACGACTAAAGTAGCCCTGACAGTGCTTTAGAGAGGTTTAAAAGCATTTTATTGGCGACGCAACAAGAATTAGGCAATTTTGCCAATTTTTCATGCGTGTTAGCCTACAGATTTTTAGGTGTCAGGGGTCCGGGTCGAATTTTCTTAGAGTCTTCAATAATAGCTTCCGTAATGACCTAGGGAATGACTCCAGTAGCCTCAACGGAACTTTAGAGGGGTTTAGAAGCATTTTATTGGCGATGCAATAGGAATTTGATGATTTTGCCAGTTGTTTGTGTGTGCTAGGGGTTCGGGTATAATATTTTTTGATTCTTCTATAGTAGCATCTATAAATACCTGAAGAATGAATTAAGTAGCCCTGATAGTGCTTTAGAGGAGATTAAGAGCATTTTATTGATGACGCAAAAGGAATAAGGCAATTTTGCCAGTTTTTCGTGTGTCCAGATTGAATTTTCTTGGATTCTTTGATATTGCATCCGTAATGACCTAGGGAACGAATCCAGTAGCCCCAACGATGCTTTAGAGAGGTTTAGGAGCATTTTATTGGCGACACAATAGGAATTTGGTGATTTTGCTAGTTTTTCATATATGTTAGCCCACAAATTTTTTAGGTGTCGGGATTCCAGGTTGAACTTTCTTGGATTCTTATATAGTAGCGTCCGTAACGACCCGGGGAATGACTCTAGTAGCCCGTCAGCGATTTGGAGGGGCTTAGGAGTATTTTATTTGTGACACAATAGGAATTAGACGATTTTGCTAGTTTTTCATGTGTGTTAGCACACAGAATTTTAGGTGTCGGGGGTCTGGGTCGAAAGTTTCTTGGATTTTTCCATAGTAGCATCTATAACAACCTAAATAATGACTCTAGGTTCCCTAGCGGTACTTTAGAGGGGTTTAAAAGCATTTTATTAGCGCACAACAATAATTAGGCGATTTTGCCATTTTTTTGTGCGTGTTAGCCCACGGAGTTTTAGGTGTCGGGTTCTGGGTTGAATTTTATTGGATTCTTCAATAGTAGCATCTATAATGACCTTGGGAATGACTCTAGTAGCCTCAACGACACTTTAGAGGGGTTTATAAGTATTTTATTAGCGACGCAACCAGAATTTGGTGATTTTGCCAGTGTTTTATGTGTGTTAGCCCACGGATTTTTGGGTGCCGAGGGTTCGGGTATAAATTTTGTGGATTCTTCCATAGTTGCGTCCGTAAATACCTGGAGAATGACTTAAGTAGACCCGACAGCGCTTTAGAGAAGATTAGGAGCATTTTATTGGCGGCGTAAAAGAAATTAGGTGATTTTGCCAGTTTTTCATGTGTTAGCCCAAATTATTTTTAGATATCAGGGTTCCAGATCGAATTTTCTTTTATTATTCCATAGTAGCGTCCGTAATGATCTAGAAAACAACTCTAGTAGCCTCGGTGATATTTTAGGGGGTTTATGAATATTTTATTGGCGACGCAATAGGAATATGCGATTTTGCTATTTTTTCATGTGGGTTAGCCCACGAATTTATTAGGTGCTGGAGGTCTGAGTCGAACTTTCTTTGAGTCTTCTATAGTAGAATTATTAATGTCCTGGGTAACGACTCCAGTAGCCCCGACGGTGCTTTAGAGGGGTTTAAAAGCATTTTATTGGCGACACAATAGGAATTAGGCAATTTTGCCATTTTTGTGTGTGTTAGCCCACAAATTTTTAGATTTCGGGGGTCCGGATCAAATTTTCTTCGATTCTTCAATATTGGAGTCCGTAATGACCTAGGGAACGACTCCAGTATCCCAACGATGCTTTAGAGAGGTTTAGGAGCATTTTATTGGCGACGCAATAGGAATTTGGCGATTTTGCTAGTTTTTCATGTGTGTTAGCCCATGAATTTTTTAGGTGTCGGGGGTTCGGGTTGAACTTTCTTGGATTCTTATATAGTAGCATCTATAACGACCTGGGGAATGACTCCAGCAGCCCGGCAGTGATTTAGAGGGGTTTATGAGTATTTTATTTGCGACACAATAGGAATTAGGTGATTTTGCCAGTTTTTTGTATGTGTTAGCCCACGAATTTTTTTGGTGCCGGGTGTTCTGGTCGAATTTTCTTAGATTCTTCTATAGTAGCGTCCGTAATAACCTGGGGAACAACTCTAGTAGCATCGGCATCACTTTAGAAGAGTTTACGAGTATTTTATTGGCGCGACAATAGAAATTAGGCGATTTTGTTAGTTTTTCGTATGTGTTAGCCTACATAATTTTTTGTTGTCGGGGGTCCAGATTAAAATTTCTTGGATTCTTCGATATTGGCATTCGTAATGACCTAGGAAACGACTCCAGTAGCCCCAACAATGTTTTAGAGAGGTTTAGGAGCATTTTATTGGCGACGCAATAGGAATTTATGATTTTGCTAGTTTATCATGTGTGTTAGACCATGAAATTTTTAGGTGTCGGGGGTCTGGATCATAATTTCTTGGATTATTCCATAGTAGCATCCGTAATGACCTGGATAATAATTCTAGTTTCCTTAGCGGTACTTTAGAGGGGTTTAGAAGCATTTTATTGGCGACGCAACTGGAATTAGGTGATTTTGCCAATTTTTTGTTTGTGTTAGCCCACAGATTTTTTCGGTGCCGGGAATCCAGCTCGAACATTTTAGGATTCTTCCATAGTAGCATCTATAAAACCTAGGGAACACCTCCAGTAGCTCCGACGATGCTTTAGAGGAGTTTAAGGGCATTTTTATTAGCGACAAAACATGAATTATGCGATTTTTCCAATTTTTTATGTTTGTTAGCCTATAGATTTTTAAGTGTCAGATATTCGGGTCGAATTTTCCTATATTCTTCCATAGTTGCGTCCATAAAGACTTGGGGAATGACTCCAGTAGCCCCGACAGCGCTTTAGTAGGGTCTATAAGCATTTTATTGGCAACACAAAAGGAATTATGCGATTTTGCCAGTTTTTGTTGAGTGTTAGCCCCGACGATGCTTTAGAGGGGTTTATGAATATTTTATTGGCGATGCAATAGGAATTTGGTATTTTGCCAGTTTTTCATGTGTGTTAGCCCACGAATTTATTAAGTGTCGGAGGTCCAGGTCGAAATTTCTCAAATTTGTCAATTTTAGCATCAGTAACATTCTAGGGAACGACTACAGTAGCCCTGACGGTGCTTTAGAGAGGTTTAAAAATATTTTATTGGCGACGTAACAAGAATTATGTAAGTTTTCTATTTTTTTGTGCGTGTTAGCCCACAGAGTTTTAGGTGCCGGGGTCTAGGTCGAATTTTCTTGTATTCCTCAATAATAGCATCCGTAATGACCTAGGGAATGACTCCAGTAACCTCAAAGTCACTTTAGAGGGGTTTAGGAGCATTTTATTGGCGACGCAACAAAAATTTGGCGATTTTGCCAGTTTTTTGTGTGTTAGCCCACAGATTTTTAGGTGCCAGGGGTTCGGGTATAATATTTTTGGATTTTTCCATAGTAGCATCCGTAAAGATCTGGAGAATGACTTAAGTAGCCCTAGCAGCACTTTAGAGGGGATTAGGAGCATTTTATTGGCGTCATAAAAAGAATAAGGTGATTTTTCCAGTTTTTCATGTGTTAACCCACAAAATTTTTAGATATCAGGGGTCCTAATCGAATTTTCTTTGATTATTCAATAGTAGCATCCGTAATGACTTAGAAAACAACTCCAGTAGCCTTGGAGATACTTTTGAGGGGTTTATAAATATTTTATTGGCAACGCAATAGGAATTAGACGATTTTGCTAGTTTTTCATATGGGTTAGCCCACAAATTTATTAGGTGGTGAAGGTCCGAGTTGGAATTTCTTTGAGTCTTCCATAGTAGCATCAGTAACCTCTTGGGGAACGACTCCAGTATCCCCGGTAGTGCTTTAGAGGGGTTTAAATTTATTTGATTAGCGATACAACAGGAATTAGGCGATTTTGCCAATTTTTCGTGTGTATTAGCCCACAAATTTTTAGATGTCGGGGGTCCTGATCGAATTTTCTTGGATTCTTCGATATTGGCGTTCATAATGACCTAGGGAATGATCCAGTAGCCCCAATGATGCTTTAGAGAGGTTTAGGAGCATTTTATTGGCAGCGGAATAGGAATTTGATGATTTTGCTAGTTTTTCATATGTGTTAGCCTACGAATTTTTAAGGTGCCGGGGGTCCGGATCAAAATTTCTTGAATTCTTCCATAGTAGTATCCGTAACGATCTAGAGAATGATTCTTGTATTCCTGGTTGTACTTTAGAAGGGTTTAGAAGTATTTTATTGACGACGCAATAAGAATTTGGCGATTTTTTCAGTTTTTGATGTGTGCTAGCCCATATATTTCTTAGGTGTTGGGTGTTTGGGTCGAATTATCTTGGGTTCTTCCATAGTAGCATTTTTAATGACCTACAGAACAACTCTAGTAGCCCCGATGGCGCTTTAGAGGGGTTTAAGAGCATTTTATTCGTGACGCACCAGGAATTAGGCGATTTTGCCACTTTTATTGTGTGATTTAGCCCACAAAATTTTAGGTGTCGGCTGTCCGGCTCGAACGTTTTTTAGTGGCAGGGATTCGGGTCGTATTTTCTTGGATTCTTCGATAGTACCGTCTGTAACGAACTAAAAATAATTCCAGTATCCCCATCGGTGCTTTAGAAGGGTTTAAGAGGATTTTATTAATGATGCAATAAGAATTAGGCAATTTTGACAGTTTTTTGTGTGTGTTAGCCCACAAATATTTTAGGTGCCGGGGATCCGGGTCGAAATGTTTTGGATTCTTCCATAGTAGCGTCCGTAACGACCTAGGGAACGACTTTAGTAGCCTCGGTGGTGCTTTAGAGGGGTTTAGGAGTATTTTATTGGCAATGCAATAGAAATTAGGCAATTATCCAAGTTTTGCGTGTGTTTACCCACAAATTTTTTAAGTGCCGGGGGTTGGGGTCGAAACTTTTTGGATTATTCTATAATAATGTCCGTAACGACCTAGGGAATGACTCTAGTAGCCCCGACGGCGCTTTAGAAGGGTTTAACAACATTTTATTGGTGATGCACTAAGAATTAGGCGATTTTGACAGTTATTCGTGTTTGTTAGCCCACAGATTTTTAAGGTGCTGGAGGTGCGGGTTGAATTTTCTTGGATTCTTCCTTAGTAGCATCCTTAACGACCTTGGGAACGACTCCAGTAGCCCCAGCGGCGCTTTAGAGGGGTTTAGGAGCATTTTATTAGCGACACAATTAAAATTAGGCTATTTTGCCAGTTTTTCGTGTGTGGTAACCTACAGACTTTTTAGGTGTCGGGGGTTTTGGTCAATTTTTTCTTGGATTCTTGCATAGTAGCGTCCGTAACTACTTAGGGAACGACTTCAGTGGCACCGATGGCACTTTAGAGGGGTTTAGGAGCATTTTATTGGCAATGCAATAGGAATTAGACAATGTTTTTCAGTTTTTCGTGTGTGTTAGCCCACGAATTTTTTAGGTGGCGAGGGTCCGGGTCGAATTTTCTTGGATTCTTCAATAGTAGCATCCGTACTGACCTAGAAAACGACTTTAGTAGCCCCGGCAGCGCTTTAGAGGGGTTTAGGAGCATTTTATTGGCAATGCAATAGGAAATAGGCAATTTTTTCAGTTTTTCGTGTGTGTTAGCCCACAGATTTTTTAGGTGGCGGGGTCTGGGTCGAATTTTCTTGGATTCGTTAAAAGTAGCATCTGTAACGACCTAGGGAACGACTGTAGTAGCCCCGGAGGCACTTTAGAGGGGTTTAGGAGCATTTTATTGGCAATAAAATAGGAATTAGCCAATTTTGCTTGTTTTTTTTATGTGTGTTAGCCCACAGATGTTTTAGGTGCCGGTGGTCTGGGTCGAAGTTTCTTGGATTTTTCAATAGTAGCATCTATAACGACTTGGGGAACGACTCTAGTAGCCCCGATAGCGCTTTAGACGGGTTTAGGAGCATTTTATTGGCAACGCAATAGGAATTAGACAATTTTGCCAGTTTTTCGTGTATGTTAGCCCACAGATTTTTTAGGTGTCGGGGGTCTGGGTTGAATTTTCTTGGATTCTTCCATAGTAGCATCCGCAATGACCTAGGGAACAATTCAGTAGACCCAGCGACGCTTTAGAGGGTTTAGGAGCATTTTATTAGCGACGCAATAGGAATTAGACAATTTTGCTAGTTTTGCGTGTGTTAACCCACAGATTTATTAGGTGCCGGGAGTCTGATTCAAATTTTCTTAGATTCTTCTATAATAATGTTCGTAACGACATGGGGAATGACTTCAGTAGCCCTGGCAGTGCTTTAGAAGGGTTTAGATGCATTTTATTGGCGACGCAATAGAAATTAGGCAATTTTACTAGTTTTTCGTGTATGTTAGCCCATAGATTTTTAGGCGCCAGGGGTCCGGGTCGAATTTTCTTGGATTCTTCCATAGTAGCATCTGTAAGACCTAGGAAACGATCCAGTAGCCCCTATGGCGCTTTAGAAGGGATTAGGGGCATTTTATTTGCGATGCTATAGGAATTAGGCGATTTTGTCAGTTTTACACGTGTGTTAGCCCACAGATTTTTTTGTTGCCAGGGGTCTGCATCAAATTTTCTTTGATTCTTTAATAGTAGCATCTATAAAAACCTAGGGAATGACTCCAGTAGCCCCGATGGCTCTTTAGAAGGGTTTAGCAGCATTTTATTGGCGATGCAATAAAAATTAGGCGATTTTGCTAGTTTTTTGTGTATGTTAGCCCACAGATTTTTAGGTGCCGGGCGTCCGAGTCGAATTTTCTTGGATTCTTCCATTGTAGCATCCGTAATGACCTAGGGAATGACTCCAGTAGCCTGGTGGCACTTTAGAAGGTTTTAGAAGAATTTTATTGGCGACGCAATAGGAATTAGGCGATTTTTCCATTTTTTCGTGTGTGTTAACTCACAAATTTTTTAGGTGCCGGAGGTCCGGGATGAATTTTCTTGTATTCTATGGTAGTAGCATCTTTAATGATCTATGGAACGACTTCAGTAGCATTGGCGGCACTTTAGAGGGGTTTTGAAGCATTTTATTGGCAACGCAATAAGAATTAGGCAATTTTGCCAGTTTTTCGTGTGTGTTAGCCCACAAATTTTTTAGGAGCTAGGGGTCCGGGTCGAATTTTCTTGGATTCGTCTGTAATGACCTAGGAAACGACTCCAGTATCCCCGGCAATGCTTTAGAAGGGTTTAGGAGCATTTTATTAGCGACGCAATAGAAATTAGGCGATTTTTGCCAGTTTTTCATTTGTGTTAGCCCACAGATTTTTTAGGTGTCGGGGGTCCGGGTCAAATTTTCTTAGATTCTTTCATTGTAGCATCCGTAACGACTTAGGTAACGACTCCAGGAGCCCCAGCGGTGCTTTAGAGGGGTTTAGGAGTATTTTATTGGCAACACAATAAGAATTAGGCGATTTTGCCAGTTTTTTCATGTTTGTTAACCTACAGATTTTTTAGGTGCCAGGGGTCCGGGTCGAAATTTCTTGTATTCTTCCATATTAACATCCTTAATGACCTAGGGAATGACTTCAGTAGCCCCAGCGGTGCTTTAGAGGGGTTTAGGAACATTTTATTAGCGATGCAATAGGAATTAGGCAATTTTGCTAGTTTTTTGTGAGTGTTAGCCCACAGATCTTTTTAGGTGCCGAGGGTCCAGTAACCCCGACGGCACTTTAGAGGAGTTTAAAAATATTTTATTGGCGAGCAACAAGAATTAGGCGATTTTGTCATTTTTTTGTATGTGTTAGCTCACAGATTTTTAGGTGATGGAGGTCCAGGTCAAACTTTCTTGGATTTTTCCATAGTAGAATTTGTAACAACCTGAGGAATGACTTTAGTAGCCCCGATGGAGCTTTAGAGGGTTTAGGAGCATTTTATTGGCAATGCAATAGAAATTAGGCAATTTTGCTAGTTTTTTGTGTGTGTTAGCCCATAGATTTTTAGATGCCGGGGGTCTGGGTGAACTTTCTTGGATTTTTCTATAGTAGCATCTGTAAGTACCTGGAGAATGACTCCAGTAGCCTCGACAGTGCTTTAGAGGGTTTAGAAAAATTTAATTGGCGACGCAAAAGGAATTGGGCAAATTTGCCAATATTTCATGTTTGTTAGCCAATAGATTTTTAGGTGCTGGGGGTCCGGGTTGAACATTTTTTGATTCTGCTATAGTACCATCCGTAACGACCTGGGGAATGACTCTAGTTACCCCAATAGTTCTTTATAGGGGTTTAGCAGCATTTTATTGGCGACGTAACCGGAATTAGGCGATTTTTCTAGTTTTTTGTGTGTATTAGCACACGGATTTGTTGGTGTTGGGGGTTTGGGTTGAACATTCTTAGATTCTTCCATAATTGCATTCATAATGACCTGGAGAAGGACTCCAATAGCCCCAATGGTGCTTTAGATGGATTTAGGAGCATTATATTAGCGATGCATCAAGATTAGTTGATTTTGCAAATTTTTCGTGTGTGTTAGCCCACGGATTTTTAGGTGCCGGTGGTCCAGGTCGAACTTTCTTGGATTACTCTATAGTAGCATCCATAATAACCTGAGGAACGACTCCAGTAGCCCCAGCGTTGTTTTAGAGGGGTTTAGGATTATTTTTTATTGGCAACGCGACAGGAATTAGGTAATTTTGCCAATTTTTCATTTGTGTTAGCCACAAATTTTTAGGTGCCTGAGGTACATGTCAAGCTTTCTTGGATTCTTCAATAGTAGCATCCGTAACAACCTCGAGAACGACTTCAGTATCCCGATGGCGCTTTAGAGGGGTTCAGGAAATTTTTATTGGCGATGTAACAGAAATTAGGCAATTTTTCTAGTTTTTTATGTGTGTTAGCTCACATATTTGTGGGTGCCTGGGTCCGGATCAAACTTTCTTAGATTCTTCCATAGTAGCATTTATAACGACCTAGAGGATGACTCTAGGTACCCTAGCGGTGCTTTAGAAGTGTTTAGGAGCATTTTATTGACTACACAATATGAATTAGGCAATTTTGCCATATTTCGTATGTGTTAGCCCACAAATTTTTTACTTGCCGAGTGTCCGGGTCGAAATTTCTTGGATTCTTCTATAGTAGCATTCGTAATGACCTAAGGAACGACTCCAATAGACACGATGATGTTTTAGAGGGGTTTAGGAGCATTTTATTAGCGACACAATATGAATTAGGCAATTTTTCTAATTTTTCATGTGTGTTAGCCAACAAATTTTTTAGATGTCGGGGGTATGGGTCAAACTTTATTAGATTCTTCCATCTTAGCATTCGTAATGACCCGAGGAATGACTCCAGTAGCCCCAGCACTTTATAGCGGTTTAAATATATTTTATTGGCGGCGCATAATGAATTAGGCGATTTTTCTAGTTTTTCGTAGGTGTTAGCCTACGGATTATTATGTTCCGAGGGTCCAGCTCAAACTTTATTGGATTCTTCCATAGTAGCATCCATAATGACCTAGGAAACGACTCCAGTAGTCCCAAAAGTGCTTT
This sequence comes from Solanum dulcamara, assembly GCF_947179165.1. Classification (NCBI taxonomy): domain Eukaryota; kingdom Viridiplantae; phylum Streptophyta; class Magnoliopsida; order Solanales; family Solanaceae; genus Solanum; species Solanum dulcamara. The sequence continues at coordinate 84,895,617 of NC_077237.1, read as the reverse complement.
AAAGGGGTTTAAAAACATTTTAGTGGTGACGCAACAAGAATTAGGTGATATGCCATTTTTTTGTGTGTGTTAGCCCACATATTTTTAGGTGTCGGGGGTCCAGATGGAACTTTATTGGAATCTTCGATAGTAGCATCAGTAACGACTTGGGGAACAACTTTAGTTATCCCAGCAATACTTTATAGGGGTTTAACATCATTTTATTGGCGACACAACAGGAATTAGGTGATATTTCTTGTTTTTTGTGTGTGTTAGACCACAGATTTGTATGTACCGGGGGTTCGGGTTGATATTTATTGGATTCTTCTATAGTAGCATCTGTAACGACCCAGAAAATGACTCCAGTAGCCCCGGAATTTTAGGTGCCAGAGGTCCAGGTAGAACTTTCTTTGATTCTTCCATAGTAGCATCTATAACAACCTAAGGAACGACACCAGTATTTCCGGTGATGCTTTAAAGGAGTTTGGGATCATTTTATTGGCAATGAAACAGGAATTAGGCAATTGTTTTAGTTTTTCGTGTGTGTTAGCCCACGAATATTTAGATGCCGAGGCTCCGGTTTGATGTTTTCTTAGATTCTTCCATAGTAGCATCCGTAATGACCTAGGGAACGACTCCAGTAGCACCGACGATGCTTTAGATGGGTTTAGGAGCATTTTATTCGCAACACAATAGGAATTAGGCAATTTTACCAATTTTTCGTGTGTGTTAGCCCATGAAATTTTTAGGTGCCGGGGGTCTGGGTCGAACCTTTTTGGATTCTTCAATAAAAGAATCCATATCATCCTTGGGAGTGAGTCCAATAGCCCTGATGGTGCTTTAGAGGGGTTTAAAAACATTTTATTGGCGACGCAACATGAATTAGGTGATTTTGCCAATTTTTTGTGTGTTAGCCCATGGATTATTACGTGATGGGGGTCCGGGTCGAACTTTATTTAATTCTTCCATAGAATGATCCATAACGACTAGAGAAATGACTCCAGGAGCCCTGGTGCTTTAAAAGGGTTTAGGAGGATTTTTTTGGCGACACAAATATTTACGTGCCGGGGGTCCAGGTTGATCTTTCTTGGATTCTTCCATAGTATCATCCTTAACGACCTAGGAAATGACTCTAGTTTCCCCGGCGGTGCCTTAGAGGCATTTAGGATCATTTTATTGACGACACAACAAGAATTAGGCGATTTTGCCATTTTTCGTGAGTGTTAGCCTATATATTTTTTAGGTGCCGAGTGTTTGGGTCTAAATTTCTTGGAATCTTCCATAGTAACATTCGGTATGACCTAGGGAACGACTCCAGTAGCCCCGAAGATGCTTCAGAGGGGTTTAGTAGTATTTTATTGGCGACACAATTAGAATTAGGCAATTTTGCCAATTTTTCATGTGTGTTCGCCCATAAATGTTTCAGGTGTTGGGGATTCGGATCAAACTTTCTTTGATTCTTCCATAGTAGTATCTATAACGATCTGGGGAATGACTCCAGTAGCCCTGACAGCACTTTAGAGTGGTTTAAAAACATTTTATGGGTGAAACAACATAAATTAGGTGATTTTGCCAGTTTTTCATATGTTAGCCCACAGATTATTAGGTGTCGAGGGTCCGGGTCGAACTTTATTTTATTATTCCATAGTAGCATCTGTTATGACCTGAGAAAACACTCTAGTAGCCCAGGTGGCACTTTAGAGGGTTTTAGGAGCATTTTATTAGCGATGCAACAGGAATTAGGTGATTTTGCGGTTTTTTATTTGTGTTAGCCCACAGATTTTTACGTGCCGGGAGATTGGGTCGAATTTTCTTGGATTCTTTCATAGTAGCGTCCGTAAGGATTTAGAGAATGACTCCAGTAGTCCCGGCAGTGCTTCAGAGGGGTTTAGGAGAATTTTATTGGTGATGCAATAAAAATTAAGTGATTTGCCAGTTTCTCGTCTGTGTCAGCCCACAGATATTTAGGTGTCGAAGGTTCGGGTTGAACTTTCTTATATTCTTCCATAGTAGAATCCTTAACGACCTGGGGAATGACTTTAGTTACCTCGGTGGTACTTTTTAAGGGTTTAGCAGTATTTTATTGGCGTTGCAACAGGAATTAGCCTACAGATTTGTAGGTGCGTGGGATTCGGGTCGAATTTTCTTAGGTTATTCAATAGTAGCATCCTTAACGACCTGGAAAACATCTTCAGTAGCCCTGGCGATGCTTTAGAGAGGTTTAAAAGCATCTTTTGGCAACACAACAGGAATTAGGTGATTTTGCCAGTTTTTCGTGTGTGTTAGCTCACGGATATTTATGTATCGGAGGTCCAGTTCAAACTTTCTTGGAATTTTCCATATTAGCATCCGTAACAACCTTGGGAATGACTCTAGTTGCCCTAGTGGCGCATTAGAGGGGTTTAGGAATATTTTATTGGCGACACAATAGGATTTAGGCAATTTTGCGAATTTTTCATCTGTGTTAGCCCACGAATCTTTTAGGTGCCAGGGGTCCGGGTCGAACTTTCTTGGATTATTTCATAGTAGCATCCGTAACGACTTGTAGAATGACTCCAGCAGCCCTGGCGATGCTTTAGAGTGGTTTAAGAGCATTTTATTGGCAACGCAACATGAATTAGGTGATTTTTCCAATTTTTTGTGTGTTAGCCCACAAATTATTAGGTGTCAGGGGTCCAAGTCGAATCTTCCTTGATTCTTCCATAATATCATTTGTAAGGACTTGGAGAAGGACTCTAGTAGCCCCGACAGTGCTTTAGAAGGTTTAGGAGCATTTTAATTGCGAAGCAACAGGAATTAGACGATTTTGCCAATATTTCAAGTGTTTTAGCCCATAGATTTTTACGTGTCGGAGGTCTGGGTCGAACTTTCTTGCATTCTTAAATAGTAGCATTCGTAATGGCCTAGGGAACGACTCCAGTAGCCTCGAAGGTGCTTTAGAGGGGTTGAAGAGAATTTTATTGGCGACGCACCAGAAGTTAGGCGATTTTGCTAATGTTTTGTGTGTGTTAACCCACGGATTTTTAGGTGGCGGGGGTCCGGGTTGAATTTTCTTGGATTATTTCATAGTAGCATCCATAATGACACGAGAAACTACTCCAGTAGCCCCGGCGGTGCTTTAGAGCGGTTTAGGAACATTTTATTTGTGATGAAACAGGAATTAGGAAATTTTGTTAGTTTTTCGTGTGTGTTAGCCCACGAATTTTTAGGTGCTGGGGTTCCAGCTCAAACTTTCTAGGATTCTTACATAGAAGCATCCGTAACGAGCTGGGGAACGACTCTAGTTGCCCCGACATTGCTTTAAAGGGGTTTAGGAGCCTTTTATTTATGATACAATAGGAATTAGGTGATATTACTAGTTTTTCATGTGTGATAGCCCATTGATTTTTAGGTGTCGGGGGATCCGGGTCGAGATTTCTTGTATTCTTCCATAGTAGCATTCGTAATAGCCTTGGGAACGACTCTAGTAGCCCCGATGGTGCTTTAGAGGGGTTTAGGAGCATTTTATTGGCCACGCACCAGGAATTAGGCAATTTTACCAATTTTTCGTATGTGTAAGCCACAAATTTTTAGGTGTCGGGGGGTCCGGGTCGAACTTTCTTAGATTATCCTTAATGACCCAAGGAACAACTCCAGTTGCCCCGACGGAGCTTTAGAGTGGTTTAGAAACATTTCATTAGTGACGCAACAGAAATTAGGCAATTTTGTTCGTTTGTATTGTGTGTTAGCCCACAGATTTTTAGGCGCCGGGGGTTCGGATCGAACTTTCTTGGATTCTTCCATAGTAGCTTCCATAAGAACCTGAGGAATGACTCTATTTTCCCTGGCAGTTCTTTCGAGGTGTTTAGGAGCATTTTATTGGCGATGCACCAGGAATTAGGCGATTTTGCTAATTTTTCGTGTGTGTTTGCCCACGGATTCTTTAGGTGTCGGGTGTCCAGGTCGAGTTTTCTTGGATTTTCCATAGTAGCCTTTGAATGACCTAGGTAAAGACTCTAGTAGCCCCGGCAACGCTTTAGAGGGGTTTTAAAGGATTTTATTGGCGATGGGGCATCAATTAGGCGATTTTTCAGATTTTTCATATGGGTTAGCCAACGGATTTTTAGGTGCCGAGGATTCGGGTCAAACTTTCTTGGATTATTCCATAGTAGCATCTTTAAAAACTTGGAGAATGACTCCAGTAGACCCGATGGCACTTTAGAGAGGTTTAGGAGCATTTTTTTTGGTGATGCAACAGGAATTAGGCAATTTTGCAGATTTTTCATTCTTTCTAGCCCACGAATTTTAATGTGCCTGGGGTCCGGGTAATATTTTATTGGATTCTTTCATATTAGCATCAGTAAGGACCTGGAAAATGACTCCAGTAGCCCCAGCAGAGCTTTAGAGGGGTTCAGGTGCATTTTATTGGCGACGCGACAACAATTATCCAATTTACCAATTATTCATGTGTGTCAGCCCACGGACTTTTAGGTAATGGGGGTCTGGGTCAAAGTTTCGTTGATTCTTCAATAGTAGCGTTCTTAATGCCTAGGGAAAGACTCTAGTAGCTCCAACAACGCTTAAGAGGGGTTTAGGAGTATTTTATTGGCAATACGACCGGAATTAGTCGATTTTTCTAGTTTTTCATATGTGTTAGCCTACGGATTTTTAGTTGCCGAGGGTTTGGGTCAAAATTTCTTGGATTCTTACATAGTAGCATCCTTAAAGACCTGGGGATGGACTCCAGTAGTTCTGGAGATACTTTAGAAGTGTATAAGAGTATTTTATTGTCGATGCAACAGGAATTTTGCGATTTTGCCAATTGTTCGTGTGTGTTAGCCCATAAATTTTTAGGTGTCGGAGGTCCAGGTCAAACTTTCTTAGATTCTTCCATAATAGAATCCATAATAACCCGAGGAATGACTTCAGTAGCCCCGGTGACGCTCTAGAGGGGTTAAGGAGCATTTTATTAGCGATGTAATAGGAATTAGGCAATTTTACTGGGTTTTCATTGTATTAGCCCACTGATTTTTAGGTGCCGGGGGTCCGGGTCGAATTTTTTTGGATTCTTCTATAGTAGCATCCGTAAGGATTTGGAGAACAAATCTAGTAGTCCCGGCAGTGCTTTAAAGGGGTTTTGGAGTATTTTATTAGCGACGGGACAAGAATTTCGTGATATGCCAGTTTTTCGTGTGTGTCAGCCCATGAATTTTTAGGTGCTAGGTCAAACTTTCTTGAATTCTTCCATAGTAGCATCCGTAATGATCTGGGGAACGACTCTAATTATCCCATCAGTACTTAATAGGGTTTTAACAACATTTTATTGGTGACACAATAGGAATTAGGCGATTTTTCTTGTTTTTTGTGTGTGTTAGCCCATGGATTTGTATGTGCCGGGGGTTCAGGTCGAACTTTCTTGGATTCTTCTATAGTAGCATCTGTAACAACTTGGAAAATGACTCTAGTAGTCCCAGCGATACTTTAGAGGGGTTTAAGATTATTTTATTTGAAATGCAACACGAATTAGGTGATTTTGCCAGTTTTTCATGTGTGTTAGCCCATGGAATTTTAGGTGCCGGAGGTCCAGCTCAAACTTTTTTTATTCTTCCATAATAGCATTTATAAGAACCCGGGGAATGACTACAATATTCCCGGTGATGCTTTAGAGGGGTTTAGGACCATTTTATTAGCAATGCAATATGATTTGGTGAATTTGCCAATTTTTCATGTGCATTAGCCCACAGATTTTTATGTGACGGGGGTCTGGGTCGAATTTTCTTATTTTCTTCCATTGTAACATCCGTAAGGACTTGGAGAATGACTTCAGTAATCCCGGTAGTGCTTCAGAAGGGTTTAGGAGAATTTTATTGGCGATGCAATAAAAATTAAGCGATTTGCTAATTTTTCATCTGTGCCTGCCCACGAATTTTTAGGTATCGGAGGTCCGGGTCGAACTTTCTTAGATTCTTCCATAGTAGCATATGTAATGACCTAGGGAATAACTCTAGTTATCCCGATGGTACTATATAGGAGTTTTGTAGCATTTTATTGGTGATGCAACATGAATTAGCCCATGAATTTGTAGGTGCATGGGTTTTGGGCCAAACTTTATTGGATTATTCCATAGTAGCATTTGTAATGACCTAGAAAACGTCTCTAGTAGACCCGGTGATGCTTTAGAGGGGTTTAAGAGCATTTTATTTGCAATGCAACAGAAATTAGGCGATTTTGCCAGTTTTTTGTGTGTGTTAGCCCATGGATATTTAGGTGCCGGAGGTCTAGGTCAAACTTTCTTGAATTCTTCCATATTAGCATCCGTAGCAATCTGGGTAATGACTCCAGTGTCCCCGGCGGCGCATTAGATGGGTTTAGGAATATTTTATTGGCGACGCAACAAGAATTAGGCTATTTTGCTAATTTGTTTTGTGTGTGTTAGCCCACGGATATTTAGGTGTTGGGGGTTTGGGTCTAACTTTCTTAAATTCTTCCGTAGTAGCATTCGTAATGACCTAGATAATGACTCTAGTAGCCCCGGCGGCACTTTAGAGGGCTTGAGGAATATTTTATTGGCGACGCAACAGGAATTAGGCGATTTTTTCAGTTTTTCGTATGTGTTAGCCTACGAATTTTTAGGTGTCGGGGGTTCGAGTCAAACTTTCTTGGATTCTTCAATAGTAGTATCCGTAAAGATCTGGAGAACAACTCTAGTAGCCCTAAAAGTGCTTTAGAGGGGTTTAGGAGGATTTTATTGGTGACACAACAGGAATTAGGCAATTTTGCTAGTTTTTAGAGGGGTTAGCCCAAGGACTTTTAAGGTGCTGGGGGTCCGTGTTGTACTTTCTTAGATTCTTAAATAGTAGCATCCATAATGACCTTGAGAATGACTTTAGTAGCCTTGCCATTACTTTAGAGGGTTTTAAAAACATTTTATTGGCGACGCAACATGAATTAGGCGATTCTAACAGTTTTTCATGTGTTGGACCACGAATTATTAGGTGCCAGGTGTTCGGGTCATACTTTCTTGGATTCTTCCATAGTAGCATCCGTAACAACCTTGGTAATGACTCCAGTAGCTTTGGAACCACTTTAGAAAGGTTTAGGAACATTTTATTGGTGATGCAACAAGAATTAGGTGATTTCTCCAGTTTTTTGTGTTCATTAGCCTACGGATTCTTAGGTGTCGGGGGTCAGGGTCAAACTTTCTAGGATTATTCCTTAGTATAATCTGTAAGGACCTGGAAATGAATTCAGTAGTCCCAACAACGCTTTAGAGGGGGTTAGGAGCTTTTATTGGCGATGCAAAAGGAATTAGGCGAATTTGCCAGTTTTTCGTGTGTGTTAGCCTATTAATTTTTAGGTGCCAGAGGTCTGGGTCGAACTTTCTAGGAATCTTCCTTAGTAGCATTCATAATTACTTGGGGAATGACTATAGTTGCCCCGACGATTCATTAAAGGGGTTTAGGAGCATTTTATTTGTGATGCAACACGAATTAGGAAATTTTGATAGTTTTTCATGTGTGTTAGCCCATTGATTTTTAGTTGCCAAGGTCCAGGTCGAATTTTCTTGGATTCTTCAATTGTAGCATCTGTAAGGACCTGGAGAACGACCCCAGTAGCCCCAAAAGCGCTTTAGAGGGGTTTAGGAGCATTTTATTGTCAACACAATTAAAATTAGGCAATTTTGTTAATTTTTCGTATGTGTTAGCCCATGCAATTTTTAGTTGCCGGGGGTCCGTGTCAAACTTTTTTGGATTCTTCCATAGTAGCATCCGTAACGACTTGGGGAACGACTTCAGTAGCCCTAGCAATGCTTTAGATGACTTTAAAAACATTTTAGTGGTGATGCAACATGAATTAGGCAATTTTTCCAGTTATTCGTATGTGTTGAACCACAGATTATTAGGTACCGGGGGTTCGAGTTGAACTTTATTGGATTCTTTCATAGTAGCATCCATAATAACCTTGGGAATGACTCCAGTATTCTTGGTGACATTTTAGAAGGGTTTAGGAGCATTTTATTGGCGATGCAACAAGAATTAGGTGATTTCTCCAGTTTTTCGTGTGTGTTAGCCTACAGATTTTTAGGTGTCGAGGGTCAGGGTTGAACTTTCTAGGATTATTCCTTAGTATCATCCGTAAGTACCTGGGTAACAACTCCAGTAGTCCCAACAACGCTTTAGAGGGGGTTAGGAGCATTTTATTAGCGACGTAAAAGGAATTAGATGAATTCGCCAATTTTTCGTGTGTGTTAGCCCGTGAATTTTTAGGTGCCAGAGGTCCGGGTCGACATTTCTAGGATTCTTCCTTAGTAGCATCCGTAATGACCTGGAGAATGACTATAGTTGCCCCAGCAATTCTTTAGGGGGTTTAGGAGTATTTTATTTGCGACGCGACACGAATTACGCAATTTTTACTATTTTTTCGTGTGTGTTAGCCCATTGATTTTTAGTTGTCGAGGTCCGTGTCGAATATTCTTATATTCTTAAATTGTAGCATCCGTGAGGACCTGAAAAGCGACTCCACTAGCCCCAAAAGTGCTTTAGAGGGATTTACGAGCATTTTATTAGCGACACAATAGAAATTAGGCAATTTTGCCAATTGTTCGTGTGTGTTAGCCCAGGATTTTTAGATGACAAGGGTACGGGTCGAACTTTATTGGATTCTTCCAAGTATCATCTGTAAAGACTTGGAGAACAAATCTAGTAGCCCCAATGACACTTTATAGGGGTTTAAGAGCATTTTATTAGCGATGCAATAGGAATTAGGCAATTTTGACAATTTTTTGTGTGTGTTAGCCCAAAAATATTTTAGGTGTCGGGGATCCCAGTTGAAAGTTCTTAGATTCTTTAGAGGGGTTTAGGAGTATTTTATTTGCGACGCGACACGAATTAGGCAATTTTTACTAGTTTTTCGTGTGTGTTAGCCCATTGATTTTTAGTTGTCGAGGTCCGTGTCGAATATTCTTAGATTCTTAAATTGTAGCATCCGTGAGGAACTGAAGAGCGACTCCAGTAGCCCCAAAAGTGCTTTAGAGGGATTTACGAGCATTTAATTGGTGACACAATAGAAATTAGGTAATTTTGCCAATTGTTCGTGTGTGTTAGCCCAAGATTTTTAGATGACAAGGGTCCGGGTCGAACTTTATTGGATTCTTCCAAGTATCATCCGTAAAGACTTGGAGAACAAATCTAGTAGCCCCAACGACACTTATAGGGGTTTAGGAGCATTTTATTAGCGATGCAATAGGAATTAGGCAATTTTGACAATTGTTCGTCTGTGTTAGCCCACAAATTTTTTAGGTGTCGGGGATCCCAGTTGAACGTTCTTAGATTCTTTCATAGTAGCATCCGTAACGACCTGAGGAATGACTCCAGTAGCCCCGGCGGCAATTAGAGGGGTTTAAGAGCATTTTATTGGCGACGCAATAGAAATTAGGCGATTTTGCTAATTTTTCGTGTGTGTTAGCCCACAGATTTTTAGGAGTCGAAGGTTCAAGTCGAACATTCTTGGATTCTTCCATAGAAGCATACGTAAGGATCTAGAGAACGACTTCAGTTACCCTGATGGCGCTTTAGAGGGGATTATGAGCATTTTATTGGGGATGCAAAAGAAATAAGGCGAATTTGCCAGTTTTTCGTATGTGTTAGCCCACGAATTTTTAGGTGCAAGGGGTCTGGGTCGAACTTTCTAAGATTATTCTATAGTAGCATCCGTAACAACTTTGGGAGCGACTCTAGTTGCCCCGGTGGTGCTTTAGAGGGGTTTAGAACATTTTATTGGCGACGCAACAGGAATTAGGTAATTTTGCTAGTTTTTCGTGTGTGTTATCCCATAGATTTTTAGGTGTTGGGGATTCAAGTCAAACTTTCTTGGACTCTTTCATAGTAGCATCTGTAATGACTTGGAGAACTACTCCATTAGCCTCGATGGCACTTTAGAGGGATTTATGAGCTTTTTATTAGTGATGCATCAGAAATTAGGCGATTTTGCCAATTTTTTGTGTATGTTAGCCCAAGGATTTATAGGTGTCAAAGGTCCAGGTCAAACTTTTTTAGATTCTTCTATAGTAGCATCCGTAAAAACCTGAAGAATGACTTCAATAACACCGGAGGCACTTTAGAGTGGTTTAAAAACATTTTATTGGTGAGCAACAAGAATTGGGCAATTTTGCCAATTTTTTGTATGTGTTAGCCCACAGAGTTTTAGGTGCCGGAGGTCCAGGTCAAACTTTCTTGGATTATTCCATAGTAGAATTCGTAACAATCTGGAGAACGACTTCAGTAACCCCGAGGGAGCTTTAGAGGGTTTAAGAATATTTTATTGGCGAAAAACAAAAATTAGGAGATTTTGCCAGTTTTTGGTGTGTGTTAGCGCATAGATTTTTAGGTGCTGGAGGTCCGGACCGAACTTTCTTGGATTTTTCCATAGAAGAGTCTATAAGGACCTGGAGAACGACTTCAGTAGCCCCAACTACGCTTTAGAGGGTTTAGGAAAATTTAATTTGTTTTTTGTGTGTTAGCCTAGAGATTTTTTAGGTGCTGGGTCCGGATTGAACATTCTTCGATTCTTCCATAGTAGCATTCGTAACGACCTGGGGAATGACTCTAGTTACCCAGCAATTCTTTGTAGGGATTTAGTAGTATTTTAACACAATAGGAATTAGGCGATTTTTCTAGTTTTTTGTGTGTGTTAGCCCACGGATTTGTTGGTGCCGGGGGTTCGGGTCAAACTTTCTTGGATTCTTTCATAATTGCATTCGTAATGACCTGGAGATTGGTAGTCCAGGTCGAACTTTCTTAGAATCCTCCATAGTAGCATCTGTAAAAACCTGGAAAACGACTCCAGTAGCCCCAGCGGCGCTTTAGAGGGGCTTAGGATCATTGTATTAGCGATGCAATAGGAATTAGGTGATTTTGCCAATTTTTAATGGGTGTTAGCCCACAGATTTTTAGGTGCTGGAGGTGCAGGTCAAAATTTCTTAGATTCTTCCATAGTAGCATCCGTAACAACCTGGGAAACGACTTTAGTAGCCCTAGTGGCGCTTTAGAGGGGTTTAGGAAAAATTTATTGGCGATGTAACAGAAATTAAGTGATTTTTCTAGTTTTTTATTTGTGTTAGCTCACAGATTTGTGGTTGTCGGGGGTCCGGATCGAACTTTCTTGGATTCTTATATAGTAGCATCCATAACGACCTGGGGAATGACTCTAGGTTTCCTGGCGGTGCTTTAGAGGTGTTTAGGAGTATTTTATTGACGACACTACATGAATTAGGCAATTTTGCCATTTTTTGTGTGTGTTAGCCCATAGATATTTTACGTGCCGAGTGTCCGAGTCAAAATTTCTTCGATTCTTCTATAGTAGCATTCGTAATAACCTAAGGAACGACTCCAATAGACACAATGATGCTTTAGAGGGGTTTAGGAGCATTTTATTAGCAACACAATATGAATTAGATAATTTTGCCAATTTTTCGTGTGTATTAGACAATGAATTGTTTAGATGTCGGGGGTCTAGGTTGAACTTTATTAGATTTTTCAATAGTAGAATTCTAACAACCTGGAGAACGAATCCAGTAGCCCTGGCGCTTTAGAGGGGTTTAAACACATTTTATTGACGCGTAAGGAATTAGGCATTTTTGCTAGTTTTTCGTGTGTGCACAGATTATTATGTGTTGGTGGTACGGGTCGAACGTTATTGGATTGTTCCATAGTAGCATCCGTAACGACCTAGGGAACGACTCCAGTAGTCCCAACAGTGCTTCAGAGGGGTTCAAAAACATTTTAGTGGTGATGCAATAAGAATTAGGTGATATGCTATTTTTTCGTGTGTGTTAGTCCACGGATTTTTAGGTGCTGGGGATCCGGGTTGAACTATTTTGGATTTTTGCATAGTATCATCCGTAACGACCAGGGGAATGACTCTAGTAGCCCCGGTGGTGCTTTAAAGGGGTTTAGGAGTATTTTTTGGCGACGCAACAAGAATTAGGCGACTTTACCATTTTTTCATGTCTATTAGCCCACAGATTTTTACGTGTCGGGGGTCCGGGTCGATCTTTCTTGGATTATTCCATAGTAGCATCCGTAATGACCTGAGAAATGACTCTAGTTTTCCCAGAGGTGCTTTAGAGGCATTTAGGATCATTTTATTGACAACACAACAGGAATTAGGCGATGTTTCCATTTTTCGTGAGTGTTAGCCGATATATTTTTTAGGTGCCGAGTGTTCGGGTCAAAATTTCATGGAATCTTCCATATTAGCAATCATAATAACCTAGGGAACACTCCAGTAGCCCTGACAATGCTGTAGAGGGGTTTAGTAGCATTTTATTGACGACACAATTGGAATTAGGCAATTTTGCAAATTGTTCGTGTGTTCGCCCATGAATGTTTTAGGTGCCAGGGATTCGGGTCGAACATTCTTTGATTCTTTCATATTAGTATCTGTAAAGACCTGGGGAACAACTCTAGTAGCCCCGACGGCGCTTTAGAGTGGTTTAAGGCATTTTATTGGCGAATCAACATGAATTAGGTGATTTTGCTAGTTTTTCGTGTGTTAGCCCACATATTATTAGGTGCTAAGGGTCTGGGTCAAACTGTATTTGATTATTCCATAGTAGCATCCATAACGACCTGGGGAAATACTCCAATAGCCTCGGTGGCGCTTTAGAGGGTTTTAGGAGCATTTTATTGGCAACACAACAGGAATTAAGTGTCACGACCTAGCCCCGTAGGCCGTGACTAGTGTCCGAATTGGACACTCGTATACACACATATTATCTTTTGTCAATCGACAATTAAACACGATATAGAATTTATATGGGTAGCACGTTGTCTCAAACTGTCACTTATATATATACCAAAATTAGCTATTTCTTGGGGAGTCTTAATTGTCAAAAATAAGATAACATAATACGTAAGCCGACAAGGCTTTCACTCCGAATGTAAATGTCCAAAAACATATGCCATACTAGTACATCAGACAATATCTACATACAACCCACTCATGTGTCTACAGACCTCTAAGAGGATTAACAATAGCATATGACGAGACAGGGCCCCGCCGTACCCCCAAAATACACAAATATATACATTATAAGGATTAGTACCAAAAGTTTAGGCTCCGAGACAATGGAGCACTTCAACCCATTGAGTAGAATCCTAAGGTGGCGGCTCTCCAAAATAAGTATCTGTACCTGCGGTCACGAAACGCAGCCCCCCGAAGAAGGGGGTCAGTACGAAATATGTACCGAGTATATAAAGCATAAAATATCGTAAAGGAGATCACATCTGAAATAAAGATTCAGGAGTCAAGTGTCATAATCAATAAATCACTGTACCTGTGTTATAAAATAAAGACATGCATATCATCATCATATATCGTACCTGGCCCGTTATGGGACTCGGTATCACAATTATATCAATATATCGTCATATGTATATATATACCATACCCGGCCCTCTAGCAAGGAACTCGGTGAATAGAGTAGTGTACACTGATACCGTACCCGGCCCATTATGGGACTCGGTGCCATAATCATATCGTCATATCATTATAATATCATATTATCATATCACGTACCCGGCCCTCTAGTAAGGGACTCGGTGAATAATGTAGTGGAATTCATACATGATAACATACCCGGCCTATCGTAGGACTCGGTGAATAATACCATAACAGCATGCACGAATAAGATATCATTAGCAACCTTGTGAAATTTAATCATTATCGGAGACTTAATAGAATAAGCAAAACAGACCATCATTTGAAAACCAAGACAATAGTCATTATAAATCACACTAATTATGGATTATACTAAAATATGAATTATACCACAACATGAGTTATACCAACTAGGATGGCTGGAATTATACACATGAGTCAAGACATAACAATATAAATTTTGAAAATCAAGAACGGTAGCCATCCGAGTATATCTACGAATAAGAGTTTCTTTGGAATTTAAGCATACGTCATTCGTTCGTTTCATATGGATCATGCCAAAAGAAGAAAATGTTAACTTTACATACCTTTAGCGTTTATACGTATATGTTGTCCAATATTGTCTCAACCTATATTAAAACGTTAAGCACTATGATTAAGCTATGGACAAGAATAAAACGTAGTCTATCGTTAGTAGGTTATTTCTAAAAAAAATTGGACAGCACCTCCCCTATACCACTCACTTTTCCCACTTTCAAACCAGCCATATAATCATCAACCAACATCAACAATCCAAAATATTGACACAAAATAAGATTTATTATTCATGTTACCAAAGCAGTAAATTCGGAAAGTCAAGTACCTCACGTTGTATCTAAAATTTGAAAATGAAAACGGCAAAACTGGACTTTATAACCTTCATGAAACATTTAGATCTATGTCTTAAGTTTCCAATGCAAAAGAAATCAACTCAAAATTCATTTTCTACAAAGAGATATCATCAAAATACGAACAGCTATACATGAAGGAATTTTCAATTCAGAATCTGGACAGAATTTGTCTTAAGATTCATGCTCAGTTTTCGACATCATAACAGCAGATATAGACTAAGACATAAACATAAGAGTTGTAGGTACGTGTATTAGCTTTCCAAAACATGTTTAATATCTAAATTCGAAGGTCTACACAATGAGATATTCCAGAATTACTACCAGCTACTCAATTCCAAAAACGGGTTTGAACATTCAAAATATTCATACACCTTTTTCCTCCAAATTCAAGAACAACAACTCATCAACAACATCAAAACAATATCAACCATTATTATACATCATCACTAACCTAATTTCATCCATTTAATCTACCTAAAACAACCCTTTAACCCATAAATCTCAACAAATCACCAAACTAGTTTATAACACTATTTTCTCCATTCTAATCCGTTAAAACTCTAACTAAACTTGTTAACAATGAAAAGGAGACTTTAATATTACCTTAAATTTGCAGCACCACATAAAATCTTCTCCTTATTGGTTGATTTCTAGCTCAAATTGAAGCCAACGCGACGTACAACAATTTTCTCTTCATGAGCTTCGGATTTCGGGACTTAATTTTGGTCGGATTTGGGATTTTTCTCAAGAACTCCCTTTCTCTCTCTCTTTGGAAATTTCCAGAATTATGTTGATCTTTGTATGAAGGAATAGTTACAAAAAATCAGATTTAATTTTGTGGGTATTGGGCCTGACCCGAATTAGAATTGGGTTGGGCCGAATTCACTATTTAGTTTGGCCTGCCAGATTTAAAACGTCTATATCTTATTACTCCGATATCACATTTCGTCCCACGACCTATGGTTGGAAAGATATTTCAATTATCTACAACTTTCATGTTGAGAGTTTTCCCAAATTCTCAAATTATAAAGAGGTTATGGCCTCCCGAAGTCAGCTTACCCGAAACGTAACTTTAAGAAAAACATATTTGATGGCTTCTATTTTGATTCGGCTTAAGGGTCCTTCTTGAGATGTATTTTACTACACATAATTTATTCATATAACTTGGCATCTACAACAAATCATGTCATTTTAAAATTCAAAATTAAAAGCCCTTGAATTTATAATCGTTAGCTTACGAATAATCCAAAATGCAAAAATACGGAATGTAACATTAAGTAATTTTATGGTTTTTCATTTGTGTTAGCCAACAAATTTTTATGTGCCGGGGGTACGAGTCGAATTTTCTTAGATTCTTACATAGTATCATCCGTAAGGAATTGGAAAATGACTCCAGTAGTCCGGACAGTGATTCAGAGGGGTTAAAGAGAATTTTATTGGCGACGTAATAAAATTAAGCGATTTGCCAATTTCTCGTTTGTGTCAGCCCAGAGATTTTTAGGTGTCGGAGTTCCGGGTTGAAATTTCTTAGATTCTTCCACAGTAAAATCCGTAACGACCTGGGGAATGACTCTAATTACCCCGGTGGTACTTTTTAGGGGTTTTGCATCATTTATTAGCACCGTAACAAGAATTAGCCTACGGATTTATAGGTGCGTGGGATTCAGGTCGAACCTTCTTGGATTATTCAATAATAGCATTCGTAACGACCTAAAAAATGTCTCCAGTAACCCCGGCGATGCTTTAGAGAGGTTTAAAACATTTTTTTGTAATGCAATAGGTATTTGGCAATTTTGCCAGTTTTTTGTGTGTGTTAGCTTATGAATATTTAGGTGTCAGTGGTCTAGGTAGAACTTTCTTAGATTCTTCCATATTAGCATCTGTAACAACTTGAGGAACGACTCTAGTTGCCTCGGTGGCGCATTAGAGGGGTTTAGGAATATTTTATTGGCGATGCAACAGGATTTAGACAATTTTGCCAATTTTTCGTCTGTGTTAGCCCACGAATTTTTTAGGCACCGAGGTTCTGGGTCAAACTTTCTTGGATTCTTCCATAGTAGCATCCATAACGACCTGGAGATTGACTACAGCAGCCCTGGCGGTGCTTTATAGGGGTTTAAGAGCATTTTATTGGCAACATAACATGAATTAGGCAATTTTGCTAGTTTTTCATTTATGTTAGCCTAGCCCACAGATTATTAGGTGCTGGAGGTCCGAGTCAAATTTTCCTTAATTCTTCCATAATAGCATCCGTAAGGACCCAGAGAAGGACTCCAGTATCCCCGACTGCGCTTTAGAGGGTTTAGGAGAATTTTAATTGTGAAGCAACAGAAATTAGGCAATTTTGCCAGCTTTTTGTGTGTTTTAGCCCACAAATATTTATGTACCAGAGTTCCGGGTTGAACTTTCTTGGATACTTTAATAGTAGCATTTGTAATGGGCCAAGGAACGACTCCAATAGCCCTGAGGGTGCTTTAGAGGGGTTTAAGAGCATTTTATTGGCGACGCACCATAAGTTAGGCGATTTTGTCAATTTTTCGTGTGTGTTAACCCACAGATTTTTAGATGTCAGGGGTCCGGATCGAAGTTTCTTGTATTATTTCATAGTAGCATTTGTAATGACCTGATAAACTACTCCAGAAGCCCCGACGATGCTTTAGAGGGGTTTAGGAACATTTTATTGGTGACGCAACAAGAATTAGGCAATTTTGTTAGTTTTTCATGTATGTTAGCCCACAAATTTTTAGGTGCTGGGGTTCCAGGTCAAACTTTCTAGGATTATTCCATAGAAGCATCCGTAAAGAGCTGGGGAATGACTCTAGTTGTCCCGGCATTGCTTTAGAGGGGTTTAGGAGCCTTTTATTGACGACGCAATAGGAATTAAGCGATATTACTAGTTTTTCATGTGTGATAGCTTATGGATATTTAGGTGCCGGGGGGTTCGGGTCGAACTTTCTTGGATTCTTCCGTAGTAGCATTCATAATGTCCTAGGTAATGACTCTAGTAGGCCCGATGATACTTTAGAGGGGTTTAGAAGCATTTTATTGGTGATGCACCAGGAATTAGGCAATTTTGCTAATTGTTTGTATGTGTTAGCCCACAAATTTTTAGGTGTCAAGGGTCTGGGTCGAACTTTCTTGAATTACCTGTAATTACCCGAGGAATGACTCCAGTAGCCCCGACGGTGGTTTAGAAGGGTTTGGAAATATTTTATTAGTGATGCAACAGAAATTAGGTGATTTTGTTAGTTTTTTGTGTGTGTTAGCCCATGGATTTTCAAGTGTCGGAGGTCTGGATCAAATTTCTTAGATTCTTCCATAGTAGCATCCGTAATGACCTAGGGAATGACTCTAGTTGCCCCGGCAGTGCTTTAGAGGGGTTTAGGAGTATTTTATTGGCGATGCACCAGGAATTAAGCAATTTTGCCAATTTTTCATGTGTGTTAGCCCACTAATTCTTTAGGTGCCGGGTGTCCAGGTCGAATTTTCTTGGATTTTTCCATAATAGCCTTTGAATAACCTAGTTAAAGACTCAAGTAGCCCCAACAGCGCTTTAGAGGGGTTTAAGAGTATTTTATTGGCGATGCGACATCAATTAGGCAATTTTTCAGATTTTTCATATGGGTTGGCCGATGGATTTTTAGGTGCCGAGGATTCGGGTCAAACGTTTATGGTTTCTTCCATAGTAGCATATTTAAAGACCTGGGGAATGACTCTAGTAGCCCAGCAGCGCTTCAGAGGGGTTCAGGAGCATCTTATTGGCGATGCAACAACAATTAGGCGATTTGCCAATTTTTCATGTGACGCCTACGAAGTTTTAGGTAACGGGGGTCCGGGTCGAAGTTTCTTGGATTCTTCCATAGTAGTGTTTGTAATGGCCAAGGGAACAACTCCAGTAGGCCCAACAACACTTTAGAGGGGTTTAGAAGCATTTTATTGGCGATGTGACAGAAATTAGGCAATTTTTACGATTTTTCATATGTGTTAGCCCACAAATTTTTAGGTACCGAGGGTTCGGGTCAAACTTTTTTGGATTCTTCAATAGTAGCATCTTTAAATACCTGGGGAACGACTCTAGTAGCCCTAGAGAAACTTTAGAGGTGTATAAGAGTATTTTATTAGCGATGCAACAGGAATTTTGCGATTTTGCCTATTTTTCGTGTGTGTTAGCCCACAGATTTCTCAGTGCCGGAGGTCCAGGTCGAACTTTATTAGATTCTTCCATAGTAGAATCCGTAACAACCTGGGGAACGACTTCAGTAGCCCCAGTGGCGCTCTAGAAGGGTTTAAGATCATTTTATTGGCGATGTAACAGGAATTAGGTGATTTTGCCGGTTTTTCACGTGTGTTAGCCCACAGAATTTTACGTGCCGGGGGTTCGGGTTGAATTTTCTTGTTTTCTTACATTGTAACATCCGTAAGGACTTGGAGAACGACTCCAGTAATCTCGGTAGTGCTTCAGAGGGGTATAGGAGAATTTTATTGGCGACGCAACAAAATTAAGCGATTTGCTAGTTTTTCGTCTATGTCACCCATTTTTAGGTGTCGGAGATCCGGGTCGAACTTTCTTAGATTCTTCCAAAGTAGCATCCGTAACGACCTAGGGAACGACTCTAGTTACCCCGGTGGTACTTTATAGGGGTTTAGCAGTATTTTATTGGTGATGCAACATGAATTAGCCAATGAATTTGTAGGTGCATGGATTTCGGGTCAAAATTTCTTGAATTATTCCATAGTAGCATCTTTAATGTCTTGAAAAACGTCTTTAGTAGCCCTAGAGATGATTTAGAGGGATTTAACACTATTTTATTGGCAATGCAACAGGAATTAGGTGATTTTGCTAGTTTTCCGTGTGTGTTAGCCCATGGATATATAGGTGTCGGAGGTCCAGGTCGAATTTTCTTGGATAATTCCATATTAGCATCCGTAACAACCTGGGGAATGACTCCAATGTCCTCGGCGGTGCATTAGATGGGTTTAGAAATATTTTCTTGGCGACGCAACAAGAATTAAGCGATTTTGCCAATTTTTGGTCTACATAGGCGTCAGGGGTCCGGGTCGAATCTTCTTGGATTCTTCCATAGTAGCATCCGTAACGACCTAGAGAATGACTCTAGTAGCCCTGGTGGTGCTTTAGAGGGTTTAAGAGCATTTTATTGGTAACGCAACACGAATTAGGCAATTTTTCTAGTTTTTGGTGTGTGTTAGCCCACAGATTATTAGGTTACGGGGGTACGAGTTGAATTTTCCTTGATTCTTCAATAATAGCGTACGTAGGGACCCGAATAAGGACTTCAGTAGCCCCAACAGTGGTTTAGAGGGTTTAGGAGCATTTTAATTGCGAAGCAACTGAAATTAGGCGATTTTTAAGTTTTTCGTGTGTGTTAGCCCATAGATTTTTAGGTGCCGGGGGTTAGGGCCGAACTTTCTTAGATTCTTCCATAGTAGCATTTGTAAGGACCTGAAGGAAGACTCCAGTAGTCCCAACAGCGCTTTAGAGGTTTTAGGAGAATTTAATTGGTGACTCAAAAGGAATTAGGAGAATTTGTCAATTTTTCATGTGTGTTATCCCAAAGATTTTTAAGTGTTGGGGTCCGAGTTGAACATTCTTCGATTCTTTAATAGTAGCATCCGTAACAACCTAGGAACGACTCTAGTTACCCCGACGGTGCTTTAGAAGGGTTTAGGAGCATTTTATTGGCGACACATCAGGAATTAGGTAATTTTGCCAATTTTTCGTATGTGTTAGCTCACAGATATTTAGGTGCGGGGGGTCCGGGTCAAATTTTCTTGTTTGTTTCCATTGTAGCATCTCTAATGATCTGAGGAATGACTCTAGTAGCCCCGACGGTGCTTTAGAGGAGTTTAGAAACATTTTAATAGTGACACAACAGAAATTAGGCAATTTTGTTAGTTTTTCGTGTGTATTAACCCACAAATTTTTAGGTGCCAAGGGTCCGGATCGAATTTTCTTAGATTCTTCCATAGTATCTTCTGTAATGACTTGGGTAACGACTCTAGTATCCCCGGCGGTGCTTTCGAGGGGTTAAGGAGCATTTTATTGATGATGCACCAAGAATTAGGCAATTTTGCCAATTTTTCGTGTGTGTTAGCCACAGATTCTTTAGGTGTCGGGTGTTCAGGTCGAATTTTCTTTGATTTTTCCATAGTAGCCTTCGTAATGACCTAGGGAACGAATTAGGCAATTTTGCCAATTTTTTGTTTGTGTTAGCCAATGAATATTTTAGGCGCCAGGGGTACGAGTCGAATTTTCTTGGATTCTTCCATAGTAGCATCCATAACGACCTGGAGAATGACTCCAGTAGCTATGGCGGTGCTTTAGAGGGGTTTAAGAGCATTTTATTGGCAACGAACTTGAATTAGGCAATTTTGCCAATTTTTCGTGTGTGTTAGCCCACAGATTATTAGGTGTCAGGGGTCCGAATCGAATTTTCCTTGATTCCTCCATAAAAGCATCCATAAGGACCTGGAGAAGGACTCTAGTAGCCCCGACAATGCTTTAGAGGGTTTAGGAGCATTTTTATTGTGAAGCAACTGGAATTAGGCGATTTGGCCTGTTTTACATGTGTTTTAGCCCATAAAATTATATGTGCCAGAGGTCCGGCTCGAAATTTCCTAGATATTAACATTTGTAATGGACTAGGGAATGACTCTAGTAGCCCCGACGATTCTTTAGAGGAGTTTAAGATTATTTTTTAGAAACACAATAGGAATTAGGTGATTTTGCCTGTTTTTCATGTGTGAGCCCACAGAAATTTAGGTGCAAGAAGTCCAGGTCGAACTTTCTTTGATTCTTCCATAGTAGCATTTATAATAACCTGGAGAATGACTTTAATATTCTCGGTGATGCTTTAGAGGGATTTAGAAGCATTTTATTGGCAATGCAATAGGAATTAGGCAATTTTATCAGTGTTTCGTGTGTGTTAACCTACGGATTTTTAGATGACGGGGCTCTGGGTTGAATGTTCCTTGATTCTTCCATAGTAGCATCTGTAATGACCTAGGAAACGACTCCAGTAGTACCGACGATGCTTTAGAGGGGTTTATGAGCATTTTATTAGCGACACAATAGGAATTAGGCAATTTTGTCAATTTTGTGTGTGTGTTAGCCCATGAATGTTTTAGGTGCCGGGGGTTCGAGTCAAACTTTCTTGGATTTTTTAATAAAAGCCTCAGTATCGACCTGGGAAGTGACTCCAGTAGCCTCGATGGTGCTTTAGAGGGGCTTAAAAACATTTTATTAGCGACGACAACATGAATTAGGTGATTTTGTTAGTTTTTTGTGTCTTAGCCCACGAATTATTAGGTGATGGGGGTCGGGTCGAACTTTATTGAATTGTTCTATAGTATCATCCGTAACGACCAGGTGAACGACTCTAGTAGCCCTGGTGGAACTTTAAAGGGTTTTAGGAGCATTATTTTGGCGACGCAATAGGAATTAGGCAATTTTGCCGGTTTTTCATGTCTATTAGCCCACAAATTTTTACGTACCGGGGGTCTGTGTCGATCTTTCTTAGATTCTTCCATAGTAGCATCCGTAATGACCTGGGAAACGACTTTAGTTTCTCCGGTGGTGCTTTAGAGTCATTTAGGATCATTTTATTGAATCTTGTAGTCCCGGATACACTTTAGAGGTGTATAAGAGTATTTTATTGGCATTGCAATAGGAATTAGGCAATTTTGCTAGCTTTTTGTGTGTGTTAGCCCATAGAATTTTAGGTGTCGGGGGTCTGGGGTGAACATTCTTGGATTCTTCTATAGTAGCGTCTGTAAGGATCTAGAGAATGACTCCAGTAGCCTCGACAGCGCTTTAGAGGGTTTAGGAAATTTTAATTGGCGACGCAAAAGGAATTAGGTAAATTTGCCAATTTTTCATGTTTGTTAGCCCATAAATTTTTAGGTGCTGGGGGTCCGGGTTGAACATTTTTTGATTCTGCTATAGTAGCATTCGTAACGACCTGGGAAACGACTCTAGTTACCCCAGCTGTTCTTTATAGGGGTTTAGCAGCATTTTATTGGTGACGTAACAGGAATAAGTTGATTTTTCTAGTTTTTTGTGTGTGTTAGCCCACAGATTTGTAAGTGTCGGGGGTTCGGGTCGAACCTTCTTGGATACTTCTATAATAACATTCATAACGACCTGGAGAACAACTTCAATAGGCCCGATGACTCTTTACAGGGATTTAGGAGCATTTTATTGGCGACACATCAGAAATTAGGCGATTTTGCCAATATTTTGTGTGTGTTAGCCCACAAATTTTTAGGTATCGGAGGTTCAGGTCGAATTTTCTTGGATTCTTAAATAGTAGCATCTCTAAAAACCTGGGAATGACTCCAGTATCCCTAGCGGCACTTTAGAGGGGTTTAGGAACATTTTATTGGCGACACAATAAGAATTAGGCGATTTTACCAATTTTTCATGTGTGTTAGCCCTCAGATTTTTGTGTTGAAGGTACATGTCAAAATTTCCTTGATTCTTCAATAGTAGCATCCTTAACAACCTGGGGAACAACTTCAGTAGCCCCGATGGCATTTTAAAGGGGTTTCGGAAAATTTTATTGGCGATGGAACATAAATTAGTCAATTTTTCTAGGTTTTTGTGTGTGTTAGCTCACGGATTTGTGGGTGCAGGGGGTACCGATTGAAATTTCTTGGTTGTTTCTATAGTAGCATCCATAATGACCTAG
Source organism: Solanum dulcamara (assembly GCF_947179165.1). Lineage (NCBI taxonomy): Eukaryota > Viridiplantae > Streptophyta > Magnoliopsida > Solanales > Solanaceae > Solanum > Solanum dulcamara. The sequence goes on along the minus strand of NC_077237.1, from coordinate 84,872,621 downwards.
TGAATGACTCTAGGTGCCCTGGCGGTTCTTTAGAGGTCTTTAGGAGCATTTTATTGATGATGCAACAGGAATTAAGCGATTTTGCTATTTTTTTAAGTGTGTTAACCCACACGAGTGTCCCGGACAAACTTTCTTGGATTCTTTCATAGTAGCATTTATAATGACCTAAGAAACGACTACAGTAAACCTGATAATGCTTTAGAGGGGTTTAGGAGCATTTTATTAGCGACACAATATGAATTAGGATATTTTATCAATTTTCCATATGTGTTAGCCCACAAATTGTTTAGATGCCAGGGGTCTAGGTCGAACTTTCTTGAATTCTTCCATAGTAGCATTCGTAACAACCTGGGAAAAGACTCCAGTAGCCCCGACGGTGCTTTAGATGGGTTTAAACATATTTTATTTGCGACGTAACATAAATTAGGTGATTTTGATAGTTTTTTGTGTGTGTTAGCCCACAAATTATTAGGTGCCAGAGGTCTGAATCGAACTTTCTTTGATTCTTCCATAGTAGCATCCGTAACGACCTAAAGAATGACTCTAGTAGCCTCGATGGCGCTTTAGAAGAGTTTAGGAGCATTTTATTGGCGACGCATTAGGAATTAGGCGATTTTGCTAGTTTTTAATGTGTGTTAGTCCACGGATTTTTACGTGCCGGGGGTTCGGGTGGAAATTTCTTGAATTCTTCCATAGTAGCATCCGTAAGGACTCTGAGAACAACTCCAGCAGTCCCAGCAGTACTTCAGAGTGGTTTAGGAGCATTTTATTAGCGACGCAACAAGAATTAGGTGATATGCTAGTTTATCGTGTGTGTCAGCCTACGGATTTTTAGGTGCCGGGGGTTCGAGTTGAACTTTATTAGATTCTTCTATAGTAGCCTCCGTATCAACCTGGTAAAAGAGCTGGGGAACAACTCTCGTTTCCCCGGCATTGCTTTAGAGGGTTTTAGTAGCATTTTATTGATGACGCAATAAAAATTAGGGGATAATACTAGTTTTTCATGTGTGAGGAGAGCTCGTGGATTTTTAGGTGCTGGGGTCCAGGTCAAACTTTCTTGGATTCTTCTGTAGTAGCATTCATAATGGCCTAAAGGATGACTCTAATAGCCTCGACGGTAATTTAGAGGGGTTTAGGAGCACTTTATTTGCGACGCACCAGGAATTAGGCAATTTTGCCAATATTTCGTATGTGTTAACCTACGGATTTTTAGGTGTCGGGGGTCTGAGTTGAACTTTCTTGAATTCTTCCATATTAGCATCCGTAATAACTCGAGGAACGACTCTAGTAGCCCCGGCATTGCTTTACAGGATTTTAGGAGCATTTTATTAGTTACGCAACAGATATTAGGCGATTTTGTTAGTTTTTCGTGTGTGTTAGCCCACAGATTTTTAGGTGCCGGGGTTCTGGATCAAACTTTCTTAGATTCTTCCATAGTATCATCTGTAATGACCTGGGGAATGATTCTAGTTCCCCTGGCAGTGCTTTCGAGGGGTTTCAGAGAATTTTATTGGCGATACACCAGGAATTAGGCAATTTTGCCAATTTTTCGTGTATGTTAGCCCACGGATTCTTTAGGTGCCGGTTGTCCAGGTTGAACTTTCTTGTATTCTTCCATAATAGCCTTCATAATGACCTAGGAACGACTTTAGTAGCCCCGGCTATGCTTTAGAGGTGTTTAGGAGCATTTTATTGGTGATGTGACAGGAATTAGGCTATTTTTTCAATTTTTCATATGGGTTCACCCACGGATTTTTAGGTGCCGAGGATGCAGATCAAGCGTTCTTGGATTATTTCATAGTAGCATCCTTAAAGACCTAGGTAATGCCTCTAGTAGCCCCAGTGGCGCTTTAGAGGGGTTTAGAAGCATTATTTTGGCGATGCAATAGGAATTAGGCGATTTTGCCAATTTTTTATGTGTATTAACCCATGAATTTTTATGTTCCAGGGGTCCGGGTCAAATATTCTTGGATTATTCCATATTAGTGTTAGTAAGGACTTGGAGAACGACTACAGTATCCCTGGCAGCATTTCAGAGGGTTCAGGAGCATTTTATTGGCGACGCAACAAGAACAAGGCGATTTGCTAGTTTTTCATGTGTGTCAGCCAACTGACTTTTAGGTAACGGGGGTCCGAGTAGAAATTTCTTGGATTATTTCATAGTAGCATTCATCATGACCTAGGGAACGACTCTAGTAGCCTCGTCAGCGCTTTAAAGGGAATTAGGAGCATTTTATTGGCGATGCGACAGGAATTAGGCAATTTTTCTGGCTTTTCATATATGTTAGCCTACAGATTTTTAGTTGTTGAGGTTTGGACCAAACTTTCTTGGATTATTCTATGGTAGCATACTTAAAGACCTGGGGAATGACTCTAGTAGCCCCAGAGACAATTTAGAAGTGTATAAGAGCATTTTATTGGTGATGCAACAGGAATTAGGCGATTTTGCCTATATTACATGTATGTTAGCCCAAAGATTTTTAGGTGTCTAGGATTTGGGTCATGTTTTCATGGATTCGTCCACAGTAGCATCCGTAAGGACCTGGAAAACAACTCCAGTAGCCCTGACAATGGTTTCGAAGGCCTTAGGAGCATTTTATTTGCGACGCAAAAGGAATTAGGCAAATTTGCTAGTTTTTGGTGTGTGTTAACCTACGAATTTTTAGGTGCCAAGGGTCTGGGTCGAACATTTTAGGATTATTCCATAGTAGCATCCGTAATGACCTGGAGAATGACTCTAGTTTTCCCAATAGTGCTTTAGAGGGGTTTAGGGGCATTTTATTAGCGACGCAACACAAATTACGCAATTTTGCTAGTTTTTTGTGTGTGTTAGCCCATGGATTTTTAGGTGTCGGGGGTTTGGGACGAACTTTCTTAGATTCTTATGTAGTAGCATCCGTAACGACCTAGATAATGACTCAAGTAGCCCCGATGGAGCTTTAGAGGTTTAGGAGCATTTTATTGGCGACGCACCAGCAATTAGGCGATTTTACCGGTGTTTCATGTGTGTTAAGCCCACAGATTTTCTGGTGTCGGGGGTCCGAGTCAAATTTTATTGTATTATTTCATAATTACGTCTGTAAGGACCCCGATAATGACTCTAGTAGTCCTGACAACGCTTTAGAGGGGTTTAGAAGTATTTTAATTGCGAAGCAACAGGAATTAGGTAATTTTGCAAGTTTTTTGTATGTGTTAGCCTATGGTTTTTTAGGTGCCGGAGGTCCAGGTCGAACTCTCTTGGATTCTTCTATAGTAGCATCCGTAACAACCTGAGGAACGACTCCAGTAGCCCTGGCGGTGCTTTAGAGGGGCTTAGGAATATTTTATTAGTGATACAATAGGAATTAGGCGATTTTGCCAATTTTTTGTGTGTGTTTATGCATGAATGTTTAGGTGTCAGGGGTCCGGGTCAAACTTTCTTGGATTCTTCCATAGTAGCATCCGTAAAGACCTGGGGAATTAGGTGATTTTACCAGTTATTTCGTTTGTTAGCCCACAGAATATTAGGTGTCGGGGGTCCGGGTCAAACTTTATTAGATTCGTCCATGGTAGCATCCGTAACGATCTAGGAAATGACTCCAGTATCTCCAGTGGCGCTTTAGAGAAGTTTAGGAGCATTATTTTGGCGATGTAATAGATATTAGGCAATTTTTCCAATTTTTCATGTGTGAGCCTATGGATTTTTACGTGTCGGGGGTTCAGGTCGAATTTTCTTGAATTCTTCTATATTAGTGTGAGTAAGGACTTGGAGAACGACTCTAGTAGACCTGACAGCACCTCGGAGGGGTTTAGGAGCATTTTTTTGGCGACGCAACAAGAATTAGGCGATTTGCCAGTTTTTCATGTGTGTCAGCCTATGGATTTTTAGGTGACGGGGGTACGGGTCGAATTTTCTTTGATTCTTCCAGATTAGCATCCATAATGACATGGGGAATGACTCTAGTTACCTCGACAGTCATTTATAGTGGTTTAACAACATTTTATTAGCGTTGTAACATGATTTTAAGCGATTTTTCCAGTTTTTTGTGTGTGTTAGCCCACAAATTTATAGCTGTAGGGGATTCGGGTCGAATTTTCTAGGATTCTTCTATAGTAGCATCTGTAATGACCTAGAAAATGACTCCAGTAGCCCCGACGATGCTTTAGAGGAGTTTAAGAGAATTTTATCGGCAACGCAACAGGAATTAGGCGATTTTGTCAGTTTTTCGTGTGTGTTAGCCCACTGATTTATAGATGCCAAAGGTCCAAGTCGAACTTTCTTGGATTCTTCCATAGTAGCATCTGTACCAACCTGGAGAATGAATTCAGTATCCACGATGGTGCTTTAGAAAGGTTAAGGAATATTTTATTGGCGATATTTCCAGTTTTTCGTACGTATTAGCCCACGGATTTTTAGGTACCGGGGGTTCGGTTCAAAATTTCCTTGATTCTGGCATAGTAACATCCGTCACAACTTGGGGATTGACTTTAATTTCCTCGGCGGTGCTTTAGAAGGGTTTTGGAGTATTTTATTGACGACGCAACAGGAATTAGGTGGTTTTATCATTTTTAATGTGTTAGCCCACAAATTATTTGGGTGCCAAGTTTCTGGGTCAAAATTTCTTGAATGCTTCCAGAGTATAATTTGTAATGACCTACAAATGACTCCCGTAGACCCGATGATGCTTTAGAGGGTTTTAAGAGAATTTTATTAGCCACAAAATAGGAATTAAACAATTTTGCCTATTTTTCATGTGTGTTATCCCAAGAATATTTTAGGTGCCGGGTATTTGGGTCAAACTTTCTTGGATTATTCCATTGTAGCAGCCGTAACGACCTGGAGAATGGCTCCAGTAGACCCGGTGGTGCTTTAGAGGGGTTTAAAAACTTTTTATTGGCCATGCAACCTGAATTAGGCAATTTTTCTAGTTTTTTATGTGTTAGCCCATTGATTATTAGGTGCCGGGAGTTCGATTCAAACTTTTTTGGATTATTCCATAGTATCATCTGTAACGACCTAGAGAATGACTCCAGTAGCACCAGCAGTTCTTTAGATAGGTTTATGAGATTTTATTGGCGATGCAATAGGAATTAGGTAATTTTGCCAGTTTTTCATGTGTGTCAGCCCATAGATATTTAGGTGTTGGGGGTCTAGGTCAAACCTATATTGAATTCTTCCATAGTAGCATTTGTAACGACCTGATAATAACTCTAGTTGCCCCGATGGTTCTTTCGAGGAGTTTAGGAGCAATTTAGTGGTGATGTAGTAGGAATTAGGCGATTTTGCCAATTTTTTGTGTGTGTTAGTCAATGGATTTTCTTGGATTCTTCTATAGTAGCCTTCATAATGACCTAGGGAAGGACTCTGGTAGCCCCAACGGTGCTTTAGATAAGTTTAGGAGAATTTTATTGGCGACGCCACAAGAATTAGGTGATTTGCCAATTTTTCATGTGTTTTAGCCCACAGAGTTTTAGGTGCCAGGGGTTCGGGTTGAACTCTCTTGGATTCTTTCATAGTAGAATCCGTAACGACCTGGGACACGAATCCATTGGTCTCTACGATGCTTTAGAGTGGATTAAAAGTATCTTATTGGCATCGCAATAGGAATTAGATGAGTTTGCCAATTTTTCGTGTGTGTTAGCCCATAGATTTTTAGGTACCAGGGGTACGGGTTAAACTTTCTTGGATTCATCCATAGTAGCATCATAAATGACCTTTTGAACGACTCCAGTAGCCCAGATAGCATTTTAGAAGGGTTCAAGAGCATTTTATTGGCGACGCAAAAGGAATTAGGCGATTTTACCAATTTTTCGTGTGTGTTAGCCAACGGATTTATAGGTACCAAAGGTCCAAGTCTAACTTTCTTGGATTCTTCCATAGTAGCATCCGTACCAACTTGGAGAATGACTCCAGTAGACCCAGCGATGCTTTAGAGGGGTTAAGGAACATGTGATTGGTGATGCAACAAGAATTAGGAGATTTTGCATATTTTTTGTGTGTGTTAGCCCACGGATTTTTAGGTGTCGAGGGTTCGAGTTGAATTGTCTTGGATTATTCCATAATTGCATCTGTAAGGATCCAAAGAATGACTCTAGTATCCCCGATAGTGTTTTAGAGGGGTTTAGGAGAATTTTAATTGCGAAGCAACAGGATTAGGCGATTTTGCAAGTTTTTCGTGTGTGTTAGCCCATAGATTCTTACGTGCCGGGGGTTTGGGTTGAACTTTTTTGGATTCTTCAATAGTAGCATTCTTAATGGCCTTGGAAATGACTCTATTAGCCCCGACGGTGCTTTAGAGGGATTTAGGAGCATTTTATTGGCGACGCACCAGGAATTAGGCGATTTTGCCAATTTTTCCTGTATGTGAGCCTACAGACTTTTAGGTGTCCGGGGTTCGAGTTAAAATTTCTAGGATTCTTCTATAGTAGCATGCATAATGACCCGAGTATTGACTCCAGTAGTCTTGATGGTGCTTTAGAGGGGTTTAGAAATATTTTATCGGTGACGCAACTAGAATTAGGCGATTTTGTCAGTGTTTAGTATCTATTAGCCTACGGATTTTTAAGGGCCAGGGGTCCAGATTGAATTTTCTTAGATTCTTCAGTAGTAGCATCCGTAATGACCTAGATAATGACTCTATTTGCCCCAGGGGTGCTTTAGAGAGATTAGGAGCATTTTATTGGCGATGAATCAACAATTATGAAGTTTTGCCAATTTTTTGTGTCTGTCATCCTACAAATGTTTTAGGTGTCAGGTGTTCGGGTAAAATTTTCTTGGATTCTTCCATAGTAGCATTCGTAATGACCTAGGAAATGACTCCAGGAGCCCCAGCAGCGCTTTAAAGGGGGTTTAGAAGCATTTAATTGGTGATGTAACAGAATTAGGTGATTTTTCCCATTTTTCATATGTGTTATCCCTCAGATTTTTAGGTGTCAGGGGTTTGAGTCCAACATTTTTGGATTTTTCAATAGTAGCATCTGTAAAAACCTGGGGAATGAGTCATGTAGCCCCAAAGACGCTTTGGAGGTGTATAAGAGCATTTTATTGGCAATGCAACAAGAATTAGGCGATTTTGCCTATTTTTTGTGGGTTTTAGTCTATAGATTTTTTGGGTGCCGAGGGTCCAGGTCAAATTTTCTTGGATTATTCCATAGTAGCGTCCGTAAGGACCTGAAACATGACTCCAGTAGCCCCGATAGCGCTTTAGAGGGGTTTAGGAGCACTTTATTTGCGATGCAAAATGAATTAGGCAAATTTGCCAGTTTTTTGTGTGTGTTAGCCCACGGATATTTAGGCACTAGGGGTCCATAGTAACATACGTAATGACCTGGGAAACTACTCTAGTTGCCCCGATGGTGCTTTAGAGAGGTTTTGAAGTATTTTATTGGCGACGCAACACGATTAGGCGATTTTACTCATTTTTCATGTGTTAGTCCACGGATTTTTATGTGTCGAGGGTCCGGGTCGAATTTTCTTGGATTCTTCTATAGTGACGTGAGTAATGAACTGGAGAATGACTCGTGTAGCCCCGGCAGCGCTTTAGAGGGATTTAGGAGCATTTTATTGGCGACGCAACAACAATTAGGCAATTTGCTAATTTTTCGTATATGTCAGCCTACGGATTTTTAGGTGCCGGGGGTAAGGGTCAAAGTTTTTTGGATTCTTTAATAAAAGCATCTGTAACGACCAAGGAATCAACTCTAGTAACCCCGATGGTACTTTAGAGGGGTTTAAAAATATTTTATTGGCGATGCAACATGAATTAGGCGATTTTGCCAGTTTTTCGTGTGTTAGCCCACAGATTATTAGTTGTCGGGGGTCCGGGTAAAAAAATATTAGATTCTTTAATAGAAGCATCCGTAATGACCTGGAAAATGACTCTAGTAGCCCCGGCGATGCTTTAGAGGGGTTTAAGAGCATTTTATTAGCAACGCAACAAGAATTAGGCAATTTTTTCAACTTTTTGAGTGTGTTAGCCCACAGATTTTTAGGTGTCGGAGGTCTAGGTCGAACTTTCTTAGATTATTTAATAGTAGCATCCGTAACAACCTGGAGAATGACTCCAATAGCCCTGAGGCACTTTTTAGGAATATTTTATTGTCGATGCAATATGAATTAGGAGATTTTGCTATATTTTCGTATGTGTTAGCCCACGGATTTTTAGGTGCCGGAGGTCCAGGTCGAACCTTCTTGGATTCATCCATAGTAACATCCATAACATTTTAGGAAATAACTCTTGGTGCGTGGGATTCGAGTCGGACTTTCTTGTATTATTCCATAGTAGCATCTGTAATGACTTGGAAAACATCTCCAGTAGCCCTGGTGATGCTTTAGAGAGGTTTAAGAGCATTTTATTGGCAACACAATAGGAATTAGGCGATTTTACCAATTTTTCATTTGTGTTAACCCACAGATATTTAGGTGTCGGAGGTCTAGGTCAAACTTTCCTAGATTTTTCATTATTAGCATCCGTAACCTAGGGGACGACTCCACTTGCCCAGAGACACTTCAGAGGGGTTTAGGAGCATTTTAATTGCGAAGTAACAGGAATTAGGCGATTTTGCAAGACTCTAGTTATCCCGATGATACTTTATAGGGGTTTAGCATTATATGTCAGCCTATGGATTTTTAGGTGGCAGGGGTCCGGGTCAAACTTTCTTTGATTCTTCCATAGTAGCATCCGTAACGACATGGAGAAAAACTCTAGTTACCCCGACGATACTTTATAGGGGTGTAGCATCATTTTATTAGCGACGCAACAAGAATTAAACAATATTTTCTGTTTTTTGTGTGTGTTAGCCCACATATTTGTAGGTGTCAAGGGTTCAGGTCGAATGTTCTAGGATTCTTCCATAGTAGAATTCGTAACGATCTGGAAAATGACTCCAGTAGCCCCAGCAATGCTTTAGAGGGGTTTACGAGTATTTTATTATCAACGTAACAGGAATTGGACAATTTTGCTATTTTTTCATGTGTGTTAGCCCACTGATTTATAGGTGCCGGAGGTCCAGGGCGAACTTTCTTGGATTCTTCAATAGTATCATCCGTACATACCTGGGGAACAACTCTAGTAGCCTTGGCGGCGCTTCAGAGGGGTTTAGTAGGTAATTTGCCAGTATTTCATATGTGTTAGCCTACGGATTTTTAGGTGACGGGGGTTCGAAACAAACTTTTTTTTATTCTTCCATAGTAGCATCTGTAACGACATGGATAAAGACTCTAGTTACACCAAAGGTACTTTATAGGGGTTCAGCAACATTTGATTAGCGACGCAAAGGGTATTAAGCAATTTTTCCAGTTTTTTGTGTCTGTTTGCCCACAGATTTGTAGGTGCCGGAGGTTCAGGTCAAATTTTCTAGGATTCTTCCATACTAATAACCATAACGACCTGGAAAATGACTCCAGTATCCCCGATAATGCTTTAGAGGGGTTTACGAGCATTTTATTAGCAACACAACAGGAATTAGGTGATTTTGCTAGTTTTTCATGTGTGTTAGCCCACTGATTTATAGGTGTCAGAGGTCCAGGTACAACTTTCTTAGATTCTTCCATAGTAGCATTCGTACATACCTGGGGAATGACTCCAGTTGCCTTGGCGGTGCTTTAGAGGGGTTAAGAAATATTTTATTGGCGATGCAATAGTAATTTGGCAATTTTGCCAGTTTTTCGTGTATGTTAGCGCACGAATTTTTAGGTTTTGGGGGTCCGGGTCAATATTTCTTGGATTCTTGTATAGTCTATAACGACTTGGGATTGACTTTAATTTCCCCAGCAGTGCTTTAGAGGGGTTTTGGAGCATTTTATTAATGATGCAACAGGAATTAGGCAAATTTGCCATTTTTTCGTGTGTGTTAGCCCACTGATTTATAGGTGCCGGATGTCCAAGTTGAACCTTATTGGATTCTTCCATAGTAGCATCCGTACATACCTGGGGAATGACTCAAGTACGCTGGCGGTGCTTCAGAGGGGTTTAGGAGCATTTTATTGGGGATGTAACAAGAATTAGGCGATTTGCTAATTTTTCATGTGTATTAGCCTACGGATTTTTAGGTAACGGGGGTCCGGGTTGAACTTTCTTTGATTATTTCATATTTGCATATGTAACAACATGGATAAAGACTCTAGTTATCCTAATGGTACTTTATAGGGGTTTAGCAACATTTTATTAGCGACGCAACAAAAATTAAGCGATTTTTCTAGTGTTTTGTGTGTGTTAGCCCACAGATTTGTAGGTGCCAGGGGTTGAGGTCGAATTTTCTAGGATTATTCCATAGTAGCAATCATAACGACCTAGAAAACAACTCTAGTAGCCTCGGCGATGCTTTAGAGGAGTTTAAGAGCATTCTTTTGGCAACACAATAGGAATTAGGTAACTTTGCCAGTTTTTCGTATATGTTAGCCCACTAATTTATTGGTGTCGGAGGTCCAGGACGAACTTTCTTGGATTCTTCCATATCATTCGTACATACCTGGAGAATGACTCCAATAGCCTTGGCGGTGCTTTAGAGGGGTTAAGGAATATTTTATTGGCGATGCAATAGTAATTTGGCAATTTTGCCAGTTTTTTGTGTGTTAGCTAATGAATTTTTAGGTTTCGGGGGTCCAGGTCGAACTTTCTTGGATTATTTCATAGTAGCATCCGTAATGACCTAAAGAATGACTCCAGTTGCCTCAGCGGTGCTTTAAAGAGGTTTAGGAACATTTTATTGGTAACGCAACAGGAATTAGGCAATTTTGTCAGTTTTTCGTATTTGCTAGCCCACGAATTTTTAGGTGTCGAGGTTCTGGGTCGAACTTTCTAGGATTATTCCATAAGAGCATCAACGAGCTGGGGAATGACTCTAGTTTCCCCGGCATTGCTTTAGAGGGGTTTAGAAGTATTTTATTAGCGATGCAACAGGATTTAGGCGATATTACTAGTTTTTCATTGTGATAGCCAATGGATTTTTAGGTGGTAGGGGTCCAGGTTGAACTTTCTTAGATTCTTTTGTAGTAGCATTCGTTCTGGCCTAGGGAATGACTCTAGTATCCCTAACGGTATTTTAGAGGGGTTTAGGAGCATTATATTGTCGACGCACCAGGAATAAGGTAATTTTGCCAATTTTTCGTATGTGTTAACCCACAAATTTTTAGATTCTAGGGGTCCGGATTGAACTTTCTTGGATTCTTCCATAGTAGAATCCGTAATGACCCGAGGAATGACTCCAATAGCCCTGGTGGTGCTTTAGAGGGATTTAAAAACATTTTCTTAGTAACGCAATAGAAATTAGGTGATTTTATTCGTTTTTCATTTGTGTTAGCCCACCGATTTTTAGGTGCCGGGGGTCCAGATCAAATTTCTTAGATTCTTCCATAGTAGAATTCGTAACGACTTGGGAATGACTCTAGTTGCCCCGGCGGTGCTTTTGAGGGGTTTAGGAGCATTTTAGTGGCGATGCAACAGAAATTAGGTGATTTTACCAATTTTTCATGTGTCTTAGCCCACAGATTCTTTAGGTGCCGGGTGTCCAGGTCGAATTTTCTTGGATTCTTCCATAGTAGCCTTCGTAATGACCTAGGGAACGACTTAGTAGCCCCAACGGTGCTTTAAAGGGGTTTAGGACAATTTTATTGGTGATGCGAAAGGTATTAGGCATTTTTTCTTGTTTTTCATATGTGTTAGCCCACAGATTTTTAGGTGCTGAGGGTTCGAGTCAAACTTTCTTAGATTCCTCCATAGTAGCCTCTTTAAAGACCTAGAGAATGACTCCAATAGCCTTGGAGACACTTTAGAGAGGTTTAGGAGCATTTTAATTGCGAAGCAACAGGAATTAGGCGATTTTGCAAGTTTTTCGTGTGTGTTAGCCCATAGATTTTTACATTCTAGGGGTCCAGGTCAAGTTTTCATGTATTCTTCCACAGTAGTGTCTGTAAGGACCTGAAAAACAACTCTAGTAGCGCCGACGGCACTTTAGAGGGGTTTAGGAAAATTTTATTGGTGACGCATCATGATTTAGGCAATTTTGCCAATTTTTCGTATGTGTTAGCCCACAAATATTTAGCTATCGGGGGTCCGGATTGAACTTTCTTGGATTTTTCCATAGTAGTATCCGTAATGACTCGAAGAATGACTCCAGTAGCCCTGGTGGTGCTTTAGAGGGATTTAAAAACATTTTATTAGTGACGCAACAGAAATTAGGTGATTTTGTTAGTTTTTCATTTGTGTTAGCCCACCAATTTTTAGGTGTCGGGGGTCCGTATCAAACTTTCTTAGATTCTTCCATTGTAACATCTGTAACGACCTAGGAATGACTCTAGTTTCCCCGATGGTGTTTTTGAGGGATTTAGGAGCATTTTAGTGGCGATGCAGCAGGAATTAAGCGATTTTGCCAATTTTTCATGTGTGTTAGCCCACGGATTCTTAAGGTGTCAGGTGTCCATGTCAAATTTTCTTGGATTCTTCTATAGTAGCCTTCATAATGACCTAGGGAACGACTCTAGTAGCCTCGGTGGTGCTTTAGAGATGTTTAGGAGAATTGTATTGGCGATGCGACATGTATTAAGCAATTTTTCCGATTTTTCATATGTGTTAGCCCACGAATTTTTAACTGCCGAGGGTACGGGTCAAATTTTCTTGGATTCTTCTATAGTATTATCCTTAAAGACCTGGGGAACGACTCCAGTAGCCCCAGAGACACTTTAGATGGGTTTAAGAGCATTTTAATTGCAAAGCAACAGGAATTAGGCAATTTTTCAAGTTTTTCGTGTGTGTTAGCCCACAGACTTTTACGTTCTGGGGTCCGGGTCAAATTTTCATGTATTCTTCCACAGTAGCGTCCGTCAAAACCTGGAAATCAACTTTGGTAGCCCTGATGGTGCTTTAGAGGGGCTTAGGAGTATTTTATTAGCAACGCACCTGGATTAGGCAATTTTACCAATTTTTCGTGTATGTTAGCCCACATATTTTTAGGTGTCGGGGGTCCAGGTCGAACTTTCTAAGATTCTTCCAAAATAGCATCCGTAACAACCTAGGGAACGACTCTAGTTGCCCCAACGGTCCTTTAGAGAGGTTTAGGAGCATTTTATTGGCGACGCAATAAGAATTAGGCGATTTTGTTAGTTTTTCGTGTGTGTTAGCCCATTGATTTTTAGGTGTTGGGGGTTCTATTCAAACTTTCTTGAATTCTTCAATAGTAACATCCATAACAACCTAGAAAACAACTCCAGTAGCCTTAATGGCTCTTTAGAGGGGTTGAGGAGCATTTTATTGGCAACGCACTAGGAATTAGGTGATTTTGCTGCTTTTTTATGTGTGTTAGCCCACAGATTTTCAGGTGCCGGAGGTCTGAGTCGGATTATATTGGATTCTTCCATAATTACGTTCGTAAGGACCTGAAGAGCGACTCGAGTAGCTCTGACAGTGCTTTAGAGGGGTTTAGGAGCATTTTAATTGCGAAGCAATATGAATTAGGTAATTTTGCAAGTTTTTCTTGTGTGTTAGCCCACAGATTTTTAGGTGCCGGAGGTTCAGGTCGAACTTTCTTGGATTCTTCTATAGTACAATCCGTAACAACCTGAGGAATGACTCCAGTAACCCAGCGGCGCTTTAGAGGGGCTTAGAAATATTTTATTGGTGATGCAATATAAATTAGGTGATTTTGCTAATTTTTCGTGTGTGTTAGTGCACAGATTTTTAGGTATCGGGGGTCCAGGTCAAACTTTCTTAGATTCTTCCATAGTAGCACCTGTAAAGACCTGGGGAATGACTCTGGTTTTTCCGGCGGTGCTTTAGAGGGGTTTGGAGCATTTTATTAATGACACAACAGGAATTAGGCGATTTTGCTAATTTTTTATGTATCTTAGCCCTTGAATTTTTTAGGTGCTGGAGGTGCAGCTTGAACTTTCTTGGATTCTTCCATAGTAGCATCCGTAACAACTTCGGAAATGACTTCAGTAGCCCCGGCGATGCTTTAGAGGAGTTTTGAAGCATTTTATTGGCGATGCAGCAGGAATTAGGCGATTTGCCGATTTTTCATGTGTGTTACCCCACAGTTTTCTAGGTGCCGGAGGTTCGAGTCGAATTATATTGAATTATTCCATAATTACATCTGTAAGGATCCCGAGAATGACTCTTGTGGTCTTGACATTGCTTTAGAAGGGTTTAAAAGCATTTTATTGCGAAGTAATAGAAATTAGGCAATTTTGCAAGTTTTTTGTGTGTGTTAGCCCACGGATTTTTACGTGTCGGGGGTCCGCGTTGAAGTTTCTTGGAGTCTTCCATATTAGTGTCAGTAAGGACTTGGAGAACGATTCCAATAGCCCCGATAGTGCTTCAGAGGGGTTTAGGAGCATTTTATTAGCGACGCAACAAGAATTAGGCAATTTGCCAGTTTTTCATGTGTGTCAGCCTCCGGATTTTTAGGTGACGGGGGTCCAGGTCAAACTTTCTTTGATTCTTCCATAGTAGCATCTGTAACAATATGGAGAAAGACTCTAGTTACCCCGATGGTACTTTATAGGGGTTTAGCATCATTTTATTAGTGATGCAACAAGAATTAAGCAATATTTTCTTTTTTTTATGTGTGTTAGACCACAGATTTATAGGTGTTGGGGTTCAAGTCAAATGTTCTAGGATTCTTTCATAGTAGCATTCGTAACGACTTGGAAAATGACTCGAGTAGCCCTGGCAATGATTTAGAGGGATTTAAGAGCATTTTATTGGCAACACAATATGAATTAGGTAATTTTGCCAATTTTTCGTATGTGTTAGCCCACTAATTTATACGTGCTAGAGGTCCAGGTCCAACTTTCTTGGATTCTTCCATAATAGCATCCGTACATACCTGGGGAATGACTCCAGTAGCCTTGAGGTGCTTTAGAGGGGATAAGGAATATTTTATTGGCGATGTAATAGTAATTTGGTGATTTTGCTGATTTTTCATGTGTGTTAGCCCACGGATTTTTAGGTTCCGGAGGTCCGGGTCAAAATTTCTTGGATTCTTGCATAGTAGCATCTATAATGACCTAGGATTGAATTTAATTTCTCTAGCGGTGCTTTAGAGGAGTTTTGGAGCATTTTATTACGACTTGGGAAATGACTCCAGTAGACCCGGCGGTGCTTTAGAGGGGTTTAAAAACATTTTATTGGCGACGCAATATTAATTAGGCAATTTTTCTAGTTTTTTGTGTGTTAGCCCACGAATTATTTGGTGCCGGCAGTTCAGTTCGAACTTTTTTGGATTCTTCCATAGTAGCATCTGTAACGACCTGTGAAACGACTCCAGTATTCCCTACAATGCTTTAGAGATATTTAGGAACATTTTATTAGTGATGCAATGGGAATTCCCAGTTTTTGCGTGTGTCAGCCTATAGATTTTTAGGTGCCGAAGGTCTGGGTCGAACTTTCTTGGATTCTTCCATAGTAGCATCCATAACCACCTGGGAAACGACTTTAGTAACCCCGACGATGCTTTATAGGGGTTTAAGAGTATTTTATTGGCGACGCTACATTAATTAGGCAATTTTGTAAGTTTTTCGTGTGTGTTAGCCCATAGATTTTTACGTGCCGGGGGTCTGGGTCTAATTTTCTTAGATTCTTCCATAGTAGCATTCGTAATGGCCTAGGGAAAGACTCTAGTAACCCCGACGTTGCTTTAGAGGGGTTTAGGAGCATTTTATTTGTGACGCCACAAGACTTAGGTGATTTGCCAATTTTTCGTGTGTGTTAGCCCACAGATTTTTAGGTGCCAGGGGTTCAAGTCGAACTTTCTTGGATTCTTCCGTAGTAGATCTGTAAAAACCTGGGAAATGACTCCAGTAGTTCCAGCGATGCTTTAGAGGGGATTAAAAGCATTTTATTGGCAATGTAACAGGAATTAGGCGATTTTTCCAGTTTTTCGTGTGTGTTAGCCCACGAATTATTAGGTCCAGGGGTCCGGGTCGAAATTTCTTAGATTCTCTGTTGTAGCATCCGAAACAACCTGTATAATGACTCCAGTAGCCCCGACAACACTTTAGAGGGGTTCAAGATTATTTTATTGGCAACGCAAAAGGAGTTAGGCGATTTTGCCAATTTTTCGTGTAGATTAGCCAATGGATTTTTAGGTGCCGGAGGTCCAGGTCGAACTGTCACGAACCAAGCCTAAGGCCTAGACGTGACATGGCGAATGAGGAACCCTAAAGCACCTCAAACAAGCCTCTTAGCATTCTTTTAGCCTTTCATAGGTAATGATGATAAATAGACAAGCGGAAATCATAATAATAAATCTTCAACTTACATATGTCCAACAATACCTCTAACTATTAGATTTAATGGGGCTAAGACAAGTTCCTAGCTCACCCTCAATCATAATAGAAGAAATACCATAATAAAATATCTTAACATATCATAAGCTAGAAAGATAAAGGAGTATTATTCCCGGAACATGGGAACTCACCAAAAGTAGTCTTCAATGGAATATCAACTAGCCACGTGGAGGAGAACGAGGAGGAGCACCGATCCCTACATGGTGATATCATGTAGGCAAAAGAGTATGCGTTAGTACTTTGAATGTACTAAGTATGTAAGGATGCATGAACATTGAGAAAATATTATAACATTTATGTAATATGGAACATAATGTAATACATGCATAATAAATCATATGGATATCCTTTAAAACATTCATTTTGTGGGAAATTAACCATAACCGACATTTAAGACCATGCGAGCTATTACATGGAATCCAACATAACCCCCTACGTTGGCCGGGGAGACTACTTGCCAGGTAGAACTCCGTCAACTTCACTCATTTCTTTAACTTTAACTTTAAGGGCTATTTATGGATCCATTAGCCTAAGCCTACAAGGTCTCCTATGTTGGCACATAGTTAATGAGACAAGGGGTTGCTACTAGGATTCCCTTACCGAATCTCACCTCAATGCCTCATTCGGTGCTAAGTCAATCCCACGGAATAGTTTAATACTTCAAAATATTCATAGCATATAACTTGAGAATTCAAACATCATATTCGGTGGAATAGCTCATTAAAACATTTGATAATTCAAATTTGCAAGAATTGTCCTTATTGCATAAAGAATTCATCATTCATATCATTTCATCATTCTTTCATTTTATAAGACTCCTTTTTTTAATCATAGATATTTCTTTCATAAACATTTATTTGGAGTCAAAGCTTCCAAGTCAAACTTTATTAAAAACATAGTAAAACTAGGTGGGTTCAAATCACTTTCACTTGCAAATATGTATGTAAATAAATATACATAAATACTTTGAAATCCATTAATTAAAAATCATGCTTTAAACAACCCACCATGAATTGCAAGAACCTTTAAATAGATAAATAGAGGAATTACTTGCAAACCATCAATTCATATATATGAAATTATGTTGCATCAAAATAGAGCAATAATCATTAGTTTAACCATGATTCATACTATTAAATAAAAATAAGAATTTATCATAAGAAAATATTACTTGAAATCAAGATATTTAATTGAAAGAGTTTTTGGACTACATGGGTGGAAGAATCCATGGATAAACACTCGCATAACTTAGAGTAAAGCTTAAAGAAAATAAACACACTTTATCATATAATCAAAATAATTTAGACATGAGAGTGGAAGGAATACTCTCATTGAAACCTTACATACATGGAAACCGAAGCTTTAGTTGGTACCGGAAGACTTAATGAACACTCTTGAGTCCTAGCTTCTCTCTTTGCCAGAACGTCTTGTGTACTACCCGGAATATATGAATCACCGAAATAGTATTTCTTTACTACTAAGAACTAAAACTATATTTGAGAATGTGTATAGAGAGAAGATTTGCTTGAGAAAGCTTGATGAATAAAATGAGGAAATAAGGTGGTATTTATAGGTGGGAAAGATGACCTAACAATAAATAAAATAATTATAAATAAAAATCTGAAAATTTAGTGGAATATATTGATGTCATGGATGATGTTAAATGGAGGACAATTTATGTCATGAGTGATGTCAAATATATCTAGATCTTTCTATGGTAGGTGAAATGAGTTTTGGGAGATGCGTTTGAATAGGATAAATTCCTTATTAGGATTTGGTGTCTTCATAAGAATTGTAGATATGGAAGTCTAGTTTCATATCGTTCAAGAATCAACCAATTTGGATAAACCTACAGTGAGATATGATTTTTCTTCTATAAACACCCATTTCCGTAACAGCATCCTACCCTACAAAGATTAATTTATTTGACCTACTTAACCTCCGAATCTTAAAATATGGTCTTCATAAAAGTTGTAGGTAATGATCTTTTGGTTACTCAGAAATTTTAATCACTCAATTTGGATATTTCTATGAAAATTTATGACCAAAATACAGAGGTTGTATCATGTTTAGGCAAAAATTGAAACATCGTATACAACGTTTTTTTGGGGGATATTACACGAACATTTTTTAATTCTTTGATTGTAGCATCCGTAACAACCTGGGGAACAACTCCATTAGCTCTGGCGGTGCTTTAGAGTGGTTTAGGAATATTTTATTAGCGATGCAACAGGAATTAAGAGATTTTGCTATTTTTTCGTGTGTGTGTTAGCCCACGGATTCTTAGGTGCCGGAGGTTCGAGTCGAATTATCTTGGATTTTTCCATAATTGCATCTGTAAGGACCTAGAGAACGAATCCAATAGCCCTGACAGAGCTTTAGAGGGGTTTAGGAGCATTTTAATTGCGAAGTAATAGGAATTAGGCAATTTTGTAAGTTTTTCGTGTGTGTTAGCCCACATATTTTTATGTTCCGGGGGTACGGTTCGAACGTTTTTGGATTCTTCAATAGTAGCATTCGTAAAGTCCTTGGGAACGACTCCGGTATCTCCAACGGTGATTTAGAGGGATTTAGGAGCATTTTATTGGCGACGCATCAGTAATTAGGCGATTTTGCCAATTTTTCATGGTGTTAGCCCACAAATTTTTAGGTACCAGAAGTCCGGGTCAAACTTTCTAGGATTCTTCCATAGTAGCATACGTAATTACCTGAGTAATGACTCCAGCAGCCCCGGCGGTGCTTTAGAGGGGTTTAGAAATATTTTATTGGTGACGCAATAAGAATTAGGCGATTTTGTTAGTTTTTTGTGTGTGTTAGCCCACGGATTTTTAGGTGTCGGGGGTCTGGGTCAAACTTTCTTAGATTCTTCCATAGTAGCATCTGTAACGACCTGGGAAATGACTCTAGTTGCCCCGACGGTGCTTTCGAGAATTTAGGAGCATTTTATTGGTGATGCACCAGTAATTATGCGATTTATCCAATTTTTTTGTGTTTGTTAGTCCACAAATTTTTTGTGTTTGTTAGTCCACAAATATTTTAGGTGTCGGGTGTCCGAGTTGAATTTTCTTGGATTCTTCCATAGAAGCGTTTGTTATGACCTAGGGAATGACTCTAGTAGCCCCAGCAATGCTTTAAATGGGTTTAGGAGCATTTTCTTGACAATGCGACAAGAATTAGATGATTTTTCCAGTTTTTCATAAGTGTTAGCTCACGAATTTTTAGGTGTCAGGGGTTCGGGTCAAACGTTTTTGGATTTTTCCATAGTAGCATCCGTAAAGACCTGGGGAATGACTCTTGTAGCCCCAGAGATGCTTTGGAGGTGTATAAGAGCATTTTATTGGCGATGCAATAGGAATTAGGTAATTTTGCCTGTTTTTCATGTGTGTTAGCCTACAAAATTTTTGGGTGCCGGGGGTCTGGGTCAAATTTTCTTGGATTCTTCCATAGTAGCATCCGTAAGGACCTAAAAAATGATTCTAGTAGCCCCAACAGCCCTTTATAGGGGTTTAGGAGCATTTTATTTGCGATGCAAAAGGAATTGGGCGAATTTGCTAGTTTATTGTGTATGTTAGCCCACGAATTTTTAGGCGCTAGGGGTACGGGTCGAACTTTCTAGGATTATTCCATAGTAACATCCATAATGACCTGGGGAACGACTCTAGTTGCCCCGGCGGTGCTTTAGAGGGGTTTACAAGTATTTTGTTGGCAACACAATAGGGTTAGGCGATGTTTCTCATTTTTCATATGTGTTAGCCCACGAATTTTTACGTGCCAAGAGTTCGGGTTGAATTTTCTTAGATTATTCCATAGTAACATTAGTAAAGACCTGGAGAATTACTCTAGTAGCCCCGAAAACGCTTCATAGGGGTTTAGGAGCATTTTATTGGCGATGCAACAAGAATTAGGCAATTTGCAAGTTTTCTGTGTGTGTCGACCCATAAATTTTTAGGTGTTGGGGTCCGGGTCGAAGTTTCTTGGATGCTTCAATAAAAGCATCTGTAACGACCTGGGGAGAGACTCTAGTTGCCCCAACAGTGCTTTAGAGAGGTTTAAAAACATTTTATTGGCGACGCAACATGAATTAGGTGATTTTGCCAGTTTTACGTGTGTTAGCCCATGGATTATTAGGTGCCCGGGATCCGGGTCATACTTTATTGGATTCTTTTATAGTAGCATCTGTAACGACTTGGAAAAAGAATCCAATAGCACCGACGTCGCTTTAGAGGGGTTTAAGAGCATTTTCTTGGCAACGTAACAGGAATTAGGCAATTTTGCCAGTTTTTCAAATGTGTTAGCCCACAGATTTTTAGGTGCCAGAGGCCTAGGTCGAACTTTCTTGGATTCTTCAATAGTAGCATCCGTAACAACCTCGGGAACGACTCTATTAGCCCCGAGGGCACTTTAGAAGGGTTTAAGAACATTTTATTGGCAACGCAATAGGAATTAGGCAATTTTGCCAATATTTTGTGTGTGTTAGCCCATGAATTTTTAGGTGCCGGAGGTCCAGGTCGAATCTTCTTAGATTGTTCTATAGTAGCATCCGTAACAACCTGGGGAATGACTTCAGTAGCCCCGGCGACGCTTTAGAGTGATTTAGGAACATTTTATTGGCGACGCAATAGCAATTAGGCGATTTTTCTAGTTTTTCTTGTGTGTTAGCCCACGGGTTTTAGGTGTTGGGGGTCGAGATCGAACTTTCTTGGATTCTTCCATAGTAGCATCCGTAACGACCTGGGGAACTACTTTAGTTGCCCCGGCGGTACTTTAGAGGGGTTTAGGAGTATTTTATTGACGACGCTACAGGAATTAGGTTATTTTGCTATTTTTTCGTGTCTGTTAGCCCAAAGATTTTTTAGGTACCAAGTGTCCCGGTCAAACTTTCTTAGATTCTTGCATAGTAGCATCCGTAAGGACCTGGGGAACAACTCCAGTAGCTACGACGATGCTTTAGAGGGGTTTAAAAGCATTTTATTGGCGACGCAACATGGATTAGGCGATTTTGCCAATTTTTCGTGTGTTTTAGCCCACAGATTTTTAGGTGCTGAGGGTCCGGGTCAAATTGTCTTGGATTCTTTAATAATAGCATCCTTAATGACCTAGGAAATGACTCCAATAGCCCCTAATGACGATTTTGAGGGGTGTAGAAGTATTTTATTGACGACACAATAATAATTAGGCAATTTTACCAGATTTTTGTGTGTGTTAGCCCACGGATTATTAGATGTCGGGGGTGTGGGTCAAACTTTATAGGATTATTCCATAGTAGCATACGTAATGATCTGGGGAACGATTCCAGTAGCCTGACGGCGCTTTAGAGGGGTTTAAGAGTATTTTATTGGGACGCAACAGGAATTAGGCCATTTTATCGGTTTTTCATGTGTGTTAGTCCACAAATTTTTAGGTGCTGGGGTTTGGGTCAAATTTTCTTAGATTCTTTTATAGTAGCGTCTGTTATGACTTGTAGAATGACTCTAGTAGCTTTGAAAGTGCTTCAAAGGGGTTTAGGATTATTTTATTGACGATGCCATAAGAATTAGGCGAGTTGCCAGTTTTTTGTGTGTCAGCCTATAGATTTTTAGGTGTCGGGGGTCCGGGTCGAACTTTTTTAGATTCTTTCATAGTAGTATCTATAACGACCTAGGGAACGATTCTAGTTACCCCAGTGGTATTTTATTGGGGTTTAGCAACATTATATTGGCGACGCAATAGAAATTAGGCAATTTTTCGAGTTGTTTGTGTGTGTTAGCCCATAGATTTGTAGGTTCCGGGGTTTCGGGTTGAACTTTCTTAGATTCTTCCATAGTAGCATTCGTAACGACCTGAGAAACCACTCTAGTAGCCCCAGCAATGCTTTAGAGGGGTTTAAGAGCATTTTAATTGCGATGCAAATGGAATTAGGTAATTTTGTCAGTTTTTCATATGTGTTAGCGAACAGATTTTTATGTACCGAGGGTTCGGATCAAACTTTCTTGTATTCTTCCATAGTAATGGCCTAGGAAACGACTCCAATAGCGCCTACGGTGCTTTAGAGGGGTATAGGACAATTTTATTGGCGACGCACCAGAAATTAGGCAATTTTGCTAATTTTTTATGTGTGTTAACCCACAGATTTTTAGGTGCCGGGGGTCCGGGTCGAGCTTTCTTGGATTCTTCCATAGTAGCATCTGTAATGACCTGGGGAATGACTTTAGTTGCCCCGGCCATGCTTTAGAAGGTTTAGGAGAATTTTATTGGCGACGTAATAGGAATTAGACAATTTTGCCAATTTTTTGTGTGTTAGCCCATGAATTTTGAGGTGCCGGGGGTCTGGATCGAACTTTCTAGGATTATTCCATAGTAGCCACTATAAAGAGTTGGACAACAACTCTAGTTGCCCCGGTTGTGCTTTAGATGGATTTAGGAACATTTTTTATTAGCGACACAATAGGAATTAGGCATTTTTATGTGTGTTAGCACACGGATTTTTAGGTGTCGGTGGTTTTAGTTGAACTTTTTTGGATTCTTCTATAGTAACATCTGTAACGACCTAGATAATAACTCTAGTTGCCTCAGCAGTGCTTTCAAGGGGTTTAGGAGTATTTTATTGGCGATGCACCAGGAATTAGGTGATTTTGCCAATTCTTCGTGTGTGTTAGCCCATGAATTTTTTAGGTGCCGGATGTTCGAATTGAATTTTCTTCATTTCTTCCATAGTACCATTTTTAATAAACTATGAAACGACTCCAGTAGCCCCAGCGGTACTTTAGATGGGTTTAGAAATATTTTATTAGTGATGGAACAGAAATTAAGCGATTTTACCTGTTTTTCATGTGTGTTAGCCCACGAATTTTTAGGTGCTGAGGTCTGCATCAAATTTTCTTTGATTCTTAAATAGTAGCATCTGTAACGACCTTGGGAATGAATCCAGTAGCCTCAATGGCGCTTTAGAGGGGTTTAGAAGCATTTTATTGGCGATGCAATAAGAATTAGGCGATTTTGCTAGTTTTTCGTGTGTGCCCACGAAATTTTTTGGTGTCGGGCATCCGAGTTGAAGTTTCTTGGATTTTTCCATAATAGAATCCGTAATGACCTAAAGAATGACTCTAGTATCCTCGGCGGTGCTTAAGAAGCGTTTCAGAGCATTTTATTGGCGAGGCAACAGGAATTAGGTAAATTTGCCAGTTTTTAGTATGTGTTAGCCCACAGATTTTTTAGGTGTCGAGGGTTTGGATAGAATTTTGTTGGATTCTTCCATAGTAGCATCTTTAAAGACCCGGGTAATGACTCCAGTAGCCCTGGTGGTGCTTTAGAGGGGTTTAGTAGCATTTTATTGGCGATATAATAGGAATTAGGCAATTTTTCTAATTTTTCGTGTATGTTAGCCTACAGAATTTTTGGGGGTCAGGGGTCCAGATTGAATTTTCTTGGATTCATCCATAGTAGTGTTCATGACGGTCTAGGGAATGACTCCAGCAATCCCGTTAACTCTTTTGGGGTTTAAAAGCATTTTATTGGCAATACACTAAGAATTAGGCGATTTTCCCAATTTTTAGTGTGTGTTATCACACATAACTTTTAGATGTCGGGGTTCCAGGTCAAACTTTATTAGAGTTTTCCATAGTAGTGTCTGTAACAACCTAGGGAATGACTCCGATAGTCCCAACGGTACTTAAGAGGAGTCTAGGTGCATTTTATTGGCGACGCAACAAGAATTAGACAGTTTTGCAAGTTTTTCGTGTGTTAGTCCATGAATATTTTAGGTGCTGGGGGTTACAAGAGTCATTCCCTATGTCATTACCAATTGGAAGCGATGTTGCTAGTTTTTTTTGTGTGTTAGAGGTGCTGGGGTACGGATTGAATTTTCTCGGTTTGTTCCTAAGTAGTGTTCGTAACAACCTTGTGAATGACCCAAGTAGCTCCGGCGGGAAATCTACAGCGTTTAGAGCATTTTAGGGGCGACGCAACAAGATTAGACAATTTTGCCAATTTTTCGTGTATGTTATCCCATGGATCTTTTTAGTGCCAGGGGTCTGGGTCGAATTTTCTTGAATTCTTATTTAGTAGCATCTATAACAACCTGGAGAATGACTTATGTAGCCCCGGTAGGGATTCTATGGCATTTATGAGCATTTTAGGGGCAATTCTACGGGAATGAGGCGATTTTGCCAATTTTTGGTACGTGTTAGCCCATAGATTTTTTAGGTGCCGGGGATTCGGGTAGAGTTTTCTTAGATTCTGCTATAATAGAGCCAATAATGACTAGGGGAATGACTCTTGGAGCCCTAGTGGAGCTTCTACAATATTTAGGAGCTTTTAAGGGTAATGCATCAGGAATTAAGCGACTTTGCTAGTTTTTAGTATGTGTTAGCCCACAGATTTTTTACTTGGATTCTTCTTTACTAGTGTCTGTAACGACCTAGCAATGACTCAAGTAGCTCTGATGGGGCTTCTACGGTGTTTAGCAGCAATTTAGGGGAACACAACAAGAATTAGGCTATTTTGCCTGTTTTTTCGTGTGTTTTAGCCTATAGATTTTTTAGGTGTTAGGGTTCAAGTCAAATTTTCTTGGATTATTCTTTAGTAGTGTCCATAGCGACCTGGGGAACAACTCCAGTAGCTCCGGCGGGGCTTCTATGGCATTTAGGATCATTTTAGGGACGACGCAACAGGAATTAGCTGATTTGGTTAGTTTTTTGTATGTGTTAGCCAATGGATTTTTTAGGTGTCGAGGACCGGGTCGAATTTTCTTGGATTATTCTTTAGTAACATTTGTAACCATCAGGGAATGACTCTAATAGCCCCGATGAGGCTTCTACGGCATTTATGAGTATTTTAGGAGCGACATAACAGGAATAGGAAATTTTGCTAGTTTTTCGTGTGTGTCAGCCCATAGATTTTTTTGGTGCTTGGGGTTCGGGTCAAACTTTCTTAGATTATTCTTTAGTAGGATCCATAACGACTTGGGAACAACTCTAGTAGCACCGGAGAGGATTCTACGGATCATTTTAGAGGCAACGCAACATGTATTAGGTAATTTTGCCAGTTTTTCATGTGTATTAGCCCACGAATGTTTTAGGGGCGGGGAGTTCGGTATAAACTTTCTTCGATTTTTCTTTAGTAGCATTTGTAAAGACTTGAAAAATGAATCCAGTAGCACCGGCGAGGCTTCTATGGTGTTTGGGAGTTTTTTAGGGGCAACGCAACAAGAATTAGGTGATTTTTCCAGTTTTACGTATGTTTTAGCATGGATTTTTTAAGGTGTTGGGAGTCAGGGTCAAATTTTTCTTGGATTCTTCGTTAGTAAAATCCTTAACAACCTAGGTAAGGACTCATGTAGCCCCGGCGGAGCTTCTACAATGTTTAGGAGAATTTTAGGGGCGTCGTAACAAAAATTAGGTGATTTCGCCAGTTTTTCGTGTGTGTTAGCCCACGAATTTTTTAGATGTCGGGGTCCAAGTAGAATTTTTTTGGATTCTTTTTTAGTAACATTCGTAATGACCTAGGGAATGACTCTAGTAACCCCGGCGGGGCTTCTACGGCATTTAGGAGTATTCAAGGGGCAAAGCAATAGAAATTAGGCAATTTTGTCAGTTTTTCATGTGTGTTAGCCCATGAATTTTTTAGGTGCCGGGGGTTCGAGTCGAATATTATTAAAGAGTTATTTAGTAGCATTTGTAACGACTGTGGAATGACTCTAGTAGTGCTAGCGGGGCTTCTACGGCGTTTAGTAGCATTTTAGAGGTGACACAAAAGGAATTAGGCAATTTTTCTAGTCTGTCGTGTCTGTTAGCGCACGGATTTTTTAGGTGTCATGGGTCTGTATCAAATTTTCTTTGATTATTCTTTAGTAGCTTCCATAACAACTTGGAGAATGACTCCAATAGCCCAGTGGGGATTCTACAGTATTTACGAGCATTTTAGAGGTGATGCCACACGAATTACGCAATTCTGCCTGTCTTTCGAACTTGTTAGCCCATGGACTTTTTGGGTGCCGAAGGTCTAGATCGAATTTTCATAGATTCGTTTTTAGTATCATTCGTAATGACCTGGTGAACAACTTCAATAACCTTTTCTATGGATTTTAGAGCATTTTAGGGGCAATGCAACAGGATTAGGCAATTTTGTCAATTTTTCATGTATGTTAGCCACGGATATTTTAGGTGCTAGGGGTCCGAATAGAATTTTCTTGAATTCTTATTTAGTAGCGTTAATAACAACCTGAGAACGACTTCAGTATCCCAGGTGGGGCTTCTTCGGCATTTTAGAGTATTTTAGGGGCGACACAACAAGATTTGAGTGATTTGCCAGATTTTCGTGTGTAACGCCCATGGATTTTTTAGGTACTGGGTGTTGGGTCAAATTTTCTTAGATTTTTCTTTAGTTTCTTAATGACCTAAAGAACAACTTTAGTAGCCTCTACGGGCAACTAGGCCTCGTAGGAGAATTTTAGGCATTTAGGAGTATTTTAGGGATGACAAAACAGGAATTAAGCAATTTTGTCAATTTTTCGTGTGTGATAGCTGATGTATTTTTTAGGTGTTGGGTTCTGAGTTGAATTATTTTGGATTCTTCTTTAGTAGCGTCCATAAATACCGAGAAAATGACTCCAATAGCCCCGTCGGGGCTTCTACGGTTTTTAGGAGCATTTTAGGGGCGACGCAATAGGAATAAAACATTTTTGCCAGTTTTTCGTGTGTGTTAGCCTACAAAGTTTTTAGGTGTCGGGGGTTCGAGTTGAATTTTCTTAGATTCTTCTTTAATAGCATTTGTAAGGATGTGAGAACGACTCCAGTAATCCCGGCGAGGCTTCTACTTTGTTTTGGAGAATTTTAAAAATGATGCAATAGGAATTAGGTAATTTTACCTATTTTCATGTGTGTTAGCCACAGATTTTTTGGGTATCGGAGGTCCGAGTTGAGTTTTCTTTTATTCTTCTTTATCAGCATCCATAACAACATGGGAACGATTCCAACAACCCCGCTAGGGCTTCTACAACATTTAGGAGCATTTTATGGGCAGTGCAACAGGAATTAGGCAATATTTCTAATTTTTTGTGTATGTTAGTCCACGAATAGTTTAGAAGCCGGGGGTTCTAGTCAAATTTTGTTGGATTATTCTTTAGTAGAATTCTTAATGACCCAAAGAATAATTTATGTAGCCCCGACGAGGATTCTACGGCGTTTAGGAGCATTTTAAGAGTGATGCAATAGGAATTCGGCGATTTTGCCAGTTTTTCGTGTGTGTCAGCGCACAGATTTTTTAGGTGCCGGGTGTCTGGGTTGAATTTTATTTGATTCTTCTTTAGTAGCGTCCGTAATGATCTGGTGAATGAATCCAATAGTCTCGTCGAGCTTCTATGGCGTTTAGGAGCATTTTAGAGGTGCCGCAGCAGGAATTAAGCGATTTTGCCAATTTTTCATATGTGTTAGCCACCGGATTTTTTAGGTCCCATGTTTCTTGTCAAATTTTCTTGGATTCTTCTTTAGTAGCGTTAGTAACTACTTGGGGCACTATTTTTGTGACCCCAACGGCGCTTCTATGGTGTTTAGGAGCATTTTAGGGGTGACGCAATAGAAATTAAGTGATTTTGCCTGTTTTTCGTATGTGTTAGCCCATGAGTTTTTTAGGTGCTGGTGGTGCGGGTCAAATATTTTTGGATTTTTCTTTAGTAGCATCCGTAATGACCTAATGAACGACTTCAATAGCTCCATCGGGGCTTCTACACTGTTTAGAGCATTTTAAGGGCAATGCAACAAGATTAGGCAATTTTGCCAGTTTTTAATTTGTGTTAGCCCATAGTTTTTAAGTGCCAAGGGTATGAAGCGAATTTAAGGCGTTTAGGATCATTTTAGGGGCGACGCAACAGTAATTAGGCGATTTTTCTAGTTTTTCGTGTTTGTTAGCCCACGAATATTTTAAGTGTCGGGCGTCCAGTTTGAATTTTCTTTGATTCTTTTTTAGTAGAATCTGTAACGACCTGGGAACAACTCCAATAGCTTCGACAGGACGCTTACGGGGTTTTGGAGCATTTTAGGGGCGACGCAACAGGAAATAGGCGATTTTGCCTTTTTTGTATATGTTAGCCCATGAATTTTTTAGGTGTAGTAGATCCGGGTCAAATTTTCTTGAATTCTTCTTTAGTAGCATTCATAAAGATCTGGAATGACTCTAGTAGTCCCACCGGGGCTTCTACGCCGCTTAGAAGCATTTTAGTCATTTACGAGCATTTTAGGGGCGATGCACTAGGATTGAAATGATTTTGCCAATTTTTCGTGTGTGTTAGACGATGGATTTTTTAGGTGTCATGGGTCAGGGTTGAATTTTCTTTGATTCTTTTTAGTAGAGTCCAAAACGGTCAGGGGAACGACTCTAGTACCCCGATGGGGATTCTATGGCGTTTAGGAGTATTTTAGGGGCGTGCAACAAGAATTTAGCGATTTTGCCAATTTTTCGTATGTATTAGCACACAGATATTTTAGGTGTCGGGGGTCCGGGTCAAATTTTCTTAAATTATCCTTTAGTAGCATGGGTAATGACTTGGGGAATGACTTTAGTAGCCCCCGAAGCTTCTACAGCATTTCGGAGAATTTTAAGGGCGATGCAACAAAAATTAGGTGATTTTGCCAGTTTTTCGTGTGTGTTAGCCCACAGATTTTTTAGGTGCCGGGTGTTCGGTTCGAACTTTCTTAGATTCGTTTTTAGTAACTTTCTTAACGGCCAAGGGAATGACTCATGTATCCTTAGTGAAACTACTATGACGTTTATGAGCATTTTAGGGGCGACACAACAAGAATTATGCAATTTTTCAGTTTTTCGTGTGGATAAGACCATAGATTTTTTAGGTGTTGGGAGTACGTGTCAAATTTTCTTGGATTCTTCTTTAGTAGTGTCTGTAACGACCTGGTGAACGACTCCAGCAGTTTCAGTGGGGCTTCTACGGTATTTAGGGGCATTTTAGGGAAAACGCAACAGGAATTAGATTATTTTGCCAAATTTTCGTGTGTGTTAACCGATGAATTTTTTAGGTGTTTGGGCCCATAGTCAAATTTTCTTGGATTGTTCTTTAGAAGCATTCATAACGACCTAGGGAACGACTTCAATAGCCCCAGCGGCGCTTCTACGCTACTTAGGAGCATTTTAGGCACTTTGGAGCATTTTGGGGGCAATGCAACAGGAATTAGGCTATTTTGCCAGTTTTTCATGTGTGTTAGCCTACGGATTTTTTAGGTGCCTGGGATTCGAGTTGAATTTTTATGGATTCTTCTTTAGTAGTGTCCGTAACGACCTGGATAATGACTCCAGTAGCTACGACATTTAGAAGCATTTTAGAGGCGACGCAATCGAAATTAGGTAATTTTGCCAGTTTTCATCTGTTTTAGCCCATGAATTTTTTAGATGCCGAAGGTTCGGGTCAAATATTTCTTGGATTCTTCTTTATTAGCATCCGTAACGACCTGGAGAATGACTTTTGTACCCTCTACGGGGCTTCTATGGTGTTTAGGAATATTTTAGGGGCAACGCAACATGAATTAGGTGATTTTGTCAGTTTTTTGTGTGTTTTAGCACAAAGATTTTTGAAGTGTCGGGGGTTCGGGTCAAATTTTATTGAATTCTTCTTTAGTAGCATCCTTAATGACCTGGGGAATGGCTCACATAGCCCCGGTGGAGCTTTTACGATATTTATGAGCATTTTAGGGGCGACGCAATGAATTATGCAATTTTTTCAGATTTTCGTAAGTGTTAGCCTATTGATATTTTAGGTGTCGAGGGTCTAAGTCAAATTTTATGGTATTCTTATTTAGTAGCATCCGTAACAACCTAGAGAGTACCCGTAGCCCTAGCGAATCTTCTACGGTGTTTACAAGCATTTTAGGGGCGACGCAACAGGAATTAGGCGATTTTGTCAGTTTTTCATGTGTGTTTGCCAATGAAATTTTTAGGTGACAGGGGCCCGGGTCAAATTCTCTTGGATTCTTCTTATTGTAACGACCTGGAAAACAACTCTAGTAGCCCATGGATTTTTTAGGTGCCGGGGGTCCAGGTAGGATTCTTCTTTATTAGCGTCCGTAACGACCTGGGGAACGACTCTAGTAGTCGTGGCGGGACTTCTACAATGTTTAGGGGCAATGCAACAGAAATTAGGCGATTTTTCCAGCTTTTCGTTACTGTTAGCCCACAATTTTTTTAAGTGCCGGGGTTCGAGTAGAATTTTCTTAGATTCTTATTTATTAACATTCGTAACGACTTGGGGAACGCCTCTAGTAGCCCCGGTGGGATTTCTATGGCGTTCAGAGCATTTTAGGGGTGACGTAACAGGATTAGGCAATTTTTCCATTTTTCGTATGTGTTAGCTCACGTATATTTTAGGTGTTTGGATTCAGGTCAAATTTTTTTAGAATGTTCTTTAGTAGCGTCCGTAACGACCTGGTGAACATCTCCCGTAGCCCCCGCAGGGCTTCTATGGTATTTAAGAGCATTTTAGGGGTGGCGCAACAAGAATTAGGCAATTTTGCCAAATTTTTGTGTGTGTTAGCCCATTGATTTTTTAGATATCGAGGGTCTGAGTCGAATTTTATTGTATTCTTGTTTAGTAGCATTCGTAACAACTCGGAGAATTACTCACGTAGCCTCAACGAATCTTCTACGGCGTTTACGAGCATTTTAGGGGCGACGCAACAGGATTTAGGCGATTTTTCTAGTTTTTCATATGTGTTTGCCCATGAATTTTTTAGGTGACGGGGGTCCGGGTTAAATTCTCTTGGATTCCTCTTACTGTAACGACCTGGAAAACAACTCTAGTAGCCCATGGATTTTTTAGGTGCCGAGGGTCTAAGTCGAATTTTATGATATTCTTCTTTAGTAGCGTCCGTAACAACCCAGAGAGTACCGTAGCCCCGATGAATCTTCTACGGTGTTTATGAGCATTTTAGGGGCGATGCAACAGAAATTAGGCGATTTTTCCAGTTTTTCATGTGTGTTTGCCAATGAATTTTTTAGGTGACAGGGGCCCGGGTCAAATTCTCTTGGATTCTTCATACTGTAACGACCTGGAAAAAACAACTCTAGTAGCCCATGAAATTTTTAGGTGCTGGAGGTCCAAGTAGGATTCTTCTTTATTAGCGTCCGTAACGACCTGAGAAATGACTCTAATAGCCGTGTCGGGGCTTTTACAATGTTTAGGGGCAATGCAACAGAAATTAGGCGATTTTTCCAGCTTTTCGTGTGTAACGCCCATAGATTTTTCAAGTGCCGGGGTTCGGGTAGAATTTTTTTGGATTCTTATTTAGTAATATTCGTAGTGAACTTGGGAACGACTCTAGTAGCCCCAGCGGGATTTCTATAGCATTTAGAGCATTTTAGGGGCGACGTAATAGGATTAGGCAATTTTTTTATTTTTCGTATGTGTTAGCCTACAGATATTTTAGGTGTCAGGGGATTCAGGTCGAATTTTCTTAGAATGTTCCTTAGTAGCGTCTGTAACGACCTGGTGAATAACTCACATAGCTCCCGCAGGTCTTCTATGGCATTTAAGAGCATTTTAGGGGCGGCGCAACAAGAATTAGGCATTTTTGCCAGTTTTTTATATGTGTTAGCCCATGCCAATTTTAGGTGCCGAGCAAAAATTTTTTGGATTCTTCTTTAGTAGCGTCTGTAACGACCTATGGAACGACTCTAGTAGACCGGGAGGAGCTTCTACGGGTGTTTTAGAGCATTTTAGGGGTGACACAAAAGAAATTAGGCAATTTTGCTAGTTTTTTGTGTGTTAGCCCACAAATTTTTTAAGTTTCGGGGGTTCGGGTCAAATTTTCTTGGATTCTTCTTTAGTAGCATTCGTAACGACTTGAGAAACGGCTCAAGTAACTCCGGTGGGGCTTCTACACCGCTTAGGAGCATTTTAGGGGCGACACAATAAGAATTAGGCGATTTTGCTAGTTTTTCGTGTGTTAGCCTACGGATAGTTTAGGCGCCGAAGGTTCGGGTCAAATTTTCTTAGATTCTTCTTTAGTAGTGTCCGTAGCGACCTGGTGAACGACTCTAGTAGCATCGGCGGGGCTTCTACAGCGTTTAGGAGCATTTTTGGGGTGATGCAATAGGAATTCGTGTGTTAGCCCACAGATTTTTTAGGTGGCAGGGTTTCGGATCAAATATTTTTGGATTCTTCTGTTGTATCTTTCGTAATGACTCTAATAGCCCCAATGGGGCTTCTATGACATTTAGGAGTAATGAAACATAAATTAAGTGATTTTTACTATTTTTGAGTTTGTTAGCCCACAGAATTTTTAGATGCGGGGTGTCCAGATCAAATTTTCTTGGATTCTTCTTTAATAGCATCCACAACGACCTGGTGAACGACTCTAGTAGCCCCGGCGGAGATTCTACTGTGTTTAGGAGCATTTTAGGGGAGGCACAACAAGAATTAGGCAATTTCGCTAGTTTTTCGTATGTGTTAGCCCACAAATATTTTAGGTGTCGGGTGTCTGGGTCGAATTTTCTTTGAATCTTCTTTAGTAGAGTCCGTAACGATCTGTTGAATGACTCAAATAGTCTCGGCGGGCTTCTACGATGTTTAGGAGCATTTTAGGGGCGCCGCAGCAGGAATTAGGTAATTTTGTCAGTTTTTCGTGTGTGTTAGCCCACAGATTATTTAGATGCCGGGGGTTTGGGTCGAATTTTCTTAGATTCTTCTTTAGTAGCGTCCGTAACGACCTGGGGAATGACCCTAGTAGCCCCGATGAGATTCTACGGTGTTTAGGAGCATCCAAGAGGTGATGCAATATGAATTAGGCGATTTTGCCGATTTTTTGTATGTGTTAGCCCATGATTTTTTTAGGTACCAGGTGTCTAGGTCAAATTTTCTAGGAATCTTCTTTAGTAGCGTCCGTAACAACCTAGGGAACGACTCCAGTAGCCTCGACGGCTTCTACAGTGTTTTGGAGCAATTTAGGGGCGACGCAACCAAAATTAGGCGATTTATCCAATTTTCCGTGTGTGAGCCCACATATTTTTTAGGTGTCACGGGTCTGGATCGAATTTTCTTGGATTCTTGTTTAGTAGCGTTCGTAACGACTTGAGGAACGACTCCAGTAGCCCAAATAATACGTTTATATTAAAATGAAATAGAAGATCATATTTTTATGAATTAATTTTATCACGTTAAATTCGGGTAATCAAATTCGTTGAAGGACATCTTGGAGTACTTTTCTTGGAAATTAGTTGTAAGTAACGTTGCATTTGGTTGGCTTCGATGTGGACGCCCCCACCCCACCCCACCACACACACATCTATATGTATGTATGTATGATAGGGATCAATGTTTTTTAGAAAAAAAATGAGCCAAAATAATTTGGTCACACATTGTGTCTTTGACTTTGTAAGGAGTATGTTTACCAAAGGTCAAAGGCTTTTAGTTTCTGAAATTATTGCACCTTTGATTCTTTTATTGTTGATAAGTTTTAATTTTATTTTTGTGATATTTCACTAAATTTATTCAAATTTCAAATAATTATTAAGGCTTTTTGTAGGACATATGTTATATTTAAAATAATTTTAGAAGAATCACTATATCAAAATTAAAACCGTTTTTAGCAGCAATAAATATGTATATTAACAAATAGTGTTAAAGTTTTTACCAACATTCAATGTCGCTATAGGCTTTAGAAATATTTATAAAAAATGTTAATTGCCTCTAAAAAAATATATATTGTGGCAATTAAACTATTGTCATTAATTAATTGCCGCTAAAGATATTTTTGATGTAGTGTATAACACAATTAAATGCAGGAAAGTAACACAAATTTAGCATAAAACATACTCTAGATAATTATTTTGCTATGGGGGGGGGGGGGATCCTCATGAGTAAAGAATGGTTAATTAGTAATTTCTTTTTGGGAAACTTACATAAATATACAATATTAAGAAAATATTTATCATTTATAGCAATAATATTTTTTTCACTGAACACTTATAATACATTTATAATACAGTTTTAATACATATTGCAGAGAACTATTTATAAAACATATATAATACAAGTTTTATAGATGGATTAATACATTTATCACATATTTTAATAGACTTATAATACATTATGTTAGTTTCTTACTATACAAACATAATATATATTTTAAAACACTTATAATATATTTATATTGTATGGATAATTCACTTTTAATACAAGTGTAGATTTATCATAATATTGCTATGTATTGCTATAAATAGTAATAAATAAAAAATATCGCTAAAATCAGTAATTAATTTTTAAAAAGCACTCAATCAAGTAATTTTTTCTTTCTTTTTTTATAATATGTAATTATATAATATTGTCCAATTTATATGTAGGTTAGGGTGTGTTTGGATTAAATCCTTCAGTTAAAATGTAGTTTTAGCATACGAGAACCTGAGTTACATTGAATGAGAAACGCATTTCGATGCGACTCATCATTTTGTGCACGCCTTTTATAAAACAACAGTTAATATGAGGATTTTATCATAAAGTCTATATTAATTAATGCTTAATTATTATAAAATAATTTTAAAAATAAATAAGAAATGCTAAGAATAAAACATGGATTTTATAATCATGTTAAAAGTTTGTTAAATCTATATAAATTATTAATTTAAAATATATTAATATTACAAAATTTAAATTTTTAATCTGACTCGAGAAAAAAAATCATTGGCGAAGATGAAGAAAGGGTGGTGGCCATTTGCTGCGCTATTGTGCGCATTTTTTTATGTTGCATAGTATTGATAAAATTACAAAATTACAAAATTACAAATGAAAAATAAAAAGAAGAAAATAAAATCTCTTCAGGTTGAGGCGCAGATATATCGCTCTTTTTAAGGAGATTCAAGCCTACTGCAGCAAATCTTTTCACGGTCCAGCAGTATTCCTCATGACTTGTCCCCTTCAGGATAAAACATCTTAATCACAAAGTGTAACTCAACAAACTCTGAACAAGAATTGAGTCTAAAGCTCCACAAAAAGAACACCTCCCTTCAACTAATAAGAACTCTCGTTTAGATAAATTTTTATGTACTCTATATTTTCTTGTGTGTAAAAAACAAAGAAAAACTATTTTTATTTATAGGTGAGAAAGTCTTCCTAGCAATGACTAAAAAAAAAGTAAATAAAGAAAATAAATGACCAAGAGATTACATAAATTATAAATTACAAAGGTATAATGCAGGAATAAAGAGTGAAATAATGTGGGGGTTAACAAATTTCATCAATGGCTAATAGATGCTGCAAGGAATGGAATTGTAACATCACATAAGCACTAACTCTCCAAATGGAGTAAAGCTGGAGTAAATTAAGCAGCAAATAAATGTCCACCAACGGCCAGCAGAGGAATTGCCAATTACTCCCAACGTTCACTTAGGCAGAATGGCATATTCACCAAGGTAGAATGGCAACAAGCCTAGGACATTATGAGACAATTTAATAATAAACAAATATTAAAATGTTCAAAAGATCAACACAGAGAGTGGATAGTGTTCTGCGTATCGATCGGTTCGATTTGGTTTTAAAGATTATTAATTCGATTTATCGGTATCGATTTGTAGGCATGTTATACCGTTATAGAATTATTAAGTTATTGACTTATTGATTATTGATCGTTACCAGTTCGGTTATCAGTTAATAGTTAAGATTTTTCACAAAAAAAAACATTGAAAATCACTTAGAAATTAGGTAACAAACCAAATGAACAATGCACATAAGTTGACAAATTGCATATTGCTCAAAAACAATTACTAGCACATTGTAGAATAATCTAGAGTTTGAGATAGCTAGCCAGAAATAAAAGTATGAAATTAAATTCTAAGTCAAAGACTTTATATATATCGAATGGTAAATATAATTTATTAATTTACTATTGGGTTATTGATTAACCCGTTAAGAAAAAAATCAAACCGTTCAGAATTCATCGATAATTCAAAAATAAAATAATTAAAATCGTTAACGAAACCACTAAACCGATAATTCATTATCGATAAATCAATAACTTTTTTTTAGTTATAATTATCAATTTCAATTCGGTTTTGACTTTTGAACAGCACTAGTGAATAGTGTGAAAGTACATGTGGAGATTTAAATATTAACACATTGAATTTATGCATACATGTTTACAGAACATAAAGAAGGTTTACAAGATTTATACTAGGAAGTTTATTTTGTTAGAGTATATAATTAACTATATTATAAGAGAAAATTAGTGTTTTCGCTTTAACAACTTAAGTTGAATTAGATTCCATTGAATTTACATTGTTTTTAAGGAATTTAGATCCCATTTTAGTATTTGAGATTTAACACTATTTTCTCTTAAGATAAAATGAATAAATATCCTTTGCCCAAAAAACTAAGTGTACCTTGAATTGAACTCGCTGTAACAACTAATTTACATTAGGAAACTTACATAAATATACAATATTAAGAAAATATTTACTATTTATAGCAATAATTTTTTTCACTGAACACTTATAATACATTTATAATACAGTTTTAATACATATTGCAGAGAACTATTTATAAAACATATATAATACAAATTTTATAGATGGATAATACATTATCACATATTTTAATAGACTTATAATACATTATGTTAGTTTCTTACTACACAAACATAATATATATTTTAAAACACTTATAATAAATTTATATTAGATGCATAATTCACTTTTAATACAAGTGTAGATTTATTATAATATTGCTATAAATGATAATAAATAAAAAATATCGCTAAAATCAGTAATTAATTTTTAAAAAACACTCAATCAAGCCATTTTTTTTTTACATAAACTTAGGGCCCATTTAAAAATGGGCTTAGTACTTTGGGCCCAATTTAGCCAAACTTCCTTCACTTTTGTGGTCTTTGGTCCTGAAAACCCACCAAGTTTCGTTTTGTAAAATTTCAATACTTCGTTTCTCTAATTTTTCATTTTAAGAATGTTTGAAGAATTGAGATATTATTGATCCAACCATGCTCTAAAGCAGCAAAAGAAATTATTAATGGACTTCCTTGGCCGAATAGCTAGATCATATTGTGCAATGTTTTAATCAAGCGTCTAGTGGCATAATCAAATTCGATGATCATAAGTTATGTCATTTTTTACGATCTCAAGTAAAACGATTTACAAAATTGTGTATAATGTGAAACTTATATCATCACTGTTTTTTAATTGAAACTCAAGTTAAGCTTTATCTCAAAACCTTATGGGGTTAGGAGTAAAACATCTCAAGATTGACATATTTGATTAAGTGTGAAGAAGCATCGGTGTCTAACTTTCTTTTATTTTTTTCTCCTTTTATATTTCCTTTTTTACATATGTTTGTATCGTCCTTCTATTTCTATGCTGACACGTTACATCAACTTCTTGGTTAGGAAAATAACAATACTCAATTTCTTATCAATCTTTAATATTGTCCTTTCTTTTTCTACAAAACTTTAAAGTCTCGACCATATGTTTTTTTGGCATATAGTTGGGAGTTTGGAATATGTAATTAATTAACCTCTCATACATTCAATAATTGAGATATTTTTTTTCTAAGAAAAATATTACTCTTAAATTTAATGCAATAGAATTTGAGAAAGAGTGTTATTGAAGAACCTGAATCTCTAAGATAGAAGTTGAAAATCATATATTTTCTTTATTTTCATTTTTCAAATTTGTAGCTAATTAAAAACTATACAACTTCTGCCTAGCGAATTCAATTCATACAGAACTTATGTCGGACGAGGTAAAAATTCTCCCTAAAGTTATGCAAAAATTCTCTAACCATTGCAAAAACTTTTGCATTTCATCATAGACCTAGATTCTTCTAAATTTTGGAACAATTAGCTTGGGCCCATCTTAACAGCCTGGTCAAGTTTTATCCAGATAAGGAACATGGTCATTCACTATTAAACCAAGTCCACAACTAATATTGCATGTCATTTTAGGGCATTATTGTTTTATTTTTCATTCTGTATTCGATATTCATATTAGAGTTGAATTAATTTGAATTTACGCCGCATATGGATTATTCGGAGAAAGTACCCTCTAATTAAGAATTTTTCTATATCAAAAGCTCGAAACCGACATTTCTAATTAAGAAAAGAGAAGCTCCATCCGATGCACCACATTTTATTGGGGAAGGGCATGCATTTTTGCTATTATTATAGATAGGTACATTCCATGTAATATACATAATATTTGTGAAATTTCAATACATTTCGTGAACATTCAAATGGACAAATTACAACAAAGAACATTTTTGTGACTTACAGAAGTAAGCTTTTTAGTGGATGGAATTATGGATTGGTGATTATGATTGGACAATGGTTTAGCTTTACTTATAACTTTTATTTAATTTAATTCTACGTAGTCAAATCACTAGATGCCATAAGATTTCATTAAATTGAAAGGCCAAAAATGAAAATGTGGGATTCATATAATTACTCTTTTAACTTGTTTAGAACTGAATCATAATTATAGCAATAGTTATCGTTGTTGATCTGTTCTTCTATCATAACGGGCCTTTGAAAACAAGGATTGTTTTCCTATATATTTAAACCATTAACGTAAATATTTTAGGAAAAATTACCCTTTTACACATATTCTAATACCATATTTACTTATATTCCCTATTATACAAAAAAAATTCCAAAATCCCTATTTTTCCTTTAACTCTCTCTCCCTCACTGATACATCACTCTTCCTCCCTAAATCCTCGCCCTAATTCGCTCCTCTTCATCAGTTTTTGAGATTTTGAATTTATGAGTACATCTGTTACTCAATTTCAAGGTTCTAACTAAGGTATATTTTAATTTTTCCTTATATGGAATCTCACTTCATCCTCATTCAATCTGATTTCTCCTAAAATTTGTATCGTTTGATTTCTTCTGTAAATCTTTGAAAAATCTTCTAAAATTGATATCAATTTCTTTCTTCTGTAAATCTTTCTTTTTTTGTAACTCATATCTTCAATGATACATATGAAATCCGTTCATGGTTTCAAACAGTCGAATAAAAATCAAGGAATTCTTGTTTTACCTGATTCTGATTCATCTTGGGAAGGTTACGACGAGGTTAGATCCAAACATCATAACGATCCAGCAGTGATGGATAAGCTACGTGAGAAATTGAAGTCGAAAGCTACAGTTAAACATGCATCCAAAGAACTAGACAACAAGATTGAAAGAGTTACAACACGCCCTAATCTCCCAAAGGTATGAGTTCAATTAAAGTTTTTTTTAATGAAGTTTTTATGAAGATTTTTTGATTCTGATACATATCGTTTATGTATCAGTGTATCATGTATCAAGCGCTAACTCTTCTGATACATAGTGTTTTTTAAAATGTCATTTGTTTTGGAGATTTACTACTTCTGATAATTCGTGTTTAAGTGTCAGTTTCTATTGTATCAAGTTTTAATGATTCTGATACATCTACATTTATGTATCAGATTATAATTTATAAAGTCTTACTGCTTCTGATACATCTTCTGTATGTATCAGAATCTCATGTATCAAATATTTCAATGCATATGATACATCGTATTTATGTATAAAGTTCAAGTTGTATTTAACCATTTTTCATGTCAATGTAGGGAATGAAATACGTCATCAAGAAGATCCCGTCCCACCCATTGAGATTCGATATGGCATATAGGGCTAATTTTCATATCGATTAATTGATGAAACGCGAAGTTTTTTTGAATTGATGCTCTGTTGTTTTCCTTGGAGTCGATGCTCTGTTTTTTGGCTTGAAACTTCATGTACATAACTGTCGCCTTCTTTAACCAATTAATCCCATTAATTAGATCAGTAATTGATTTAAAGAGCCAATCATACCTTATCTCAATTTACCATCCATAAATAACTGATGTGCATTAACTATTCTATAGCCAAAGTTGATGTATCAGATACATAACTTATGTATCAGCAAAACTGAAAAAATAATTGAAATCGACTTTGGTTTGAATTGATGCTCTGTTTTTTCCATTCGAGACGATACTCTGTTTTTTGGCTTGAATCTTCATGAACATAACAATTGCTTTTTTTAACAAATTAATCTCATTAATTAGATCAGTAATTCAATTAAAGAACCAATCATACCTTACATTAAGATACTAACCATAAATAGCTGATATGCATTAAATATTCTACAACTAAAGTTGATGTATCAGATACATAACTTATGTATCAGCAAAACTGGAAAAAAAAATTGAAATCGAATTTGGTTTGAATTTATGCTCTGTTTTTGGGCTTGAATCTTCATGTACACAACCGTTATTTTTTAAAACCAAATTAATCTCATTAATTGGATCAGTAATTGATTTAAATAACTAATCATACCTTATATTAAGATTCTATCCATAAATAGATGGTCTTCATTAATTATTCTACAGCTAAATTGATGTATCAGATACATAACTAATGTATCAGAAAAATTGAAAAAGAAAAGGGAAATCGGGTAATTTTGATACAATGAGGGATGTATAGTAATTAGACTTTTCCATTATGGGATTTAGGTAAAGTTTACAATATTTTATTACACCATCAATCCACTTAAAAGATATTAGATTTGTAATTTGAAAAATAAGATAAGTTATATGGTACAACAGATAAAAATTAGCGGCCACTTCAATCATAGACAATCGCTCAATCTGATGATTAAATTTTTATTTTTATACTGATAATGTATATATTATTTGACTTTTTAAAAAAAAATCACATTGATCTTCTATTAACTTCTCTTTCACATCACAAGTGTCATTATTGACCCTTTCTTATCACTTATCAGACAGAGAGTTCAGTAGTTAAATGAAATGGATTACATATTTGTTAGTTAAATATGTAAAAATAATATACTATTTTATATCAATAATGTATATTTTTTGTATATCATATAATAATAATATACATTGGCTATCAATTTAGTAGACTGTTATACAATGTAGTTTTTTCTATATATAAATCAATAATAAAATTATTTTTTCTACTTCCCCTAAAAAGTTTAATTAACTTATCGAACATGAAAGACTGAAAAATATTTTCCTCTATACTGAACACACCTTATTGAGTCGGGTCAAATAATTATTTGGAGTATTATGGAATGGAAAAAATTACATATAGATTGATCAAGCAAATCTCACCAAAAAATAACTAACACCATTACACCACTATTTAAGATACCCTTTTTTGTTTTGTTTTGTTTTGGTACATCTATTTAAGATACTAAATTTACAATTGGCTTAATTCTTAAACTAATGATAATAAAAGTAGAGTTTGTTAGATTGTCATGAACGAATCTCAAATATTACCAAAGAGACAGTAAGTTATTGGAAGTGGATTAGTTCTATTTTAATCTAAGAGCCTAACGCAACGATATTTAATTATTCTCCTGATAAAACCATAAAACAAACTAATATTATCATTATAGTTTTTAGTGATAGGTACATTTCAGCTAATATATATATTTGGAGAAAAACAACTTTTTAAAGATTGTTTCATTTTTTTTTTTTTTGCCACTTTACCTTAAAGAGCAGCTACGTTCATGATTTACGTTATTTTTTTTTCTTTTTTTTTTTTGGGGGGGGGGGTATATTACGGCAATAATAAATCTAGTATAATCCCACCGTAAAATTTGAGCTGGAAGAGTAGTGTTACGACTTACGTAAATCTTATCCTTATCTTGAAAGATACAAATATTATTTCCAATATACCCTAGTTCAATAAAAAGCATAACAAAGCAAATCGGGAAAGGAAATATAATTAATAGAAGTGAAGAAGCTGCCCTAACTTAGGTGTATTAATATTTTGTGTATATTAGAAAAATTAAATTAATTTCTTAATATCTTTTATAAGCTACATAACTTAGGTGATCTGCTAGGAGAATGAACTCGTTTTTTTTGTGTGTGTCTTCCCATGTAAACAATTTTTTTATTTGTATATTAGTCATCATGATGTGAAAGTATAGATAATTTTTTATGATAATTATTAATTGGTATAAGTTGATCAAAGGGTAACTTACAGAGATTCCATACTAGTTTAGAAGCTAATTACTTAGATATATACTAGTTTGCAATATTACGAATTTTACTAGATTTTGGACTTCGGATACATGTATCTGTCACATTCAGATACATATATATCGAATACATGGGGTTAAAATTAGGTATAATTTATTTTAGATACACTATATCTAAGTGGATTTACATATAACTGTCTCTCTCGCTCGCCTCTCCTATCTCGCTCGCCACTCTCCTCTCTCACTAGCCTCTCTTCCTGTATTTGGTATCCTAGATACATGTATTTAGTGTGATTCGCAAGTATCTAGAGATCTCGCTCGCCTCTCTCTTATCTCACTGCCTCTCTCCTTCTCTCACTCACCTCTCTCTATTTTAGTGTATTAAAAATATATGTATCTAAGTATATCTGACTTGAATCTGATATGAAGCTTTTAATTAGTGAGACGATATGTAATTATTTCAAACTATATGGTGATTAGTAAATATGATAGAAATATTTGTCTAATTAGATAGTTTTTCCTTAATTAAAATGGTAATTAACTTGTTATAATAGTATACACTATATTGATAATAAAATATTTTTTAATCTATTAATATATAAAACATAAATTCTTTAACTAATTCACTGCTTAATATTTTGTTTTAGTTTCGTAAGTGATTAGATTTAATCTAATTTGATAGAATTATATTTAGGCTTGTCAGACACGTTTGACGTTTTATTGAAAGCAAAACAAAAAATGAAATTGTTTTCCCAAAGTAAAAGTATTTCGTTTTTTTTTCATGGCAAATGGTTTTGCCTTATTCTAATTACACGTCCCTTCTATTTCGATTAGAAAGACAATCGATAGACCATCAAAGATTATCGTGGGATGATATATATATATAATTATTTATTTTATTTTTAATTCAGAATTTTAGATTTGAATTTTGAAAACGAAATCATCGTTAAGGAGCATTTTATTTTCAAATGTGCCGTTCGACCCGAATAAAAATTAATTAAATTTCAAAACGAATATCAAACTCCAGATAAAAAAATAAACGGATAATAGACGTACGTTTAAACTCACAACATGGAGCTAACTTTTATACATTTACAAGATAAGATTTTTTTACAAGTTGTTAGTGTAATTACTTGTATATGAAAAATTAACGATAGTTATCTTTTAGGTAGATGTTTATATAGGTTAAACTTCTAATATAGATCAACATCCAATTTGTGTGATCATATTAAAAAGTGGGAAAACTACACAAAATGGACCCTTTAAATAAACAATTTACCACTCTATACCCCTTCCCTGAATAATTTCTTTATATACATTTTCGACCAAACTAATTACCCTTGTACCCTCTTTAATTATTTTTAAATTTGCGCGTTGACGTCATGATGACATCAGCATTCACCCTACATGATACAGATAGGATATCATATACCGATGGAGTATCATAGAGGATTAAGCTCAGTCCTATATTATACCGCTATGGTATCAACTTACCGACGGAGTATCACAAAGAATATATTTATTAATTAGTTTAATAAATAAAATTGTGATTTTAATAATTTTCTCTTAATTATTTTATTTTTATTTCTTAAAAAAAGAGTTCAATCATATATGATACCGATAAGGTATCAATATATTATTATGGTATCATTGAGGATTTAAAAGTGTCTCATTAAAGACTTTCAATATCATTATAATATACGAATATATTGTGGTAGTATCATTCATGTAATATTGAATAACTTATAAAAATCTTTATGATACCATCACAGTATATATATGATGTCATGCTATAATATATGATATTATGTGATGACATCATTGATATTCACATACTGCGATGGTATCATACATGATTTGAGGAGTGTTACTGATTATATAAAACGATCCTTAATGATACCATGCCAGTATATCATGGTTTCATGGAAATGTAGTTGAAGAATTGAAGTAGACATCAATGATACCATAACAGTGTATAAATATATTGTGGTGGTATCATTAAGGACTGAAACAACCTCAATGATACCATGTCAGTATATTGATACTATAACGGTATCTTGCTCGCGAATCTCATGCTTTGGGGATATGAATGGTAAAGGGATATTTATTTGTAATTATTTTATTTTTATGGGGCATGGACTTAGTTTTCTCTTAAAAAATTCAGTGTCAAGTCTACTCATTAGTTTGTTTTTTTTTAATTTATGTGACACTATTTTCTATAATTTCATTTTGAAAGGAAAAAAAAGAAAACATTTTTAAATTGGGATCATTTTAACTTTAAACTTCTCATTTTAATTTATTATTCTTATTAAGACGTTTATATAGTCAATGAATATTATGACATATATATTTTTTGTTGGCATGGGAATGTGCAGTCGCCAGAGCGTCGTCTTTCGATGCTCATAGGATAAACTTCGCTTCAATGTAATAGCACACAAACCACATCGAAGAAGTAAACCATACTAAACAAGCCCATGCGACTAGCTCGATCGAGAAAACATGCAAGATATTTCAAATTTATGGCCTCCCATTCGAGAGATCACTTGCTCAACCAACTCGATCATTCTTGCAAATATAATATTATGATATATTTAAGACCACAAATTTTTTCTTTTTGTTTCTTAAATTCCTTCAATCAAATTATATGCTAGCTAGTGTAAATCGAAACGACATGTGTACTAAA
Organism: Solanum dulcamara; assembly: GCF_947179165.1. Lineage (NCBI taxonomy): Eukaryota > Viridiplantae > Streptophyta > Magnoliopsida > Solanales > Solanaceae > Solanum > Solanum dulcamara. The sequence goes on along the minus strand of NC_077237.1, from coordinate 84,827,679 downwards.
CTCCATTGTAATTTCAATCATGTAAACATATTAATACAAAACAATTTAAATTATATTTTACACAGAGAGAAAGAGATTGATTGTGATATCTCTTTAATTCATTCATCTAAAAAAATTTGTATGTATAATGCACCTAACACACCACCAAGTATTTAAACCAGTCATCTTCCCTTCTAACTTTTCTCATCAATTATGTTTTGTTACTCTTTTCACTTATCATACCTCTCTTCTTTTCTCACCCATTGCCACTATTATCAACAACCCCTTAAAATAAATATTAATCGAATCGCGCTGATATTGATCAAAAGATACCCTCCTCGAATCCTCGAATCGCACTGAAATAAAAAATCCTCTAGAAAACAATGCTTTTTAGTGTGTTTCTAGCACTATTTCTTCCTTGTGTTGGCATGAGTGTTGTTTTTGTGGTCTACATGTGTTTTCTTTGTTATGCCACAACAACAAGGCAACAACAACAACAACCTAATATTAATCAAGAACCTACAAAAGGTGTTAAAGAAAAGGGACTTTCTTCAACACAATTGGATAAATTGCCTAAAGTTAGTGGTCAAGAATTGGTGATGGGAAATGATTGTGCTGTTTGTTTGGATGAAATTGACAAAGAACATGTGGCAAGAATTGTACCAGGTTGTAACCATGGATTCCATATTGAATGTGCTGATACTTGGTTGTCCAAACACCCTGTTTGTCCTGTTTGTAGAAGTAAGCTTGAGACAGAGTTATTTGATACAACTAATGAAAACAATCCTTGCTAATGGTTTTCTTTCTTTACGGGATGAGCAATTGAACCCTTACCAGCAAGATGAAAATTTATCTAGCCAACCAGCTGAGTTACTAAGATTTTTCTTTTTTTACGATTTCTTGTAAGGTTGAGCACCTAATTTAGGTGTTGTGAGATGATAAGAGATTCAATCAAGACAGAGCATTTTTCTTTTTGTTTCTTACTTTCTTTCTTTTTTTTAAAGGTGTTCTATTTGTTCGTTGTTTGATATCGGATAAAGCAAATTTTTTATTTTTGTTTTGTTTATAATTGACCTAGAAGAGGAGGTACATGTCAAGTATCACCCTGGGATTATGTCTTTTTAGGACTATTCTGGATGTACAATGCAATTTCGATTGAAATATTCAACTTCAGATTAAATTAGTTCAAAAATATCACTCTTAATTGATGTGCTAATGTCCGTTTTGAATAAGTTTGCAAGATTTTTCTCAAAAAAAGTCTCACACCCTTAAGGATTAATATTCTACACGTTATGTAACTTTTTAATTTTTTACCCAATATTTAAAATATGTCTAAATATTAAACCGATTAATTCAAATTCACGTTGAATAAACTCAATAAGAAAGACTAATCGATTTCCTTGTAAAAGAGTTCTTAATTTCGAAGGCATTTTTTTTTTAAAAAAAAAAAAATACCACCTAGATTGCTCATGGACTTTTATTAATCATAAAAACCGTTAAAAGTACCAAAAAAAAAAAGGAGAGTCTCTAGACCTTACTTTATGAATCTTTAGTAAGACCAAAAAAAATTCAATCATCTCATCACATTCTTTAATGATAGACATCATTTATTAGAAAACATGATTTTCATCAAAAAATTCAATAAATGAAATCTGAAGAGGACAAAATGTATACTGTTGATCTTTTTCCTATTTTATGAAAATAAAAAAAATATTTTTGAAAAATCCCCCAATTCAAATAACACTTATGAAAATATGTTAGGATCGAAAACTTGGGTAATGCGGAATTTAGCCAAATAATGTTATAATGACAATAGCAAAGATAATAGTAAGTTGATAATAACGAAAGTAAAAGCAAATAAAGAAGACACAAATTTTACGTGGTTCGGTCGGTGTGACTTAGTCCACAAGCGGAGAGAAGGATTTTACTATATCAACAAGAGTACAAAAGAGAGTACAAAATTAGAATAAAAACTCTAATTAATCCCAAATACCCCAAGAGAATAAGCTCACTAGATCACTCAAAGAAAGGGTTCACACAAGTGTTTTCCAACACTAACTCTCTTACAAAATAACTCTTCATGAAAATACAAAGAAAGAAAACAATGAAATATTTTCATATGCTTTAATGTGTGTTTCAACTAATGGTCAACTTCTCTGTTTATAGGGAAAAAATGGATTGTTTGATGTCATGGATGATATCATTTGAAGATACAAAAATTCAACATTTTAATGTGAATATATCAAATATTGTGGCTACCAAATCTTTGACATTTATGATTACCAAATGTGAACCTTATCAAGTATATCAAATCTTTGACAAATATGATTATAATATTTCAACATTTATGACTTCTAAATCTTTGACAAACAAAGACCTAATTACAAAATAGTATGAAAAAGAACACACAGATATCAGCATATGCATATAAAAACTATACTATTATTTATTTTTGTTGACAGGCCCTAGGGTACTCTGTGAGGAACTTAGTGAAGCTTTGAGATTCCGTCTAGTACAATCAAATGAAAAGACAAAAGGAAAATAAAATTTAACAACATTACACCTAGGTAAATATATTTGGATAGAATTTAACGTTTATACTTTATACTATCAAATTAAAGATGAATGTGACCCAATCCATGACATAATGTGACATAATATCATAGTGGAACTATCTTTTAGTTATTTTGACAAAAAAGAAGCATCATTTCTATAATTGATGAATTGATTGCAATCAGATGATCAACATATGAGCCATCATTTTTATTTCATATCTTCTTCTTTTATAAGTTTTTTAGGCGATGTTTGATGATATTCATATTGGAACATGATTAATTTAAATTCGTGTCATATAAGATCTATTCGAAAAAAGTACTCTCTATTAAAAAAAAAATCATATTCAAAATTTTAAAATTGAGGCCGCCTTTGATTAAATTAACAATATATAACTTAAACTGATTTAACTATAGCTAAATGAATTGGACTTGTATTACCAATTTAATGCATTTGAGAAATATTATCTTCCTCAACTAAGCAATTATTCAAGATTTAGCATCTTAAAAACTACAATACGTCTTTGTTTAGGATTCATAAAATTTATGGCTAAAATTCTTTTAGATGTGCTTCTTTTAAAATCTATTTTTGGCTGCATATACTTTACTTTATTGAAAGAAAATTATGAGGGGAAAAACAATAGTCATTACGCCAACTGTTGAAATTAATACTTGCAAGAGGGTGTGTGGGGAAATTATGATTATGATAAGAGTACGTGGATTCATAATATTTAATTTTATAGGTTCGATCTGGACCATAATTCTTTTTGTTTATTACGTTTTAAATAAACTATAATTTAAATTAAAATTATTAAATATTGTCGAACTCGTAACTATAATGGTGGCTCTGCTCTGATTGTGATGTCCCTCTACAAGTCACAAGTCACACAACTCATAAGATTTTCATGGCATTAAACCACAACAACCTACTTGTCCTACTTGTAATTTGTAAATCAATAGGGTCAAAGGTAGCATAATTAAGACTATATAGTATGGATTGGAGAAATACCAAATATATATCATTTAATTATTCTACAGAGAAAATAGTTACGTAGACATGTTAAGGATCACAAATGTACAAGTGAGAAATTATTAGCCTATTGAACTAATAAATGGCAATGGTCAAGAGCTAGATGATTAAAACTCAATAGATATATCCATTAGTAAACAATGTTTTTGATAGTGGAAATACAAATCAAATGGAAGGACCCTTTAACTATATACTAAAGGAATAATAAAACTAATTATGCTTCTATCACTAAATTATATCGTGATGATTATTGTATATACATTATGTTAATATATATCGAATGGATGAATATATTGGTAATCGATTGACTTGAACCCCACTTCTATTTCATTACTCTGGTTCTATGCTATAGTGCAACCAATTATATCATGGATATTAATCCAATAATTTAATTACAATATCTCAGCAATTTCAACTACCAATAATATTCCCAAATTAAATCATAATACCCATACTATAAATTAAATCTCATTAGCACCCTAGAGCAAGGGGAAGAGCTAGACAAGATAGGCCCCTTTTTATAGAAAAATCACAAGTAATAATTATAATATATAGAAAGATCAAATAAATAATGGCGGGTTCAGAATTTTTACTCAGCTAAAAATATGAAACAGTAAATATACTAACTAATAGAGTTAAACATAATTTTAATTATATATAAAAAGTATATTTTTTTCATCGAACAAAATACGTTCAAATGAACCACCTAGCCCAAAATTGGTTCCACCCATGATTATAAGAATAAGAATTGAACTTTTATCAATAAAATAAAAATTTAGATAATCAATCAACTATTCGAGTTCATATAGCCGGACCAATATATAAAAATAGGCAGATATAATACAATGGAATATATACTCCAAAATATGAAGCCAATGAGAAAAACCAAAGAAGAAAAAGAAAGAATAGATGAGACAGGGAAAATAAAAAGTTGGTGGCTGCTGTCAGTGTAAATAGCCTGTCTTGAAGGTCAAGGAACAGTACAAAACTTCAATGTACTGACGCTTACCACACTTCTACGGCTAAAAGATAGCTTGGAGGAGTGTTTAAATCTATATAAGTAGATTATTGATTTATTTTTTAATTAATATGGATTTTAATTCACTTAAATATTTTTTTTACGCCTAAATTCAATTGAAGTATGGATTGGGAGTCCAAACAATCATAAATTTGACTCTGATATCATTTAAAGATATGATATTTGTGTCTAACTCAACCTCAAAAACTAATTTATGAAGGGAGAATTGTCCAAGTCCTTATAAGCAGGACTGTCAGTCTATTCCCCAACCAATATGAGACTTTAACCCACTCTAATATGTTCATTGTAGAGAAAAATTAGTGAATGTCTTATTTATTTTCTTATATTCGATATATAAGTACAAAAAATTATTCTAAAATTATTTGTATATAATCTAGACAAATATGTGAGAGCTGGGAGTAGAGGCTATGGTCGTGGAGTGGTGGGGAATGGGGCAATGGCCTATGGAAGTGAGGTGAAAATGAAGTGCGTTAAAAGGATGGGGAGAACACAATTATGTGAATGTCACTCCTGGAAATTCTACTTGTATTAAGAAAATTATTTTTCTTATTTTAAAGGAACTTGTTTTTAAAAGAAAATGTTTCTCAAAAAAACTGATCAATAGAGCATGAAAAAATTATAAAACACTTTCCATCAAACGCACCCATAATTTTGCTCGCAGGTTCAGCAAAACCAATAACTTTTACTTAGATTTTGTATTTAAGTTTAATAATTCATTTAATATTTAAGGGTATTTTCGAGAGATTTAGCAACTTTTGTTCATACTTTTGTATTATACATTAAAAAATATAAATATTTAATTGTGAACGCAATTATTATTGTATTTGATATAATTACAAAAATTATAAACTTTAAATTTTAAATTCGTTTCTATTAATATGTATAAATAATTTTTCCAAATTTTAGTAAGCTACCTTCTCAAAAATTCATAATCCAAAAACTTAAAATTGTAGTTACGCGTCTAAATTAGATCAAATTAAAGACATTTAAACTACGTAGTGCTTTTTGCTTAGTTGTTATCACAAAAATGTAAAGTCTCCATCAATTTCCTTTTGTTATTTGTCTTTTCTCTTTTCAATCATTAATTATTAATATCATTACCCTCTTTTAAACAACACCCACTTGTAGTACTGATAATGTTATTAATGTTGTTATATCCTCGTCTTCAACTGTCTGATTTGATTCTTTCATTCACAAACTATAATAATATGTAAAAATATCCAAAATGATATTAATATATATATATATATATTTACTTCACCATATATATTATAAATATTTTTCATGTACTTGCATTTGCTCATGATCACAATATATATCGTATGTTGTGTCTCAATCACCTTATCTTCAATCTGAAAAAAAAGGGTTATATATGTAACTTTTTTAATGAGCAATTAAGATAAATAAATAAAGGGAACTTAAGCAAGCTAATTACTTTTATATGTAATTTACAAGTATGTAAGTAGTTTAAAAATTAAAAATCGATACCTACTAAAAATAATTAACCAAGTCGACTCTCAAACATATTATGAATCATCCCTGATGGAGTCAGAAATTTAAATGAATGCTCCATTGTCATCAAATTAATTTATTTCTTTATATAATTTTTATATGATCTTGAACAATACTTTTTTCTTTTGAATTAATTTTTGTAGTTACGGAAACTACAAGATCTATTTCTTTACACTATGCACCACATAGTATAATAATGTGACATAAAGAATCAACTTCGAATGAAGAAAAGTAACAAATTAAAAGATATATCCATACAAATAATTTCTGAAAAGTGAATTGATCTAAAAACTTGGATGGAGCCAGATGGAAGCAAGGGTTCAGACGATATCCTTTCTTCAAAAAATTTGAGACATGTATATTACAATTTACAATTTTAAAAAAAATAAAATGCATGATAATTTCAATAAAAGTTATGACTCTAGCTACTACTACTAAAAGTAAAGGTATTTGCACATCTATTTTTACACGATAATGATCATGACCTATATGAATGCTTAGAGTTTAATCATAGATTTCATGCTCAAGTTTTATGTATAGACTCATTGTTGTTAAGGTAGATTTCATGAATCGAATTTTAATACGGATATTAAGAAAAAAAAGTTAATGTTGGAAATTGGAATGAGTGTCAGAGCAGCCAATGGTGTCCATATATATATATATATATGTCAGCCACAATAATCATATCGTTCTTTTTGCTATAGAATATCAAATAAATTGAAGTATGCACTTTATTGATCATGAAACTGATAAAAAGGGAGAAAGCTGCCTGTATCTCCTTAGAAAAGAATAATCCATTTTGTAATTGTTTATAAGTGATGGTATAGGAATACCATAATCATGTCGTTCTTTTTGCTATAGAATATCAAATAAATTGAAGTATGCACTTTATTGATCAACATGGATTGTTCTTAACTAGAGTTTTCGAATTCGAGTCCTGAATATAGAGAAAATTTTGTTGAAAGCGTTATTTTCGAATGAATTTTATAATATACGATCCGAATTTAATCAGAATTCTACGAACTCCGATACTGAGCGGGAAACAAAAAAGTAAAAAAATGATATAGGTAATAATATATCAACTGTTAATGGATTAGACGCACTATATTATTGGTCCTTTCCAACTTGTGTTGCCACATATTAACTTATTCTAGATTGACATCGTCCTTATCTACACGAAGGAAGAAGGATTAGATGGAATAGGTTTAGTTCATTGGTCCCCTTGAATAGTTTATAATATTGAGCTAAGAAAACATAAAAATACTCTTAATATAACGTGATACTATCAGTTTTAAGTTTTGCACGATTTCCACGAAAAGATCTCACGCTAGCAATTAGCAGTAGTCCCATACTTTGATTATATGTAGTTTTTTAATTTTTTCAACAACCAGCTAGTGTTGAACTATATGTTTGCAAATCCAACAATTGCTCGAACTAAATTCCACGTGTTTCCTCAAACTAAGTTCTTTATCGCCCATAACCGCAATCCACGGATCAATTTATGAGATTCATTGTGTGGCGCCTATAATTCTGGTTTTCGTTCAATTAGTACAAAGCTATGTTTGACATGATAAAGGTAATAAACCGAGCACTACACTATCACTATACCATCACTCTATACTAATAATCTTTGGCATAATATATAAATTTGCCCTTTAACTTGACGTTAACTTGTATTTATATCCTTCAACTTTGGATGTGAACAAGTAGATACTTAAACTTGTATAAAGTTTAACAAGTAAACATATGTGTTCTATTTGCGTCCTACGTGGTGTCCTATGTGAATTATGCCACGTAAAATTCGTGTGTCTACTTGTTCACTATCACTATACCATCTCCCTATACTTGGAGCTTATCAATCTTTTTAATAATAGAACTATTAATATAAGAATTTATTTGTACATCTAATAATTAAATATCTAAATTTTAGATTGAATCAAAGGAAGAAAGTAAAAGGAGGAGGGGATAAAAAGAGACACAAATAATTATCTTTGCGACGAGCGTATTGTCCTTTTTTCCTTTAGAGAAAGGAATAAAAAGTTGAATCCTTTTGATGGAATGAAAAGTAAAAGTAGTGTGATCAAAGATTACGGTAGAATGATATGTAATTTTTTATTCTTAATTAAAAAATTTGAATTAAGTCTGGAATATGGAGTCGTTTTTTATAAAGATATTTTATTTTTGAAGTGAAACTTTCTGACGTGAATTAAAATTAATCAAACGTCAAAACTAAAAAAAGAAAAAAAAGAAAAAGGAAAGTAAAAGTAGTGACCTTGACCAATAATTTGATTAAAGTCTCCAATTGGATTGAATAATATAAGAAAGGATTGGGTGGTGACGTGGTGGCATACAAGTAAGCAATCTTTGTTCAAATCTATCTTTAGGAAAGAAATTCAACTTTAATAATATACTCCTCTTATACCATCAAATTAAAACGATTTGTAATAACAAATAGATGAAATATATTAATCTAATTTGATGATAATCCAACCACAATAAAGAAAAATAGGAATTAGTTACAAAAATTCTTCACTAACCTTTCGCTAAATAACTTATAATTAATAAGATATTTTAATAATTCATCATCAAATTGATTAGCACGACAAATATTATAATTATTATCGATAGAATTTGTCCTTCTTTAATTTGTTTCAGTGAATGATGAACAAAAAACCTACTATAAACAATTAAAGTATAGGTAATGTATAGAAACACTTAAAGTTTGTGTATATATACAAAAGGATAATGAAGAGCGATAATTTAATTTAAAAAGTAAAAATAAAAATAAAAATAAAAGAAGACGTGAATATCATAACAATTAATGTATTGATAGTTACGTGGTGAGTATACACGTAGGCAATTATTAGTCTCAACTATACCAATTTGAAAGCAATAATATACAAAAGTATACACGTAAGTAATTATTCAATAATAGACCCTTAAGAAAATTATATTGGGCCATGAAAATAGCTAAGAAATGGGCCATTCCTAGAAATGGCCTGAAATGACTAATGTGTATAAAGACTGACCACTAGCTTATCATTATGGGTCTTTAATTTATGTCTATCATAACAAATAATTCTTTTACGAGGCATAAATTTATATTTTTGTTTCATAATATCATACAAATTATGCGAGAAATGACTTCACTTTTTTAAGAACTTATGTTGTACTAGGCATAAGTTCTATTGTTTATAAGGCAAAAAATAAAGATCAGCCAATTGAAAACCCAAAACGTGCAATTTTATGCATCTCTATGTACACCTCCTCTAAAACTTCAAAGGAAAGTTCAGACAGCCTATTGTGGATTGAATTTAAATTTTTTGTGTTGATGGTGTATAGAAGTATCACAATCATAGTTAGGGGTGTACATAAGTCGGTTTGGTTTGGTTTTTCATTAAAAAATAATTAATTCAATTATGTCGGTTTATTAAACTTATAAACCAAATCAAACCAATCTAATGTCGGTTTTATCGGTTTCGGTTTTAGTCGGTTCTTCCGGTGTTCTCGGTTTTTTGGTTTTTTTACTATTAACACCATGATTGAAAATTAGATTAAATTGAAGAGGTTGTTCCCTTGATCGTGTGATTTAATGCCGCACTTGAAGTTCTCAATTGAAGGTTGCTCCATTGATCGTGTGATTATATTGCTTAATGACATCTCAAAGACACTTGAATAAATAAAATCAAGAAAAATAAGATGTACAATGTCATCTTCAAGACATGTCTTAAGAAAACAAATCAAAAACTCACGAAAACATACAACACATGTCAATTTTTTAGTCATATTACAAGCCAAAATATGAAATAATATATGTAAACATTGAAAGTTATAAACTAATTTTAAAAAATACTTACAAAGCATATTATAATAAATATTCTATTGTGTATAAGAAAAATGAAATTATATATGTATTATGTCGGTTTGGTTTGGATTCAGTTTGACTTTTTTTCTATTAATACCAAACCAAATCAACAATGATTGATTTATTTTTTTCAACGCCAAACCAATCAAACCAAATCACAAGTTGACTTTTTTTGTCGGTTTGATTTGGTTCGACAGTTCGATTTGACTTGACGGTTTGACTTGTATACCACTAATCATAGTAATATAATTTGTTTTAACAAGTTACCCACACAATTATTTTTATAAAAGAGGTGTTCAAATTAACTTGCGTCAAATTTAGATTTTTTCAATATCTATTATCACTTACTAAACGCATTCAATAACTATATAATATTTATTTCGTTTTCCTAAACACCTTCTCAAATTTCTCCCAAAAGTCTCTTAAGGACATGAAAAGTACCATTTAAGAATACTATGCTTGTTTCAACTTATTTGATTTCGTTATTTATTTCGATTGGGTGATATCATATTTGTTGAAAATATCTAGTTATGAAGCTTAAATATTAATTGCAAAGGTGTTTGAAGATTATTTGAGATGAATTTCAGGTTAAAATTCGAGGTTGAAGATGACTCAATCTATGTGTTTCCCACTATATCCCGTATGTATCCTCATGTATATATAAATTTATTCTCACTGTATATTATATCATGTATATCTGTGTATATTCATCAAAAATTGTTTTTTGGTATGTTATGAAAATCCATGTGTTATATACTGATATACATGATATATAATGTGATATAAACATATACAATATGATATTTGCATATCATGCGTTTTCTAGGTTTGATTTTTTTCACTCCAAATCATCTTTAATCTTAACTTGACTAAAAATTTACCAAATGCTGATAGTTATGTATTCTTGATGACATGTTGCTAAGAAGGCAAACAGAGTAGCTTTTCCAAAAAAAAAAAAACACTTATTTATTTAGATTACCTTCATAAAGAAATGAATTTTGAATCTAACCTAAATGTGAACTTTACTTCAAGAAGTGAGAATTGTCCAAATCATATTAAAAAAATCCCTTCCTTAAACCATAGATGCAGGATTCCCACATCCACAATCGAACATTTGGTGCGTGGACAATTTTAATAAAAAAAATGAATATCGAAAAATAAGAAATGGAATGGATCTAACTTAAACTTAAAAACTAGCTCAAAAAATAAAAATTGCCCAAATTCTATTAAAAACATCACTCATCTCTTAAAAAAGAGATAATCTTTTCAAATAGAAAAGCAATTCTAACAAAGTTTTTTCAACAGAACATGACCTTTTTCAAAAGTTGGTTATACTTAACGTCAACTTTTTGTCATCAAGTTTTAGCGTTTTCGTTACGTTTGGCCTACTTTTTGTCTATCATCGTCATTGCCACTATCTTTTGCTTATCCATCATACTATATAGCGGAGCCAAAGTTAATTTTTGAATTTAAAATTTTAAAATTTTAAAATTTTAAAACTTAAAATAACGGCATCAAATATTAGTAAAGAATTTTAAATTTAATTTCGCTATACATATTTAGCGATTTAGAACTAAAATTACGACCAAATTTGTACTTTGGCTTCTAGCTTCGGCACTCCTAAGAAATGACTATTGCATCTAACTGATTAATCAGGATTGTTCAAAATCATATAAGGAGAATAAAAACTTATTATTCAATACAAAAAAGTTAATCGATATTCATGATATATACATGTGAAAAAAATCATAGCGTCTAATTTAAATCTTAAAACAATTGAATTATATTCTTTCTTATAATTAGATAGATGTTGGCACTATAATTAAAATCAACAATTTTCATCAACTGTTGGGAAAACGCGGACAAACACAAAAATATAAATGGTCAAAATAATAGAAATGAAATGGAAAAAATAATGACACCAAGAATTTTACGTGAAAATCCTAATAAGGAAAAAAATCATGGATCAAAAGGAGCAACTCATGTTACTATAGTAAGAAATTTTATACCGTATAGTCATGAGTACAATACTAAAAATGATTACCACATATTCAAAATGAATAACACTTTTTTGATTACCATCTTACAAAAATATCATTCACACTTTATTTTTTTTCACAAATTATTTTCTTATAATTTATAAAATATCTCACAACTTAAATATTTTTTTCTACGTCTATGAATTGGATGTATAAAAGGAGAAGCTGAAGAGTTTCTATCAACTTTGCCTACCAATCTTTGCCGGCAAAGTTCGGCGGTCATTCCTAACCAAACAGAAGAGATTGAAATTGGCGCGGACCCACCGAAATCATTATCACCTCTTTAACTTCTTTTTTTTTCTTTCACATCACTTCTTAATATAAAGTCCAAAAAAATCTGAAAAATACACAGAGTTAAATATCTATTGCAAGAAATGGAGCTTTGGAAAATCCAGTACTGTAATTCTGTTTTACTAGTAATATTTATTGGTTTTGCGAGTGCTCAAGTTACAATTCCGTCTAAACAAGACGGGTTTTGGTACCAGAACAGAATTGCGAAAGAAGAGTCTATATTAATTGAGGCTTTCTTTGATCCGGTGTGCCCTGACAGTCGAGATTCATGGCCACCTCTCAAGCTAGCTCTCCAACACTACGGTTCTCGTATCTCTCTCGTTGTTCATCCGTTCCCTTTACCGTACGTATGCTCATTTCTCAATTTCATTTAAAACTTTAGTCTAGCTTATTGATAGTCATCTTATTTTTTTTCTAATTAATTTGCAGGTATCATGACAATGCATTTATTTCATCGCGAGCTTTGCACATTATTAATAAGTTGAATACTTCTGCTACATACAAATTACTAGAATCTTTCTTTGATCAACAGGTATAAATCTATTTGTACGTTGTCTTATCATGCATTTCTGTAAGAGAGTGTTTTACCGTTTGAACATGTGACGACCTCCACAAGGCTGGTTACATGAAAATAATTTTACCTGTTACGCTAAGGCTTCTTTTCTGCAAAACTATGTTACCAAGATTTGACAATTCACTGATTAACTGATCTATATTTTAAAAGAAAGATCTTACAAACTCTGCTTTGAAGTTTGACATGCTTATACTATCTTGATAATGTTATATGTTGAAAAAAACTTTATGGAATTTTGAAAATCAAGCAAGACTAATATACAAATACTCAGTCGTGGAATCAGCTACTAATGCTTGTTTCAGGATAGGCTGTCTACGTTACATCCTTTGGGTGCATTCCCTCTCCATATCCTGTATGAACGCAAATTGCTTCATGCATCCAGTTGTCCTTTTTCAGGCTTTACAAGAATCTAATAGAAAACTAGGCCATTGATTGTTCATCATTCATGACAAAACTATAACTATGAAAGAACATGAATTAGTTGAATTCACAACTTACACAGAGTACTACTTATCAAATTGTACGCGAAAAACGTTCTTCTGTAACAAATTATGTTACTAGACATATATTTTATATATATAGTTTTGGCTTTAATTGTGCCTGGTTGAACAGGACAAATTTTATGGCAAAGCAACTTTCAACTTGTCCAAAGCATCTGTTGTAGATGAAATTGTAAAATTTACATCCAATGCAATTGGGAATTCGAATTATGCTGCTGTAAAGGCTGGATTTACTGACCCCAAAACTGATCAAGCAACAAGAATTTCCTTCAAGGTATGCTAATTAAGCTCAATTACCCTATACATTGTGTGTATATCTTTCACCTATGCCAAAACTTACATTTGTGTATACATATTTTGGCAGTATGGTTGTGTGAAAGGCGTATATGGAACGCCTTTTTTCTTCGTAAACGGGTTTCCTCTGCCTGATGCTGGGTCACCAATGGACTACAAAGCATGGAGAAAAATAATGGATCCATTGTTTGCACCAGCAGGACAATTGAAGAACTGAAAGTTTGCATTTTTCGTTACGATACACCCTTGTGGCCCAGCACAGAGCGGAAGCTTAGTTCATCGGTCTCTCCTTTTTTTAATCATCGACCTTTTAAGTACCTAGTTGCATTTGTACTCTCATTCACCTGAAGACTGAGCTAGAGAGACAAATTTTCATCTCTTATGTTTACAGATATAATGAAAATAATTTATTGCTTCTATATTTATAGCTTATGGTTACAAAAAAAATGAAAATACTAATCTTATAATGGTAAATGTTATTTCTCTGTAAACTGATCAAGTATAAATGCTCTTGAACACTAAACGTTATGATAATAGGCATAAAGACATGATTAGTTTCACAAATCTCACCACATTGAGTATAGTAATTTTTTTTAAAAAACCAACAGATGTTATAAATTAACTAACTTGACAATTTTATAAAGGAAGAAGAACAAGAGAATATGTATATAGAAAGTATTAATAGAGAGAGTAGTAATATAGAGAGAGTAATAGTAATTCTTTCTTTTATGTGTTTGTGTGTTTTTACATTGAAGTTTAAGGCTATATTTATAGCCATATTTACAAGTGGAGGAAAATATTAATGGGCATTTTACCCACTTAAAAAGTAAATGGACTATCCACCATTTTAAGTGGACAACCATTTTACTTGGTTGATATTACTTGGTTGATATTACTTGGTTGATAATACTCCCCCTTGGATGTCCACGAGAAATGTGCCTCGTTAAAACCTTATTAGGAAAAACCCAGTGGGAAAAAGCCTAATGAAGGAAAAAGAGTACACATATCTGATAATACGCCTTGAGTGCTGCCTCATTAAAAACTTTATCAGGAAAACCCAGTGGGATAAAACCTTGACTAAGGGAAAAAGAGTACAGCGCGTATTTTGCTCTCCCTAATGAAAATATCACTTAATATCTCGAAGACGACGCATTCCAATTTTGTATCTCATTTTCTCAAAGGTTGATGTTGGCAATGCTTTGGTGAACATATCCGCCAAATTGTCACTTGAACGAATTTGTTGGACATCTATTTCACCCTTCTTTTGAAGATCATGAGTGAAAAAGAATTTTGGTGAAATATGTTTTGTTCTGTATCCTTTGATGTATCCTCCCTTCAGTTGAGCTATACATGCAGCATTGTCTTCATACAATATTGTTGGAGCGTCTTTTGTCAAAGAAAGACCACATGTTTCTTGAATGTGTTCAGTTATTGATCTTAACCAAACACATTCTCGACTTGCTTCATGAATGGCTATTATCTCTGCATGATTTGAGGAAGTGGCAACCATAGTTTGCTTTGTTGAACGCCATGATATAGCTGTACCACCACATGTAAATAAATAGCCTGTTTGCGATCGACCTTTATGGGGATCAGATAAATATTCCGCATCTGCATAACCAATCAATTGTGACGTGGAATCATTTGAGTAAAACAATCCCATATCAATGGTACCTCGAAGGTATCTGAATATATGCTTAATTCCATTCCAGTGTCTGCGTGTTGGTGAAGAACTAAATCTTGCTAACAAGTTTACTGAGAAAGCTATATCTGGTCTAGAATTGTTGGCAAGATACATTAATGCACCAATTGCACTAAGGTATGGTATTTCAGCACCAATAAGTTCTTCATCATTTTCATAAGGCCGAAACGGATCTGTATTAATATCAAGAGATCTCACAACCATTGGAGTACTCAATGGGTGTGCTTTATCCATATAAAATCTCTTTAAAATATTTTCAGTATATGTTGACTGATGGACAAATATCCCATTTGTAAAATGTTCAATTTGTAGACCAAGACAAAATTTTGTCTTTCCAAGATCTTTCATTTCAAACTCCTTTTTCAGGCATTTTACTGCCTTTGAAAGTTCTTCTGGAGTTTCAATAATATTTAAATCATCAACATATACTGTTATTATGACAAATTCAGATCCAGACCTTCTCATAAAGACACAAGGGCAAATTGGATCATTTTTATATCCTTCTTTTAGCAAATATTCGCTAAGACGATTGTACCACATTCGCCCTGATTGTTTCAACCCGTACAAGGATTTTTGAAGTTTTATTGAGCAATTTTCTCGAGAATCCTTGTATGCTTCAGGCACTTTGAACCCTTCGGGAATTTTCATAAAAATGTCGTGGTCCAATGAGCCATATAAATAGGCAGTGACCACGTCCATTAACTGCATTTCAAGCTTTTCATGAACTGCCAAATTCATTAGATACCTGAAAGTAATTGCATCCACCACAGGGGAATATGTTTCCATATAGTCAATGCCAGGTCTTTGCGAAAAACCTTGGGCTACAAGTCGTGCTTTATATCTTACGACTTCACCCTTTTCATTTCGTTTACGCACAAAAACCCATTTGTGCCCTACTGGCTTGACACCTTCAGGTGTTCGAACTATTGATCCGAAAACTTCACGTTTTTCAAGTGAAGTTAACTCTGCTTGAATTGCATCCTTCCATCTTGGCCAATCATTTCTCTGTCTGCATTCATCGACAGATTTTGGTTCAAGATCCTTATCTTGTTGCATTATTTCAATGGCAACATTATAAGCAAAAATATTATCGACCACAATATTATTTCGGTTCCACCGTTTTCCTGTCGAGACATAACTTATTGAGATTTCTTCATTCTCATTATTTTCAGGTACTTGGACCTCCTCGGTGGTATCACCATTTGTTGTGTCTCTGGGCTCTTCTTGAGCACTCGCCTCCAAATTATGATCATCTTGATCATTCATTCCTTTCCTTTTTCGAGGATTTTTATCTTTGGAACCAAATGGTCTTCCACGTTTTAAGCGTGGTCTAGATTCATTTGCCTGAATAAGTTATCCTACCGGGACATCAACTCGAACTTGAGCATTAGCAGCTGGGATATGCGATTTAGTAACCCGTGGAAGGTTAGTAAATGCATCCGGCAGTTGATTTGCAATATTCTGCAAATAAATCATCTTTTGAACTTCTTGCTCACATTGATTTGTTCGAGGATCTAAATGAGATAGTGACAATGAATTCCAATCTATCTCATTTTTCATCTGCTTATGTTCTCCCCCTAATGTTGGGTATACTGATTCATCAAAATGACAATCAGCAAATCTTGCCGTAAATAAATCTCCAGTCATAGGTTCCAGATATTTTATAATAGAAGGAGATTCATACCCAACATATATTCCCAACCTTCTTTGGGGACCCATCTTTGTGCGATGCGGTGGAGCAATTGGGACATATACCGCACACCCAAATATTCTAAGATGGGATATATTTGGCTCCCTTCCAAACGCCAACTGTAATGGGGAAAATTCATGATAATTTGTTGGCCTTACGCGCACAAGTGCTGCTGCATGCAAAATAGCATGCCCCCATACTGAAATAGGAAGTTTTGTCCTCATTAGCAATGGTCTAGCTATCCATTGGAGGCGTTTAATCAATGATTCTGCTAGACCATTTTGTGTATGTACATGAGCGACCGGATGCTCAACTTTTATTCCAATCGACATACAATAAT
The DNA here is from genome assembly GCF_947179165.1 of Solanum dulcamara. Classification (NCBI taxonomy): domain Eukaryota; kingdom Viridiplantae; phylum Streptophyta; class Magnoliopsida; order Solanales; family Solanaceae; genus Solanum; species Solanum dulcamara. Next base: position 84,810,272 of record NC_077237.1, on the reverse strand, counting down.
CATTAAATGTTTGAGATGTGAATTCACCAGCATTATCAAGACGAATTGTCTTTATGCATAATCTGGAAATTGTGCTCTTAACCTTATAATTTGAGCTAACAATCTCGCAAAAGCCATGTTGCGAGTTGATAATAAGCATACATGTGACCATCTTGTAGATGCATCTATCAAGACCATATAATATTTGAATGGTCCACATGAAGGGTGAATTGGCCCACATATATCACCCTGTATACGTTCCAGAAACGCAGGGGATTCAATCCCAACCTTAGTTGCTGATGGTTTGATAATCAGTTTTCCTTGGGAAGAAGAATTTTCTGATTCTTCAAAGTGTGTCCATGTGAATTCTCAATAATTCTGCGCATCATATTATAACCGGGATGGCCCAACCGGTCATGCCAAATGATAAAATCATTAGAATCAGTAAACCTTTTGTTTACAATGGCATGTGATTCAACAGTACCAATATTTGTATGGTACAACCCAGAAGAAAGTGCAGGTAATTTTTCGTGCACAATTTTCTTTTCCATATTTATTGTAGTAATATAAAGGTATTCAACCTTTCCTTCATTTGCAGTCTCAATATGATAGCCATTTTGGCGAATAACCTTGAAACTTAACAAGTTTCTTTGAGACTTACTACAATATAATGCATTATCAATTACCAATATCGTTCCTCCAGGTAGTAATAAGGCTGTTTTTCCAGAGCCTTCAATTAATTTTGTACTATCAGATATTGTATTGACATAGGCCTTTTTCATAATCAAATGACAAAAATATTTCTTTTCTTTTAATATCGTATGAGTTGTGGCACTATCCAAAATGCACATATCTCCATTATTCATCTTGAATCCAATTGAAGACTGATAAATTTATTTATCTTCATAAAATAAAAATGCATTGTAAGAAATAAAATAAGTAACAATTTTGCTAGAAAAACATAAGTCCCTTTTTTTTAAAAGTTAAATTATGGTAATTTAGAATTTAAAAAATTATATGATTCAATTATGATGAATGTTACAATAATTTAGTTTATGGAATTGTATACTTATTAACCTTAAATAAATATTATACACAAGTATTAAAAACAAATATAAAATATTATAAAACATTAATATAATATTATTCATCATGTATAGATAATTTGTTTATTTGACAAAAATAATACAATCATTATATATTATTAATGTCTAAAACATTAACAAGAATAAATAGTTATTATAATGACATTAAATAAGGCGAATATTATTTTTAGTAACAATATGATATTAAGATTAAATAATAGCACACTAATAGTAATTAATTACAACATTGTAAAATAGCACAATGTAATAAATAATATACAATTATCATAAAAATGTAACCTTGATTATTATTTTTTTTTCTTCAAATACATAAACGTAAAAACACAATAATTCAAAGTACATGATAACATATTGAAAAACATAAAATTAAACATCAATTAAGATCCTTAAAAAAATCTTCAACCTCCAAATGAGTAATATCATTGAGGTCATTAAAATCATCATCCCTTAAGGCCATATTTGCTTCAATATTATCATTATTCAAAGGCCTTGCCTCAACATTATTTTCGAACGCCAAGTGTGACTCTATCCGAGCATTAGAAGAAGAGGCACCACTTCTATTTGCCTTTCTTTTAAAAGAATTTTGATAAAGTCTTACAAAATGCTCAGGCGTCCGACATTCATTTTTCCAGTGGCCTTTCATGCCACAACGATGACAGTTACTTTTTGAAGGGCCATTTTGAGAACTGATATTGTTCTCCCTTTTATGTTGACCACCACCACGACGATTATTATATCGTCCTCTGCCATTGCCACGCCCACGCACATTATTATGACCTTGATATTTATTATGTCTTCTTTCAGACTGGCCATGTGCTTTTACCATATTTGCCTCCGGTAACGGAGCAGTTCCAGTGGGACGGGCTTCATGATTTTTCATTAAAAGGGCATTATGTTGTTCAGCCACCAGAAGGCATGATATCAATTCAGAGTATTTTTTAAAACCCTTTTCACGGTATTGCTGCTGTAATATTACATTAGAGGCATGAAAAGTAGTTAGTGTCTTTTCTAACATGTCCTCATCATTTATATTTTTCCCACATAATTTTAATTGGGAAGTTATTCTAAATACAGCAGAATTATACTCAATTACGGTTTTAAAATCTTGAAACCGTAAGTGCATCCACTCATAACGAGCCCTTGGCAATACCGTTGCCCTGAGGTGGTCATACCTCCCTTTTAAGTCTTTCCACAATTCAAGTGGATCTTTCACTGTCAAGTATTCCATTTTTAGGCTTTCATCTAGATGATGACGAAGGAAAATCATAGCCTTTGCTTTATCCTGACTTGATGCTGTATTTCCTTCAATTATAGCATCACCAAGACCCTTAGCGGTAAGGTGAATTTCAGCATCAAGTACCCATGACAAATAATTTTTACCAGAAATATCAAGTGCCACAAATTCCAATTTTGACAAGTTTGACATGATGAAAATTAATTTGAAAGTAACAAAGATAACTTAAAAATTAAATTTCTTTAGTAGATATACCTGATATAGAAGTTAATTTTCTGAAAAATTAGAGCTTCGTGCTGTTAACGTGTTATAAATTAACTAACATGACAATTTTATAAAGGAAGAAGAACAAGAGAATATGTATATAGAAAGTATTAATAGAGAGAGTAGTAATATAGAGAGAGTAATAATAATTCTTTCTTTTATGTGTTTGTGTGTTTTTACATTGAAGTTTAAGGCTATATTTATAGCCATATTTACAAGTGGAGGAAAATATTAATGGGCATTTTACCCACTTAAAAAGTAAATGGACTATCCACCATTTTAAGTGGACAACTATTTTACTTGGTTGATATTACTTGGTTGATATTACTTGGTTGATAATAACAGACATGTTATATTAATGCCTAAAAAGGTTCAAAGAGTTAAATATGATGATGTGACAGTGATAGCATCAGTCACAATCCATCTAGAAAAAGCATAAAATTAAGCAACTTTATGTACTAACGATTTAGAAAATTTTGTTAAATTATGTGCTACTATACTCCAAGATCTTGAAAAATGCACCACATTGAGAATCTCATAAATTTTTAAATGTCTTCACAAGTAGTCTCTGTTTTTTATGAAATTACATTTTTTTTGTAGTACTATATGCATCGCATTTTTTACAACTGATAAGACTTGCACCTTTGACCAATCCTTTTCTCTAGCATTTTTCAACGTTGTACGCATTGCAATGGCTTCAACAGTGATGGCCTTCCCAACATATCAAATTGGGGTACCAAAGACTTAAAACAGGTTACCACAACTATCCACAACTGCCACATCAATGCTTGCCATCTTTTCGCCATATTTAGGTAAACTAGCATATGATGCAAACGAAATAATACCATCTTGTGCCATAATTATATTTATGTTATTAGTACAAACATGTATAGTTATAGGAAAAATAATGGGAAGCAAGTTGTTTTCATATTCATGCAAATCAAACAAAGTCTTGTTTAAAATTTTCTCGGGTTTAGAAAATTTTCTATTGAAACTCTTTGAATTTCTTTCCTTCCAAATTAGCCACATGATAGAAATACTTAATTTTATAAGCTCAATAGAATCAGAATATTATTTAGCATTAGTAAAAATATCATACCATCATCTAGCAAAATTTATAGTATTTTCTAAATTAGGTTAATTAATGGGGGCAAATTTTTCAAATTAATTGAGCACTAGAACATCTAAAAAAACATGTGATCGATGGTTTCATTTTCGATTTCATAACCATTACATACTTCACACATGTGTTTCATTCTATTGGATATAATGTAGTCGACCAATAACACATTCAAAATATATTTTCGAATAAAGTGCTTATACTTATTCTTAATATCATAGACCATAATTTTTTTTTTTGAAAAAGACTAATAACTAGATTGGGGTCTCTCACTACTCACTTGTCCACATCTAGTCATTTCTCTAGCTAAGTTATATCCCGATTTAACCTCATATTTACCAGACTTGGTATGGTGTCGAATAATTTTCTTGCACTTTATATATATATATATATATATATATATAGTAATATTTTATTATATAGCAATTTCTCTTTTCTATTTAAGCAATTCAAAATTATATATAATTAGTTAGATGAAACTCTAGTTGTGTAGATTTTATTATGTAAAAGATATAAAATATAAATATTTTTAGAAAAATAGGAATAACGTAACATCATAACGGGTGTTATTCCATGATATAGAAGGTGTAAGTGTTTTAAAAAAATAAAGGTCTATTTGTAACTAAATCCTAGTACAGAGATGTTTAGAAATTAACCATCTAATTTATTACTCTCTTTATTCTAATTACTTACTTTTCTTTTTATTCAATTCCAAAAAAAAATGAGATATATGATAATAGTTAAATTTTAAATAACTATTTTAGTCTTAATAAAATAATTTATATTCATATAAATATTTCAGACTTATTTTAAATCATAAATTTCAAAAAAAATAATTAATATTACTTGCTAAATAAAACTAACTCACATAAATTGAATCGAGTGAATATAAACATTTACTTTTGCATCAACATCATTATCTGTGAAACTGATAGCTTGGAAGCTCACCAGTTCATCAATGAACTGAGAAGAAGTCGAAACAGGTTGAAGAGAGAAAATGTTATTGATCTTAGCTAAACTTTTATTTACAGAATGAGAGGCTTTTATAGCCTGAATGCCTAACTACCAAATAACAAACTAATGATTAGTGACTAGATAATGTAATGTATAGTAATTAACTAATGAACCAGATTCATTATGTATCACTACTAACTAATGGATCAGGTTCATTACATGATGAATTAGAACACACACCCTCAAGCTGAAAGGTGCAGAATATTAAGCACATCAAGCTTGCCTAGAAGATGTGAATGTTGAGCTTGACTCAATCCTTTTGTCAATAAGTTTGTAACTTGTTGTTGAGTGTGAACATAGACAGTTTCAACCATCTCTGTTTTGATCTTATCCCTGATAAACTGACAATCTATTTTTATGTGCTTGGTCTTTTCATGGAAGACTAGATTGGAGGCTAATTGAATGGCTGACTTGCTGTCACTTAGAATGGTAACAAGCACATGAATGGGAACGCCTAGATCAGTGAACGAGCCTAATAACCAAGTAACCTCAGATACAGATGAAGTCTGAATCCATGCTCTTATACTCAGCTTCAGCAGATTTCTTGGAGACAGTATGTTGTTTCTTGGATTTCCAAGACACTAGTGACTAACCAAATTTGACCACATATCCTATGATAGACCTTCTAGTGTTAGGGAAAGTAGCCCAATAAGAGTCACACCATCAAGTAAGCATAGCAGTAGGCTTGGCATGTAACCAGACCCTTGACCTACTGTGCCTTTTAAGTACCTAACCACTCTAATAGTTGTGTCCTAATGTGACTTCTTAGGAGACTGCATAAATTGACTAAGAGTTTGTACTGCATGATAACGCTCAATTACACCTATAAAAAGAGATATAGACGATCGTTAGCAGTATATTTTAATATACCCAACTAAGAGTCGGGGTTGAATCCACAGGGAATAAGTTGAAACAAATTCTATTAGCTATCACTATTCAGTTATAATTACTACTTCCCGAAAACAAACTTGCATAAAGTAAAAGTGGAATTTTTGATTATGATTTAAGAACAAACGACAAAGTAATAACAAGTAAACAAGATTAAGGTTGCAAACAATAGAAAGACTAGACTAGGATTGTGTTCCCCATGACTTGTAAGTTAATAGGCTAATCGTATTCATGATATTGTTTATTATATTGCATGCAAGATCTAGCGAGTTAGGTAACATTTAATTCACCTCCCAGTCCTTCTTAGATGTATCTCATTAATCTCCTTCCGGTCTCAGAATGTATACTTTACTAACCCCCACCCTAGATCCTAGAGTACTATCTCTTTCCGCTCTCAAGTAACTTAGATAAAGTTTATCCCTTCTTTCGAATTCAGACTCTTCGAATTTCTGTTGTGAAATTCTTTTCCTAATTAGTACCTCCCTCCCGGGCAAACAACGAATACATGAAAGTTCTTAATGCGTGCACATAATAAAAAAGACTTTTAAATAAAGAAATCACAATACATACAAAAATAAATCACGAATATCAATCCTACTTTTGCCTATTCTAGTTAAGTCATTAGGGTTTCCACAACCCTACTTATGGGTTTAGCTACTCATACTTGTAAGTAAAAGAACAAGGATTGTGAAGAATTCATAAATGAATACCTACGCAGATGAAAAAGTCAATCTTGAATCAATCACACGAATCACGATACAAGGATGAAAATCGAAATTATATTCCAAAAATCAATCTCCAAATTAACTAATTTTAGCTTCAATATGTTCACAAATACTCAAAACCCAGTAAAAACATTGAACCCTAAAAATAAAATAAATTCGGGTATTTATAGAAATACAAAATCAAATAACTGAAGTCGGCATGCTTCATGCTCGACCATTACGGACCGTACTAGACTTCATGGTCCGTGATCTTTCTCCCGTAGTGTTTAACTTGGGCTTCAATATTGTGTAGCTCTTCACTTATTTACGGGCAATCCTCACGGCCCGTGGTGATGAATACGGCCCGTATTGACCTCCATGTTGATAGACATTGCCAATTCTCCCACATCTGTCCTCAGCCTTCACGATCATCCAGCATGATCTGTAGTAGACTCCATAGCCCGTGATGGATTCCGTGGAGTTACACTTGGCCAAATTTTATACCATCAGCACCTTCACAAGATCATCAGTACGACACCTACCATGGTCCGTGGTGGGTTTCATGAAGTTGTACTTAGCACCTCTAGCACAACTTCCTTGTCTCATCATCTCTACGCCTGCCACCATGGCTCATTCAAGGTACTACGGTCCGTTGTTAGGCTAATACTCCTCAATACTCAGCAAAATAGTACTCAGACCCACAAAATCATCAAAACTTATGTGTGACTTAGTTTATCTGCAAAATAAAAAAAAAACACATTATATCTATAGAAACATGTTTGCAACACACACTAATTCACCATTTTGAGAGTCGAAAATATCGTAAATACATGACACATCATTGTATATCTAATGTCTGGTCTGGTAATAGTGGCATAGAGAAGTTTACCAATTAGTCTTTGGTGTGGGGTAATGTGATCTCCAGTAGAACTAGTTACTAAATCTTGGTCTAATAAGGTGAGTCTCAGATTGGATTCAAGAGTAATAGGTGCAGGCTTGGCAACAATGAGGCCTACATCAATCATAAGTTTTAAAATGTATTTTCTTTGATTTAGAATGACCTTTTGGAGAACTCAACACTTCATTGCCCATAAAATATTTGAGTTTTCCTAGATCATTCAGCTTTAACTGTTGATGCAAACTGTCTTTAGCCTTAATAATCATTTTTGTATTATTTCTTGTGATTAGTAAGTCATCAATATAGACTAATACAATCAATAAGTCTTCACCTTTCTTCAAGGTAAATAGGGAGTAATCATGTGCTGTTTGAGTAGAACTAGCAGTCAACAAGGCAGTAATAAGTTTCAAGTTCCATTGTTTAAAGGATAACTTAAGGCAACATAATGACTTGAGTAGCCTACACACTTTGGTCTCACCTGGGCTCTTAAAGCCTTAAGGCACCTCCATGTACACCTCTTTATCTAGATCACCTTGGAGAAATGCATTATAGACATCCATCTGATATAAATTTCAACCTTCAGATACAATTAAAGCAATGATACATATGGCTGTCACTATCTTAGCAACAAGAGAGAAAGTGTCATGGTAGTCCAATCCTTCTTACTGATTATAACCTTTAGCCACGAGCCTGGCCTTAAATCTCCCCACCTTACCATTTGCTTTATATTTCACCTTATATACCCCTTGAAACTAACTATATGCATCCCATGTGGTAAGTCAATTGCCTTTCAGGTATTATTATCGTCAATAGCCTGAATTTCATGTTTCATAACTTGAATCCATCTCTCATCTTTGGCTGCTTGTCTGAAGTGTTTAGGTTCTACATATTCAGAAAAATTACTCAAGTAGCTCTTATAACAAGTAGTTAAGTTGTCATAGAAAAGTGAATTAGCTAGAGGATGTCTAATGCTACTTTGCTTCTTACTAGTGGTGGCATAATCCTTTATCCAGATAGGGTCCTTGGTGATTATTGAAGTCCTTCTAATAAAAGGCCAATCTACAGGTGGTAATGTCTGATGAATGTTGCAATAATGAGCTCTCACTGGTGACTTCTTTATGAGGTTCACCAACAACATACCTATAATGATCTTGAGGGTGATTTTCAAAAATTTGTATAAAACACGCGTGAACAGTAACATGCGTGAACAGTAACACGCGTGAACAGTAACTTTTTGGGCAGAAAATGCCCCTTTCTTCCCATTTCAATATTTTTCATCATTTGTTTGAGTTTTTGAACTCCTTGAGGTGATTTGAGAAGAGATTTTTGAGGCAAAGTATTGGGTAAGTGATTTTTGACCTAAAACCTTCCCTTTTCATTAAGGTTTTGACGATTTTAACTCTTAAATTTTAGTTTCAAACCCCAAAAATCTTTGTTTCTTTCCTAATCCGAATTTAAGGAAAATTGTGATTCCAACTCGTTTTGAGCTCTATTTTTATGGGTTTTTCAACCATGAGTTTCTTATTACCAATAGAATGGTATTGTTCAATAAATTTCCAGATTTGATCCTTTTCAAAAATAGTTAATTTTTAGACTATTTTACCCCCGATTCTGAAACCTATCAATATGGGTGTCATTGGACTCTTTGTGATGTGTATGTTTCATTGTTGATAGTGGGTTGTCATTCCGGGTGCTGAATTCGAGAGTTGCTTATCTGGTGGAGGTATTCGAGTGCGGTTTCGGCAATTGAGGTAGGTTTGGCTATCTTTCTTTGAGATTGAGATGAGGTAATTAGTCATTCATATGTTATAGACTTTGGGATGAGGATTTAGTATGAGTTGAGAATGTTATATATATTGTGATGCCCGTGTGGAGGTTTATTTATTAATGTATTGCCGTGACGGGGTTTATTTGTATTACATAGCCCGTGTGGGGGCCTTATTTGTTATCTTATTTGCTTTGAGAGCATGTGAATTATGATTTGCCTAAGATAGAGGCTTGAGTATATTATTTGACTTGTGATGCCGCTTGAGAGATTGAGTTGGGGGTTTTGAGCATACTTGAGTATTGAAATATTATTGAGAAAGGGGTGAATATTTAAATGAAAGTGTGTTCTTCCCGTTACTATTTATTGAGGGTGAATATCATGTGTATGTTAAGTTTTGAGAACTTTGAACCTTATACCACATGTGAGTTGATTATTACTTCCATGCATATGTGTTTTGATGCATTCATCCTCATTCATCATATCATGAAACATGGGAAGTTGAGAAATATGGAAATTCTTTTTGAGAAAGAAAATGAAACACCTTTAAACCTTTGTATCTTGAGTCCCTGACCGAGGTAGTTTTCTGGCAGGGTAGTGGATGCATTGTGATCCCAACCTTTGTATCTTGAGTCCCTGATCGAGGTAGTTTTTCGGCAGGGTAGTGGATGCATTGTGATCCTAACCTTTGTATCTTGAGTCTCTGACCGAGGCAGTTTTCCGGCAGGGTAATGGATGCATTGTGATCCCTTGACTACGAGGAGGTGGCAAGGATAATGAGATATTGTGAATGAGGTATATGGTCTGCGAGATCCCCATGGGTCCTGCTTGGTAGCACAGCTCGGCAGGTGTATACGACAGGCTGTGCGATAGTCTTGATTCCACCATACCACCACATCATTGCATCATCATATTGCATTGCATTGTATTGATATTTGTGTTGCTTAAATTATTTGATTAATTGTGATTATGAGTTGTTATTATGGGTTTACTTTACTCGTGCCACTATATATATAAACTGGCGGCACCGATGCCGAAGTGGGACTTTTCTGTATGCAGGTGGAAGCGTTCCTTAGTTTATTTCATAGGTTTGATAAATTCCTTATACTCAGTCAGCTAAAACCTATTGAGTACATGTGAATTGTACTCACCCCTACTTCTGTGTCCCTTTTTGATGCAGATACTAGTCGGGGTACCCCATGTGACAGTTAATATTCTAGCGGATTGTGTATTCTCAAATTAGTGGTGAGGTCCCAGAATTCGGATCGTCACTAGTCTATCTTTATTTTTCAGTCTTTTGTATCATTTAGAGACTTATGTTGTATCTTCAGATTCGAACCTTGTATTAGATGGTCTTTATACTTATGACACCAGGTTTTGAGATAATTTCTTCATTATTTTTTTTTCTTTTTATTTAAATCGTGGCATCACTTTCCCCTTTGGGAGTCTTGTATGAGTTTTATTTTTAGGGTTACACATCAGATTGGGTTTTGAGATGTGTGCCATCATGACCTCAGTTTTTGGGTCGTGACAATACCCATTCTCATGTTCTCGAACAATAGTGTCTTCATTATGAGTTTCACTAGCAATCTCAACAACTTCATTATCTAGCTGATCACTCAATTCCAAAGGAGAACTAATAGATGTAGTTAAAGTATCTGTTTGGGGCATTACTTGAGCAAATGGAAAAACTTTCTCCTGGAAAACCATATCTTTAGTCACAGTGATCTTATTAGATTTGATGTCCAATAGTATGTATTCTTTTTGTAGATCTGAGTAACCTACGAGGGTGGAAGAAATAACTCTTTATAAAAATTTATCACCCTTTGGTAAACTAATGCATAGCAAAGGAAATCTATGACCCTTATATGAGATATGATTGGTTGTTTGGAGTAGAATAGCTCATAAAGATTTTTGTTATCAATAGCTGATGAAGGCAACCTATTAATCAAATATACAATAACCTTGATACAATATTACCAGTATCTAATAGGTAAATGTGATTGAAATCTGATAGCTCTAGCTATATTGAGAATATGTGTATGTTTCCTCTCTACCACACCATTTTGTTATAGCGTGTGAGGACAACTACTTTGATGCAAGAGGCCGAGATCATGAAACAAAGTTGTGCCTTGAGATTAAATAACTCAGTCCCATTATCATACCTCATAACCTTAACATGAGAACCAAATTGAGTCTTGATCATTAGGAGGAAATTTTTTATAGCAACAAAGGTTTCAAATTCCAGTTGCAACAAATGAATCCAAACAAACCTGCTATAGTCATCCATAATTGTCAAGAAATGGTGCTTCTTATCTATAGTACAGGTTTTATAAGCTCCCCAAAGATCCATATGAACAACATCAAATCTCATAGATGCTCTAGAATTATTGATGGGGAAGACATGTCTAGTTTGCTTAACTAATAGTCAAATAGAGCACTTAGTGAGTACTTCACTATCTTTATTATTTTGAACTAGATTTAAATGCCTCAGGGTCTGAGAAGAAGGATTTCCAAGCCTCATATGCCATAGGTTGACATCCTGCATTATTGCTCCTGCAACCATCATTTTCTGATTATATGTCACTTCCTTCATCTGCTTTGTTGTAAACTCACTCTTGAAGATGTAAAAGCCTCCATCTTCTCTACCAACCCCTTTTACCCTGCCACTGAAGAGGTCCTGAAAGACACAAAAGTTAGAATAAAATGACACAAAACAAGATAATTCCTTTTTGATCTTGAAAATTGATAATATGCTGAACTTGAAGTTTGTTCATAAAATCATTGTCAAATATCGATGTTTCACAAACATGAATAATATCCACATTGTCTATTGTAGGCAAATGCACTTGATTCTTCTATGACTTAGTTAGAGCATGACTCCTTGTTAGTAAATGTTTATTGGCTGTAATATGATATGATGCACTAAATTTACTATCCAGTCCCGTGGAAATACATTTGACATTAAACAAGTAGTAATACCTGCCATATTGATCTGCTTGGAATCATGCACATCTTTGTTCAACATCTCCAGTATCTACTTATACTCCTTTTTAGTAAATACATGTCCCTTTTCTAAGAAGGCTTTACTTTCCTCATGACTGATTGAAGTCATGTGAGAATGATCACAATAAGCACTGAATATGTTGTTTGCTGAGTGTTTTCCTCCATAGCTACTAGAGTATAATGGACCTGTTGAACTTCTCATGTTGTTTGTTGGAAACTGTCTTCGATAACCACCAGAGTGTGAAGGACCTGCTGTATTTCTCATGTTACCATTTCCATAGCTAGACTTCTTCATTTTCTTCCAATCATCTGGATAGCCAATCAACTTGTAGCAGTTGTTTTCAGTGTGACCAGTGAAATGACAGAACTCACATTTCTTTCTTTTGTTGTATTCTCTTTCTTGATTTTTATTCATATTCATCACCATTACATCTGGTTTCTCAACTACATTGGCCACATATGTTGAATGTTGGATCTCATCCTCTATTATCATAGCATAAGTTTGATTTATGGACGGTATAATTCCCTTCAATAAAATTTGTCTACGAGCCTGATCATTGGACTCATCCAAACCACTCAAAAACTAAATCAACCTTAGTTCTTGTCGATGATCTACATAGTCCTTCGATTGAGAACATGTACAACTGGGATTTGGCACTACTGCATCATACTCATTCCATAGTGTTTTCAGCTTTGTATAATAATGCGATACAAAATTTGCACCTTGTACTAGTGTAGTAATCTCCCTATGTAGCTGATAGATTCGCATGCAATTCACCTTGTCAAATCGCTCCTTCAAGTCTGCCCAAAATGAGAAGGCACTTGTAGAATACACAATTTCACTTAGGAGTTCTTCCCTGACAGTGTTCATCAATCATGATAAGACGATCGCATTGCCTGTCTCCCATTGCTCATGTAGTTCGTTTTTGTATAATCCTCTGGTACAAGCACATGTTACAAATTCGTATTTCCTCTTTCCCAATAATGCGATCCTCATCGACCTGCTCTAGATCCCATAATTTTCAGATCCAGTCAACTTAATGGGAATCGACACAGCTCCTGAAGCGTCTAATGGGCCGATATACAGAGGATCATTCTGATCGATTTTTAGAACTGTCATTTCTGCAATTCTAATCACAAAATCAACTGGCTAAATCATTCAATGGTACGTAGTCAAATGTTAGAAAATTCATTTCTAATCAATAATCCAATTAAGAAGTTCGATACCCTTGTTCCAATTATTCCTTTGATACCCTGTGAAGTTGAGAGCTTGGAAGTTCACCGGTTCATCAATGAACTGAGAAGAAGTAGAAATAGGAAGAAGAGAGAAAATGTTATTGATCTTGGCTAAACTTTTATTTACGGAATGAGGGGTTTTTATAGCCTGAAAACCTAACTACTAAATAATAAATTATTAATTAGTTACTAACTAATGAAATGTATATTAACTAACTAATGGACTAGATTCATTATGCATTACTACTAACTAATGGACCACGTTCATTACATGATGCACTTGAACATTATCACCTCTTAACTACTTTGTTTTCACATCTCTGGACAATTAAAATGGCCAGAAAATCTGAAAACCAGATAGAATTTAATATCCACCGCAAGAAATGGAGCTCTGGAAAATCCGTTACTACAATATTCTGAAATCAATTTTGTTTCTGAATTTTATCATTTGTGTGAATTCTCAGATTCGAGATGGGTTCTGGTACGGCGACAAAATCAACAAATCACAATCAATATTAATCGAGGCTTTCTTCGATCCAGTTTGCCCTGACACTAGAGATTCATGGCCGCCTCTCAAGAAAGCTCTCCATCACTACGGTTCTCGTGTTTCTCTTGTTGTTCATACTTTCCCCTTGCCGTAAGTTTACTCTGTTGCAATTGGAAATGTTTTGTCCTTGTTTAGATAAAATAATCGCGATTTTGCGAGTTTCATACCTGAATTTTTTGGTGTTTTCTGTCATCTTATGGATTATAATGCCCTTTAGATTAGAAACCCCCAATTGAATATGCGGTAAAATGTTTGGGATAACTTGCTAATAGGCGCGTGATAGATGACACTCTTCGAAGGAGTTTTTAGTGGGTAGTATGTTATATTCCACCCCAGAATAGGCCTTGTAGTGTGTGATTTGGAGTTAGTCGGGAGTCCAATGTGTGCAATGGTGGAAATAAAAAAAATGTTATATTCCTCCGAGGATATTTTAATATGAGTTCATGGTAGTTCAAGGGGTTCTGTGAACACACAATAATTTAGATTACTAGTATATAACTCGCAAAACAGAAAATGATCAAAAACATATTGAAGTATCACGCTTTTGTGAGTTTCTTACTTGAACTATTAGGTGTTCAGTTTTCCTATCTGAACTATCACCAACTATTTATCAAAACATACTTCAACCATCAGTTGTTTAGCTGAGATATATTTCAAGTAGGAAAGGGACAACTGATAGTTGATGTGTGTTTTGATGAATAATTGGTGATAGTTCAGGCAGAAAAAGTGAAAACCTCATAGTTCAGGAATGAAAGTCACAAAAATGTTATACTTCAAGTATATTTTTGACCGTTAGTTCCTTGCAAAATAATGATAGTTTAGAGTTTTTTAACCTATTCGAATACTCATAGGTAAATGTAGACAATTACATAGCTAAACTTATGTGCTATGTTGTGAAATCTTTACTACTGGTTTATATGGTGAGTTACTAGTTAATCTGTTAAATGGGGTAGCATCTCGTTATTGGGCATGTCTAATTAAGTGTCAACTGAATCTTAAGACTGTGTAGTTAGTTGATCTAACTTCCATTGAACAGACTAGACTAGTGTAGCTTATTGATAGCCATGTTATTCTAAAAGAAGATTGCATCAACCATTATGATTTCTACTATGAATGAAAATCTTTTAGTCTATTGTCCTTTCAGAAAATATATAAACGTTTTTCGCTATTGGAATTGTGGGGTCACTGTGTACAACAATCAAAACAACAATATACCCACTGTAATCCTGGGGTCTTGGAAAGGTGGTGGTGTGTACACAACCTTGCCCCTACCCTATCTTGTGAAGGTAGAGAGACTGTTTCCGATAGACCCTTGGCTCAAGTAAAGTGCGTGATGACTGAAAGTCTGTTAAAAGCTATAGAAGAAATTTCTTTAGCTCTTTGAGTCAGATTGTTGGTATGTGTAGGACATGACAATACATGACAATGTCATCTGGTTTTCCAATTCAGCATAATTGACTTGTTTTTGTTGTTTGCTTGTCCTAATATATGCAGTTACCATGACAATGCATTTATTTCCTCGCGCGCGTTGCACATTGTCAATAAGTTGAATTCTTCTGCCACATACAGATTACTGGAGGCTTTCTTTGATCAACAGGTAACAACATTTTTCTGGGATACAATCTACAAAAGCATAATACATAAACGCACACTCAAACTTGGCCTCAACTGACAAGCAAGCACTCCAACTTTAAGAGTGCACATCTAGACACTCAACTTGGTCTCAACTGACAATTAAACACGCCAACTTGTCCCCACTGTGTCTTGTGGACACCCCTATGCTAACGTGACACATAAATTTTAGAGGTGTCTAGATAATCATTTTGTAAGTTGGAGTGTTCAACTGACACATTGGAGACGAGTTGAGGTGTCTAGATGAGCAAGCTTAAAGTTGGTGTGTTTACGTGCCACCTGAGATCAAGTTTTGAGTGTCTGTTTATGTATTATGCCATCTACAAAGGTCATATATGATTGAAAAGAAAACTTTACGTAACTTTAAAACCCTTGCTACAAGGTAACCTTCGATTATGGTTTGGTGGATCTTCGTTCTTGTAAAGCAACTCCAACAATCTGCTTTATTCATACGCATCTCATATAATGGGGTGAGATAATTGTTCTCTGTTTCTTTAAGTGACCTTCAACTGTTAAACTGTTTTCCAGAATCTGCCTAAGGAGCCTCCTCCGAGGCTTAGTGTGACTTGTCACTTCAATCGTCACGAAATACAATTTACTGCACGTAGTCTTTATAAGAATCTAGTAAATCACTTCATGAATAATGAATTTGTGATGATTGTTTATCATTCATGTAAAAACTAGAAGCGTGGAAAAGCATGAGTTAGTTGAATTCACAGACTACAGAATACTGCTTATCAGATTGTATGTGAAAAAAGTTCCTCGGTTACAAATTATGGTACTCGACATTTATATATACTTTCGGTTTCAATTGTGTCTGGTTGAACAGGATAAGTTTTATGGCCAAGCAACTTTCAACTTGTCCAAAGCATCTGTTGTAGATGAAGTTTCAAAATTTACATCCAATGCAATTGGGAATTCGAATTACACTGCTATAAAGGCTGGATTTAATGACCCCAAAACTGATCAAGCAACAAGAATTTCCTTCAAGGTATGCTAATTAGGCTCAATTACCCTATATATACATTGTGTGTACATATCTTTCACCTATGCCGAAACTTACATTTGTGTATATGTATATTTTTTCACAGTATGGTTGTGTAAAAGGCGTATATGGGGCGCCGTTTTTCTTCGTAAACGGGTTTCCTCTGCCTGATGCTGGCTCACCATTGGACTACAAAACATGGAGAAATACCCTTGATCCATTGATTTCACCAGAAGGACAATTAAGAACTGAAAATTTGCATTTCTCCTTGTGAATTACTGATCTTTTAGTCTCCAATTGTATCTGTACTCTTATCACCTAATGTCTTGAGCTAGAGAGACAAATTAAACTCATTTTTCTTATGTTTATAGATATAGTGACAAAATATTTATGGCTTCTTTATCTCATGGTTTTGGTTTGTCAGAAACAATCTCTCTACCGCTGAGGTAGGGATAAGGTCGGTTGACACTCTACTCTCTCCAGACACCACTTTGTGGGACTACATTGAACATGTTGTATATCTTATGGTTATAGAAAATGAAAATACTAATTCGATGATAACAGTTATTTTCTGTCTAATTGATCAAGTATAAATGCTATTGAACATCAAATGATTGTGGAGAATGAATAATCTACGAAGACGTCTATGCAGTAGATAAGGTAGAGACCTTTGTACTGATAATATAAGAAAGATTTAAATTATACACTGAGACACTGACGATCCTTAAACGCAAGTTACGAGTTCAAGCCCCGCAAAGTTCGAAGCTTGACACTTACGTTGGAAGAGGGTAGAAGGGCGGGTGGGTGCCAATTGGAGTCTGACCAAAAGTTCATAGGAGATTTTTTCCAAAATAATAAAAGGTAGAAAAATGTGATTCTCCAAGAACATTAAAAAAATGTGACCAAGAGATCACGGGTTGAAGCCGTGAAAGCAGTCTCTTGCAGAAATACAAAATAATATTGGTGCTGCGTACACTTGACACCCTTGTGAAAGTCCCGTGCATAGAAGAAGCCTAGTGCATCGAGCTGCTTTTTTTCTTTTTTAATACGAGAAAGGTCAAACAAAAGACATATAATGCCAAAGGACTTCTATGAGCCAGTAGATGCTCATCAATCATCATGTATGTGAACCCCAGGGTGGTTAAACTTTACTTTTAGTCTCTAGTTATTACCCTTACTTTTAAAAGTTGAGCAAAACAAGGTTCTTAGGGTCAAATATAAGTACCATTTGGAGTATAAGATGTAGCAAGTTTGGCAAAATCAATGGTCATGAAACCAACTCTAGTTTTATTGGTGACAAAGTTGAGCAAAAAGAGGTTATTGGTTGTGTATGTATGATGTACCAAATGATTTTATTTGTTTTTTTTACTAAACATTTGGAGTTGAAAAAAAAAGGTTCATACATGGAAAACCTCTTAAATTTATTAGTAAATTCAATTTAGCTACTCAAACTACGATTTGTTCTAATTGAACACCTCAACACATGATAAAGTATTTCTATTTCAATTCAAATTTTGAAATTCTTTTTGTTCTCAATTGTCCATTACATAGATAAGTCAAACCATTAAATTTAGTTAGAAAGTGTCCAATAAAAATATTTTATCATGTGTTTCAGTTGATTAATTGAAACAAGCAAACATGTTAACTCAAATATCTAAATAAAATTTACTAAAAAAATTTAAAAAGTTCATGTGTCGTCTTAAGAGGGAAAATATGGAAACATCAAATTGTATATCAGGTTGTTACTGTTTCTCATTCTATGCAGGGGTGTATCTGGGAGTTTTGCTATTCTCTCAAAATTATATATAGTAATATTATATTTTAAAGAAAATATTTAGATATAAATATGTATGCGATAATAATTGATTGATCCTTGAGATCATAAATATGACTCTGAATCTATGGTCCATCTTTAAAGGTGCCTAAAGATATTGGTGGGGTTATACTAAGGAGGAACATACTAGGCATATCCACTTGTAAAACATAGAATGAGAGTGTGAAAGAAAAATATTTTATTTATAAACTCAAAATCTCTTGAATTTTACTATAAGATCTCTCTTAATTTTTTTATTCTATATTTTTTATATTTTTTTATGTATATCTGTATATTAAAAATAACCTAGCAACATTCCTATTTATAATATTAAGAAATCTAATTAAACTAGGATTATAAAATTTATTCCTATATGAACTTGTGGACAAACAAATTCTAATTAGACATGGATTAAATAAATAGCAAATAAAAAATCCTAAACAATTTAGGATTCCTAATCCAGCTTTGAATTATTATTCCAACATTTTTCCGTAATTTAAAGTTGTATACTATTGTTTTTTTCTTTTTGTCATTGTTCCTGTATTGAAAAACACTTTTCTTCAATCGTTAATTTCATTCTTGTTATTTTGAAGAACATCTCTTCAATCTTCAATTATTTTTCTTGATTGTATTGGAGCACTTTCTGTCCAGCTTCCCAGTGATGCAATAAATATATGTTGCCCTATAGGTACAACTTGTCCGTCCCATAGGTACAGTTTACCTGATCTGTAGGATCGGTCCACCCGATTCATAGACTCGATCTACTCGGCCCGAAGGCTCTATCTACCCGATCCGAAGGCACGATCTACCCGGACTGTATGTCCAATCTATCAGAGCGGTAGGCTCGGTCTAGTGTTTTGTCTCCAACTCTTGTTGATGTCTTCCCACCAACTCCTTTTTTTTTTTACTTTCTCCAACTTTTAATTAGAGAAAAGTTTTTTTCCTCTTGTACCATATTTGCTTGTACTTCTTTAATTATGTAATGTTTTTGAAAGTCCTTCCTCCTAGCATGATGTTTTCATGCATATATCATTCGTCCGACGCTTGTCATCATGATCATTAGCCAGGCGGACGACATATGTGAGTCATAGCCGCCCGCCGGCAACGGAAACTCTTGGATTCTCTATCAGGATCGTAAAAACTCTGATACCAATTTGAAGGGAAATATTTCATTTATAAACTCAAAATCTCTTGAATCTTACTATAAGATCTCTCTTAATCTTTCTATTCTGTATTTTCTATATTTTTATATGTATACCTGTGTATTAAAATAATCTAGCAACATCTCTATTTATAATAGTAAGAAATCTAATTAAATTAGGATTAGAAAACTTATTTCTATATGAACTTGTGGACAAACAAATCCTAACTAGATATGAATTAAATAAATAGCAAATAACAATCCTAAACAACTTAGGATTCCTACTCCAATTTTGAATTACTATTCCAACAGAGTTGTAATGACCCGTTAGGTCATTTCGAGAACGAGTCCTCCTCCTTTCATAAAAGATTCCTTTTGTATATTTAAATTGGAAATTTTAGACTATTCGATAACTTCAGTCAATTATTTTAAATAATTAATTTAAATTGGAAAGTTTCTCATTTTTTTTAGTACATAATCAGCTTTTAAAGAAAAAAAAAGAAAGAAAGGGAACGCCGCACACGAAGGCAAAAACTGCAGGTTTGCAAAACCTGTTCATAGCTTCTTCTTTTTTTTCATTTAAATTTTGTTCTCTTTTTATCAACAATGCAAATGGCAAATCACGGATTGGTTAGTGATGGATAAAGATTGCATGGCAAATGCAATTCTAGAGAAAATTATGAATGTTTTTTTTTTCTTTTCTTAGCCGTATGCTAGACTATTAATATGGAATTCTTAATGAGGCATTAGTGGTCATTATAGGGAAAATCATTGGGAGATTATTATAGATTAATCATTGGGGTTGAGGTGATAAGAATGAATTATTTATAAGGCAATCTTCTGTATATTGTTGTGGCTTAGTTTATGATTTACGTGGATAAGTCTTAGTTTACGTGATTCGGCTTCAATTTTAACTATTATTATTTTGTTTTACATTATAAATTAAGTTTTGATATATTGAGATAAATAACTAAATATTAGATGTATTATGTTATATAAATTTTATTAAATTTATGATATTGGAGGAAATTAGGACTTAACTCTAGGCTTGAAATTTAGAAAATATAATATTGATTTATTAATTGGCATCAAGATTTGGGAACTTGATTATAGATTTGTGTGAGTTTTTGGGTCTAAACTAGGCATGGGTGTTGTTAGTTTCAAAATCTTAATGTGGTTATTTATTTGATTAGATTATACTTATTTGGAGGCCCAACGAAAAGGGAAGGCTCAAGCTCCGGAGTAATTGCTTGATTATTTGAGGCAAGTGAATTTTCTAAACCTCAATTTAAGCTTGTAGATGCTTGTATTTCCGTGTTATGTGTACTGGAGAGTAATGAGAATTGGACTGGATTATTGATTGTATGATTGGCCTTAAAAATGGAGATGAGGGGTAAAAAAATAGTGATCTAGTGACTTATATTGGTGGAATTGATATGTTGTGATTATGAGTTTATTTTGGACATGTGAAATGACTATGTTGATGTGAGGTAGAAAAAATTATTGTTGTTGTCATGTTATTATCGTGAATCATATGAACATGAATTGATTGCATTGGTTATGACATAGTATGTTGAGACTGAAAATGATATGAAACAAAGGGGTCGGGCCACACGTGGCAGGATATGTATATTGAGGGGACGGGCCACACGCTCCGTGGTAGGTAACATTGACAGAAATTTTTCCCATGGGTTCCGAACTGTAATTTAGCGGATGTGTACCGATAAGACAAACATCATAATCTCATTGCATTGCATCGCATTTTGTTGATATTTGTGAATTCGTGCTTACCACTTATTGCTCTGTATATATTGAACTTGACTTGATATAATTCACTTGATGAGACTACTGATGAGTATTCGTGAAATGTATTATTATTATTGTGTTGAGTGTAGAGTTGGGCTGATTTTATGCAGGTTGTAGTTAAGGAGGTTCGGTTGGGATGACAGGAGTACTTGTATCTATTGAGCTTTGCTTAGTTTTAGTTATCCACTTGCTGAGTACTGTATTGTTTGGTACTCACCCCTTGCTTCTACACTTGTGTAGGTTGTGAGCACAGAACTGCTTGATCTCCTACAGTTTTCTACTACACCCGAGACTATCATTTCGAATGTTGAGGTAGTTTTTACATCCATTTAGCGGACACCTCTTACTCTTTTATTATGTTTTAGTCCTATTCTAGAGACAAAGACATTGTGACTGCATTTTCTTTCGTACCTCGATAATGTATTAGTGGTTTGTACACGTGACAACCAATCTTGGAGGATTTTGAGATCAATTATTTATTTTTGACTAAGTTAACCTTGTTTTATCTCAATTACTTCTACAATTACTTTCCGTTGAGTTTTAGACTGACTTGTCTTAGTTGGTTGAGATGAGTGCCTTCACACCTGGATTCGGATCGTGACAAGAGTGCGTGGTGGCATTACTCATTTTGTAAGTTTTATAAATACCAGCTCTGCAAATAACAATATTTTCTCCATTTCAATTTATTTATCTTATTTGATTTACTGTCATAGTCTAAGCTTTAGGCTACATACATGAAACTCTGTTTAGGTATTAAGAAGGGGAGGACACCATTCAGCATCGCTCCGTGGGATGGGGTTCAATGCCTAACAAAAAGGGCCAAAAGACAAAAAGAGATGTATGGCTAAGGAGGGGGGAGGGGGAGAGAAAGAACACATGCATGGAAATTCTGTTTGTCAGAGGTTTGCGAATCTATGAAAGAACATCTAAAGATAAAGTTACAAAGTAAAGAAAATCCATTACTGAGAGAAGTGGTGGTCTCGTCTTGCTTGTTGGGAGATAGAAAGCTCTCGGACCATCTTTTCCAGTCAAATAGCGAGCGATCACTCAACAATGAACACTAACTGAAAGTGGCCAAAAATCAGGAAATGAGTATCTATCCCTTACGAAAATCAAACCCGTGTCTTTGACATGAAATGTTGATGTCCTAAAATACAAAATTTAAAAAAGTACAAAAAACTTATGAATTTTGTGGCTTACACTAAGAATATGTTTGGAAAATCACTATGCAATTGAGATTTGGTGTAATTACACTCTTTGACATGTTTGGTAGATCAAGTAATTACTTGGCAAGAGAGGAGTTGGGTGTAATTGAAGGGGAGTAATTATACTCTTCAATTTCCAAGGGAAGGTAAGCAATTGGTGTAATTACATCATGTAATTACATGAATCTTTTTAAAATTCTTCTTTTATTTATATTTATATTTTTTATTTTTATTTATTTTTTATTTCTACTATTTTTTAAAAATATATATTTTTATTATTCTAATATTTTCTAAATATATATATTTTATTTTATTATTATATTTCATTTCATTCTCATTCTCAACCTTTACTTTTTCATTCCATGCAATTTTTCATATTATTTATTATTCTATTTCTTTTTAAAATAATTTTTTTAATATTCTAATTTTTAAAATCATATATATGTACGTTGTGTTAAAATTTGATATAAGAGCAATATGTTAAATTATTTTTGTTTTGAATTTAGAATTTATGTCATATTTTTAATTTCATTTGTTTTTATAGTATTAACTTGATATTTCACATTGCAAAACATTTATCTTTTAGTTAAACTTGATAGATTATTTTTTTGTCAAATGTTTTAATAATTTTATGGGTGTAACCAACTGAACTGCATTGGTCTTAAACATAGGAGTGAAAAAGTGAAAATAAAAAGTTGTCCAAAAAAGTATATATATTTTTGAAATGAACTATAATAAAAAGTAAAATAAATAAATTAAAATGAAATTAAAGAGGTAGTAATAATATATCTGGAAACCAATATAGTCTTGTCACTTGTTTGTTCCTTCGAGGCACTTTTTTTGTTGTTTCCCGCCCTCGGTTTTTGGAGTTTGTATTAGAGTTTTGATTAAATTCAGATTGTGCATTGCGTGATTTAGGGTAACGCTTTCAACATGATTTTCTTCATACCCTTATTCGAATTTAAGACTTTTGATTGAGAGTGAAACAGCTTCACTACTGCACTACAACCCCATGTAATTAGTTCTGGACACTAATTACACCATGGATTGTTTAACCTTTTGCATACAATTAAATTTGCCTTTGTCTATCCATCTCACGACTTTATATGCATGCCTTGTCATTTGTTAATATAATATCACAACTTTTTTGTTAAAAAAATGAATTGGGGTAATGCATTTAATTATTTTTTTTCACTTTTCTGTTCTTTTGAAAATGAAAACTTCCATAATTTACAATACACTTATTATGTAAATTGTAAATCATAAAGTTGAACGAAAGTAAAATTTAATTTTAACACTAAGAGATGAAAGTTGATCTAACTTCATTTCAGTCTTCCCCTATACGAAGAACATGTAAGTTCTCATTTTATATTCCTTTCCATTTCTAGCAGTATTTTAATTTTTTTTTAAATCCACTTTCTCTTTTCTTTTCTTAAACCAGGAGGATTAATAAAACTTGAATCGAACCCTCAATGATGATGAAGGTATTTAACAACTTGAACAAACCTTTCTTGTTTAAATTCTAAATCCTCATTAATTCTTCATTCTCAGTTTTATTAGTATGAACACATCAACATGAGTCATTACTCCAGTCAGGCGAATTTAGATTTGAATCTTTGGGTATCACTTTATTTTGAATAGTAACTTATAGCAAAATCTTCAATGTAGAGTAAAATAATACCTAAGATTTATTAGCAAATTTGCATACAAAATTTAGACTTGTTCTATTATTTCAGTTAAGAGGTTTAGGGTTCTAATATACTTATTCACAAACCCCACGGCAGGGCTCAAACTTACATCCCTACAAATACATGTGTATATATAAATTTTCAATTGAAATTACGAAATGGCATGACACTCCCTTTTAACTACATAGATCCGCCCTTGACTCCTGTCATTAAAATTATCAAAGTTTGAATTTCGAAAAAAAAAATTATTCTAATAAAAAGCGTTTTCTCCTTATGGGTCCTAAGTCAGGTCACTATGTCATGGATACCAACCAACTTAACAATCACTATCAAAAATGAAAAACCAAGAAATTGGACGATTGTACTTCTAACTTCTCCCAAAAGCAATAAAAGTTTAACATAGTAAACGGCTAAGAGAAGACTGAAAATAAAGAGAACGACCAAAGAAGACTTAAAAGAAACAAAACAACGAACAAGAGAGGACTGAAAATAAAGAGAACGTCCAAAGAAGACTTCAAAGAAATAGAAAGAACCAAGAGAAGACTAAAAATCATGAGTATAATATTGATTCGTTTATTTATAAGTTCAATTTATTTCTGACCATCAAAATTTGAACACATAACTAGTTAAAATTGATCAATGAGAAATTTTTATCAAAATATTTTCAAAATATATTTTTATATGGTATGTTATATATATAATAAAGAAATATAATAATATATATTATTAGGTGTTAAAAGATTATAAAAGAACAATTAAAATTTAATAAGAATCGAGTGAATTAGGTTTTGATCTGCTTTTTTAACTCATTCAGAAATATCCATTTCAATCCGAATAACTTTTAAACACGTTATTAATCAGTTTATTTATTAACTCAATTTATTTTGATCGATTAAATTCAGCACATCAACCCATTCATTTGATTATTTTTTTTACTCCATTATTATTTTTTACTACATAAAAGTGGTAGAAAAGCTAGCAGCAAATCAAAAGGCTGCTACGTAACACAGAAACCAAAAAATAATATTAATTAACAAAGAAAAAAGAGAGAGATGGGGAAAAAAGAAAAGTTAGATGTTGAACACAAGAAATTGGATCAGAATTAAAAGAACCCATCTCTATCTACAAAAATAAGAAGATAAAGATCAATACTAATCAATTATGTCATCAACCAATATTTTATAATATGAAAGTAGAATTCAAGGTATAAAAGGCAGCACTTTACCAGTTACTCTAATGCTCTCCTTCTAGAATTCAATGTATACTTAACTTTAATATTATTTCTATTTTTTTAGTTTTTATAATTTTATTTTTAAAAGTCAAACGATATAAATTTTGATTAATATTTTAAAATGTATTTTTCATCATATTGATATGAAAAAAGGGACAATTTCATATATATATATAACAAAGTATTTCTCACATTAAAAATTGAAAACAACATGATGGAGCAAATTTCTACTTCTTCCATCTATATAGGATAAAAGATTTCAACAAAAATAATTATTGTACATATAATATATCGATATTGTATAAATAGTCATGCAATGTATCGATATTATATACATAAGGAAATATTATATATATATAGAGAGAGAACGAGAGAGGATGTATATCTACATATTAGATATATCCATATGCATTGTTTATACAATATATATATATATACACATTATATGAATAGATTGTATAATGTATTAATATTGTATAGGTGTGTGTAAACGTGCATATATGACATATAATGTACGTATCGATCTTGTACATAATTAATGGCTGCTTTTAAATATAATGTACAATAGAAAAAGTCATTAGAAATATGCAGTAACTATACATTATAACTTGCCGAAAGTCATAAAAAGTATATACTGCTATACAATATAGTGTATCAATACATGAGATATATACTGAATATGCATTATAATACGCTCAAAAAATTAAAATATAATTTAACTATACATAATATATACACTGACTATCCATGATGTATACAATGACGAGTTCAAAGAAGAAGAATTCAAAGAATTCATCGAAGAAGAAGAAGAACTCAAAGAAGAAGAAGAAGAAACAATTATTAATGGATGCTTTTAAATATAATGTACAATAGAAAAAGTCATTAGAAATATGCACTAACTATACATTATAACTTGCCGAAAGTTATAAAAAGTATATACTGCTATATAATATAGTGTATCAATACATGAGATATACACTGAATATGCATTATAATACGCTCAAAAAATTAAAATATAATTTAACTATACATAATATATACACTGACTATCCATGATGTTTACAATGACGAGTTCAAAGAAGAAGAATTCAAAGAATTCAACGAAGAAGAAGAAGAACTCAAAGAAGAAGAATTCAAAGAAGAAGAAGAAGAAACAATTATAAATGGCGAAATTGAAAGAAAAAAAAAAAGCAGAGCAGCTATCAAAGATGACAATGAAAGGAAGAATTAGAATAATATTTGGCTAATTTTGATAATTTTGAAATTGAGCTGATTTTTGTGTAAAGAAAAAGGGCAAGTGGCCCTTTTGCATAATTTTTCTATGAAAAAATTGAAATTTATAATACTTTCGTATAATTTTTGAATATCAAATTTTTTCTTTTAAAATAATAAATAAATATAATTTAATTTAATTTATCAAGTTAATTATCAAAAAATACAATATAACAACTAAAAAAATCGAAGGGAGTAGTTATTTATCCCATAATTAAAGAGTTTCAAAACTCAATGATTCCATATTAAGATGCTCTTACTGGTGTGATGTCTTTTTAGAAAAAAAACTTAGGTGTTTGATCCAAGCAGACAATACTAAAACATGTTAAAAGTGTTTTTTGGGAGAACTCCATAAATTACTATTGTAAGCCGATCATTAATATACAATAGAAGGAACTTGTTAACTTTGGTGGCCATATACTTGGGTAATTATGATGTGAGTCACACACAATGAATTTTTATATCAGTTCGAAAATCTTATTAGTGATAAATCATGTACTACACTTAGTTAGGGGGAGATTTTTGCCGTGCAAATAAAGTTCTACATCAACAGTTGATTACAAAGAAAAAAAATTACATAAAAAATTATAATTAAATAAATATAAAAAAGTTTTTTTTTGTTAACTTAAATTTTTTCATGAGACAGTCATATACATCATTCATTATAAAAAAAAATACGTGCTTAAATTCATAAAAAAAAATCAGACTCGCATGTGAAAAATTCATTATTATTTACATGCATCTCTCTTGATGATGCCTATGATTGAAATTATGAGGAAGATGAAAGCAACTCCTTAACAACCTTAATTACTTTTAATAATTGCCATGATTGAAACCATTAGTGTGATTTATCTCCATTCATGTTGTGATTTGTGAACTTTCTGACTGAATACATGACAAGTCTTTGGAAGTACCAAATATAAAATGATCGAACCATCAATCCTATTGTAAAAGTGTTTTCAAATGCCACTTTTTGTAGAAATATCATGGCAACATCTCATGAGGTTCCTATATTATAAAGGCACAACTCGCTAGTAATATTATCTGTTTTAAATCTAAGCCACAATTTTAAAACGTATTACTAGTAGGTAAATCCTGCTTATTTATATACCCAATATCTCTTCTGTATTTTTGCCGATGTGGAATTCTTATCTTAAGTTGAGGTGTTACATATATCGGCATATGACCCTCATTCTATTTCCTCTGTCCCAATTTATAATATTATTACGTTATTTTTTATCCGTTCTATATATAACAAGAATTGTTTTGTTAATTTTGTTTATTGATGTTAGTGAGAGAAAAAAAATGCTTGTTTTAATAAATTTAGAGGATTTAATATGGATGAAATTATATTTATAGGATAACTTTAGATTTAATCTCAAATTTAAGGGATCATTTATGTCATTTTCTAGTATTTTTCATATAGGAGTAGTACTTATTTTAATTTCCGGATAATAGGTTAAACCTGAGGGTTTAAGCTAAACAAAAGTGACTTTAAATTTGATTGGATACAGAGTTAATTTTAAAAAAATAAACAAAAGTGACTTTAGTGTTTTGATTATATACAAAGTTAATTTAAAAAAGAAACTTGTGATCTAAATAAGAAAAGTTAAAAAAAATTATGATTATAAATTATTTCACTAAAAAATTAAATATAAAATTTGGAGTAAAGTTATTATAGTAATAAATATAGAAATGTAATTTTTAAAATATGAACTAAAAAATATCATATAAATTGAGATGATAAAAGTAATGAGACGGAGAAAAAAAGTACTTAATTGATATGTACCATTCATTTACTCGGTCTCTTGGACCCTCTCTACACAACTCTAAAGTGGAAAAATTAAAATAATATATCTTTTTTTGTCCATCCCCATCTTTCTATTTTTGGTTGACTGGAATATTTAATTAACAAATAATGAAATACTATAGTCCTATTATTATTGAATCTCTATATATAGGGAGTGTCCCTCAAAGTTTAGTATTCAATTTCAGTTAGCTAGAGAACTTTATATTAAAATAGATCAGGAATATTACTTAGCCAAATTAACCATGGAGATGAATGAAGACATTGTCATAGTTGGTGCTGGAATTGGTGGACTTGCTACTTCTTTGGCACTTCACAGGTATACAAAAATCATACTAGAAAAGGGCAATCTTGTCCTCGAAAATATTTTAAACTTCTCATTTTATCTTAATAAGATAATCATCGAAATATCATATAATATCTAAGGCTGCAAATTATAATTTCACATTTAGTACTTACCAAATAATCTTTCTTTTAAAACTATATGTTTAATCAAATAATGCAACATAAAAAGGGTGCAACAATTTTTGTACGTTAGATTTGGTTCGCCTCGTGTTATGTTTAGGCACTGTTCTAACGAAGGATTTAATACGTATTAAGTAAAAATTTTAAGTGATCTGATCGTGTAAGTCGTTAATTTAGGTTGGGAGTGAGGAGCATAGTGTTGGAATCATCAGAATCTCTACGAACATCAGGATTTGCACTTGCTTTGTGGACCAACGCCTGGAGGGCATTGGATGCTCTTGGTGTTGGAGATTCCCTTAGACAACGGTCTGTCCACTTTACTCGGTAAGTTTATCGATATCTGTTTTGAAGATTGATTAATTTGAATTTATGTTGGAATTTTTCTTGTTTTTCATTTCGTTCTGTTTTAGAGTTCGAATAATTTGAATTTGTGTTGGGAAAAGTCCCACTTTGAGAGTGAAGGTTTCCTATCAAAGGTGATTTCATACTGTCCCAAAATTCGAACATAAGAATGGAGTAATTATCACTCTACCATAATTTTTAAATGATCGTCGATAAGCTTACGTTTGTGAATTGGGAATTTGATAAATAAAGGTGTACTTTCACTATCAGCTTAAACTATTAAATGCGATTATCATAAACTTTAATACGTTGGAGCAGGTAGAAAATTTAGGCTCTAAAATTTCATCGTCACTTAATAACAAAAAGAATTTTCACATGCTTAGCCCAAGTTTGCCTCCACGCAAGGGGACAGACAGTTAAAAACAAAATTAAGCAAATAGAAATGTCCTCTCTCAGAGAATTTAGATGTTTAGATCGTGATATATGATCACACGCTTCAACAAAGTATTTTTACCATTATCAAATTCGAGTTTTATCTTGTTTGATATTAATGAACTTTTTTCTTGTAGGTTCCAAGCATTTTCAGCAGATTCAGGGTTGCCTACTGCTGAGATTTCCCTCGAGGCAGATAACAAACCGTAAGCAATATATAGCTACAATTCATATTTAATTAAAACTCCCTTTGTTGCGATATATTTTTCTTTCTAATTCAAATTAATAAAATAACATGTTTTAAAATTTAAAAAAAACCTAATTTTATATGATCACAAAAATATTATGATATATTTAAAGTCATAAATTTCAAAAAATTAATAGTCAACTATGAATTTGAAGAATTTCGTACTAATTCAAATTATGTTATTGAACTATAATATAGTTACTAGTAAAGGCGGAGACATCTTAAGGGGTTTATTCGAACCTCCTTCAGCAAAAAATTATATTATTTGTATATGATTAAAATATTTTTTATATATAGTATATGTAATAGATGTTGAACCCTCTTCGGCTAGTTTATTAGTCTACCTTTTAAATTTTAAATCGATTACTAAAAATTCTGACTCCGCCATTTATACGGCCAATATATCTTTTATTGTGACACTGTCTTATAATATATTAATGTTACAGAGATGATTACGACAGCCGTTGTATAAAAAGGCAAGAGATAGTGGAGACTTTAGAAAAAGAATTGCCTCCTGGAACTATTAAATATTCATGCCGTGTTATTTCCATTGAACAATCTGGAATATACAAATTGCTGCATCTCGCGGACAAAACTATTCTTCGAACCAAGGTGAATATACTATTTTTTTGTATCAATCGATAATGTAAATAATTTTTATATTATAGTATTATTAAATTCATCTATAGACTATAATAATATGTAAATTAATGATTTCTATATCAAGTCTCACATTTATAGTATAACAATAATATACACAATGCAATTTTACATTATGAGGTTCGAAAAGAATAAAGTATTGTACGTCAGAAGTGAGATATTTCCGATAGATCACCCCAGCTCATTAAGTCTCACATTGTGATGATCTATATATATAAAATAATTATGATTAGTGTAATTCAACATGTTCTAGCAGGTTTACTAATGTATTTTCTAGGTTATTAATTTATCTTATTATGAGAAATTATTTATAGGCATTTTTTTAGTTGGCTTGATAACAAATTAGATTTTTCCACATCATCAAGGTATACAAGCTCAACTTTTTTTAAAAAAAAACAAAAAATACTTTATGTGAATGTCCCATGCATGAAACCTTCAAGTTAATAGTATAATCAAGGACGAAGTTAGAAATTTAGTTACAGAATGTCATAAATTTAGCCAAAACTTTTTATTTGTATTAAAAAACACTTTACATATATATATAAATAGTTTATCAAGGACTCACTAATTAAGTTATTTTTTTTAGTATTTAAAATTTATAAACTCAAAATTCTGATCGAACGTTGAATTATTAGGTGTTGATAGGATGTGATGGTGTGAACTCAGTGGTGGCTAAGTGGATGGGCCTTCCAAAACCAGTTGTCGCAAATCGTTCAGCCATTAGAGGATATGTTGAGTACCCAAAAGCCCATGGATTTGAGCCCAAATTTTGTGCTTATTTTGGTGGTGGAGTTCGTATTGGTTTTCTTCCTTGTGATCACAAAAGCTTGTATTGGTTTTGCACTTTTACTCCATCTGCCCTAGATTGTAAGCCTTCTTCCTTTTATGTTTATCTCTACTTAGATATAGGAGTCCGTACCATCACGAATTCAATATATGTCAAACTTTTTATGCGTTTAATTTACGTGATACATATGAAATTTTAGAGAGTCAAACATCATAGAAAAATTATTTAACTTTAAATGTTGTAAGTTAGACGTAATGGCACGTTATAATCTTAGAAATGTTATAACATGTTCCTTTTTTCTCGTTTTATGTGTCACACACTCAAACTTTCTTTTTTAATTTGTTTCGAAAAAAGAATGTCACTTTTTTATATTTAAAAAATTTAAACTTTCTATTTATCTTTAATGAGATCATGATTATGACGTGTTTTAAATCACAATTTTTGAAAGTCTTTTTTTTCCTCATAAACTTCATGTTGGATCGAACCGTATCAAATAAATTGGGACAAATAAAGTATTGAATATCATAAGTTCTAAGGATAGTTTTGGTATATGCCAAAAATCTTTCTTCTTTCAAACTTTCGTTCTCAATTAAACATGAATATATATGTTAAATGTACCTCTTTCTTTCCCTTTTTATGAGCTTTACTAATTAATTGTTTGCATTTGAATTGCATGTATATCTCAGATGATGAAAAAATTGAAGGAAGTCCAACAAAAATGAAGCAATTTGTTCTAAGTTTGGCTAGCAATGTGTCAAAAGAAGCCTACAATATCCTAGAAAGAACTTCACTAGATAGCCTATATTGTGCAAAAATAAAATTAAGAACCCCATTGAACATTTTAATGAAAGACAATATTGTCAAAAATAACACTTGTTTAGTTGGTGATGCCCTTCATCCAATGACACCTGATATTGGTCAAGGTGGATGTTCAACATTAGAAGATAGTGTTGTTCTTGCAAGGTGCATTTCAGAGGCTATTTTTGCAAAGAAATTAGAAAAGGATGAATTGTGCAAAAGAATTAAAGTTGGTTTAGAGAAATATGCAAAAGAGAGAAAATGGAGGATTTTTAGCCTTATTAGTACTTCATATTTGGTTGGTTTGGCACAAGAAAGTAATGGCAAAGTGATTAGCTACTTAAGGGAGAAATTTTTGGCTCAATTTACTATTGAGACTATGTTGAGAATGGGTGATTTTGATTGTGGGAAACTATTGACATAATCTTTAATTTATTGAAGTGAAGTACATGTGAAGTACTTATGATAATTGTGCTTGTTGATTTGATGATCAATGAGAAATAATTAAAGTGCACCTAGAAAAAAAATATCAAAAAGATTATTGCAAGAACTTATCAAGCTTGTATTATGAAGTCCTATTATTTGGTTAGCAAGTAGCATTAGAATTAAGATTGCAATTATGTAAGAGGTTAATTTCTCAATTATTACTCCTTTCCTTTCAATTTTAGTGTTTTTAAGGTTTTAGTTGAGTGTTCAGATTCTTTCATATGATATTGCTCTGAACTTCTCTCTCATTGATGAGGCATATATACTTTTCTCCAAGCTCACTCCATAACCTATTGAGATACTCATTATTCGACCTATCAAGCCTAATCTCTATTTGCATCAAGTTAGTACTGAACTCAATCACTTGTAGTTCTTACTCTTCAGTTTTATGTTGAGTTCAACGGATCACGAATAATTAGGCAATGATGAATTTAAAATCTTTAATTGGTGAAGAGTCACAACGTGTACGATAACTCTTTTTTTTTTTGACTGACATAATTATTTAATTATAACTATAGCCAAATTAAACAAATTAAGAAGGTAATCAAATAATTAACTTCTTATTTTGTGGTTGATATTGGTTGGTTGATCGAGCGCTTTCTTGATTGTTTTCAAGTTAATTGTTTCCTTGATAGATGGCATGTGTGTAGGAAATAAATAAGAGATAGTTTCTTTACACTTTATTAATTAAATAATTATAGAGAAAAACAATAATTTATTTCAATCCTAAAAGAACTGTGCACATGATTACCTTATTATCTTCTCCACCATAATACACAACAAAATTTATTCTAAAGTATATTAAAGGGAACCACTTTTTCATGCATACGGTCTTTGATCTAAGATAAAATGGCGAAATCCATCGGTGGCCCCCTAAAGTTATCATCAACTTTCACTTAGATACCTCAACTAGGTTTTGTTCATTTTAGACACCTCAAGTAAGGCTCCGATGTGTCATAGAGCTTGTTTGGATAAGCTTTTTTGAAGCTGCTTTTTTTAAGTTGGAAATCTCAGCATTTCACTTTCAGCTTTTTAAAGTTGTTTTGCCTTAAAATGAGTGTTCAAAAACATTTTTTTTCATTTACCCAAATACCATAAAAGAGCTTAAAAGCTATTTTAACTTAAAAAGTATTTAAAATAAGCCCGTCCAAACAGGCTATTAATAAGGGTGATTTCATAAAATTACCCCTATCACTTACTGTTTCTTAATCTCCGTATCAAATTATTAATGGACAACTATTATTGAATAGAGAGAATACATTTAACAATTAAATTTAAGTTATACTCCCTACGCCCCATATTAAATTGAGTTTAAATTGCATGAGATATCCAAAAGATGGAGCTTTAGTCAGAAATGCCAGAAGGTTGGAATACTTTCACTAGGATCCTCTTAATGTTTTTTAAGATTAGTATTGGAGAATCCTGATGTATTTCAGCGATATTCTCAATTTTTTTTTTTGGAGTTTATAGAATTGAAAGTACTATATATGTCAAGAATTTCAGTTACAAAAAGAACTGGTAAATTTTAAAATGCTTTGATTTGTTAATTGTGTGAAAGTTGAATTTGAATCAGCTTTGATTTGTGTTTTTCTTTTAATGTCTTACTTTCGAATTGAATATAACATATACCTTTGTGTTATGTTAACTTATTCCCCTGAATCCTATGTAGTTGTGATTTTTAAATTTTATTTTCTTACCTAATATTTGACGTCATACTTTCATAAGTTTAGCTAGGCACATAAGTCCCCAAGAGGATCAAGACAAGATTAAAGACTGGAGGGTTAAATGGGTCGCCAAAGAGTACAATTATTTTCGTGGCCAGAGAACTCGCCACAGAAGATTACTAATGTCGTGATGAAAAATACCAAACACTGTGTTTTGAAAAAGTGTTGCCACTTAGGTACAGTCATTAGGGGTGACCAAAGTCGCCATACAATATTATTATCATGGCAAAAGAAATCTTTAACATTTCAAAACCAAATTTGTAGTGACCACATTGGGTCAACAATTATTATTTTAAAATAAAAAATATAATGATACGAACTATATTTTTTAATCGCCAACAATATAGTGATAGTTCATTATTAATAAATACAATGACAACAGTGATACATTTCTCCAAAGTCCAACCCTCTATTTATTTTAAACATTTTGGTAACCTAAACAGAAACACTGTGAAGGACAACTGCCTCAATAGTTAGCCCAGGCCCAAAACCAAAAAGCACGCCCCAATCAAGGCCTTCACCGGTAGTATCCAATCCTTCCCTAGTAGAGAAATTCCTCATCTCGTTCAAAACAAACAGTACAGTGGCACTGCCCATGTTCCCATAGTCGCGCATGACATTTCTTGTAGCCTTTAGTTTTTCAGGTTTTAGGCCCAACTTTAATTCAATTTGATCTAAAATTGCACGTCCACCTGCATGAGATACCCAAAAGATGGAGTTCCAATTAGAAATGCCAAGAGGCTCGAATGCTTCCACTAAGATTCTTTCAATGTTTTTTGAGATTAGCATTGGAGTATCCTTATGTATTTTGACTATTAGCCCAGCCTCATTGAGGTCACCAGTAAGTGCATGTCCACTATCTGGGAGAAGAGTTTGAGTTGCGAATATAAGCTCAAACAAAGGCTTTTCCACATTTATGATTGGATCTGAACCAACAATGACAGCAGATGCTCCATCACTAAAGAGTGCTTGCCCAACCAAAACTTCAGGCTCTGTTTCATTTGGGGCATGAAAGCTGATCAAATTGGTTAATTCTGAGCACACAACAAGAACCCGAGCACCTTTGTTATTCTCAGCTAAGTCCTTGGCTAATCGCAGAGTAGTGCCACCACCAAAACAACCTTGTTGGTACATCATGAATCGCTTGACTGATGGGTCAAGTCCAAGAAGCTTAGTGAGTTGGTAGTCGGCCCAAGGTATATCCACACCACTAGTGGTGCAAAATACCAAATGAGTAATTTTCGACTTGGACTGGCCCCATTCATTGATGGCCTTTTCGGCTGCCTCCTTCCCAAGTTTTGGCACTTCAACATTTAGAATTCTTTGTCTAACATTAAAGGAAGGAGCTTTGTATTCACAAATACTTGGATTTTTTAAAAAGATTTCCTCTGTTGAATGAAAGTGCCTCTTTTTAATCATTGACCCATCACCTACAGCATATGAAAAAATGTAAACCAACATTAAGTTAACTAAAACATAATTAGAGTTTGACTCTGAGTTGCAAGGTTCTATTAAATATATACATACATATATATATATATGTATATAGATAGATCACATAGCTAGGCGACATGCATACGTACATATATGGATCCAACAAGTGAAGAGACACATCTACCATTTCTAGCGAATATGAGTGCACTACTAAAAAAAACTCAAACATTTAACCCAGTGCACCATTTAACCTTTTGTTAGTATAGGTGTCAATTTAATTCGACAATTTGTTATTAAATGTAATGCAAAGATCATATAGATCAAATACGTTTCAAAGGAGAAGATATATTTGTTTCAAAAACAAATAAAAAAAGAGGGTGTTATATTCAGGTTTTGATGTATTAACAAATCATGGGATCAGGTAAATGGACCTCTTCCATGAACAAGGCGAGTCACAAACAAAGTGGAGTACAATTGTAAGGCTGCAAAAGCTGCAAAGGTTGGTGGACACTGCAGCAGAGGTGCACATTCATATTTTGTGTATCGACAAATCATGGGACCTGATCGACGGACCTGGTCCCATGAATGATGTGCATCACATATCAAATGGAGACCAACTGTAAAAGTTGCCACCACCTGCTGTGGTTGGTGGGCAGCAACTGAAGGATAGAGACGTCTAGCCAATCAAAAGATACTAGGTTGTTTCGTCCATATGCTAAATACTATCTTTAGAACATGAAACAACTTAGTTCTACACATCACATTTACAAGAAAAAAAGAAAAAGATGTGTGTACTCAAAAGAAAGAAAAACTTCCTCAAGACAGCAAGGGACCTGATCGAGCTGCTATTGAAGAATAGTTTTTTAGGTTGTTGTTTTGTTGTCATGTTGAGTCTTGCGTGCTAAATATTGTAAAATCAGTTCTTATCATATAAATGAATATTGATTATTTCTCTTTGTATTGTGTCATTGTGATTTCTTTGCTAGAGTTAGCTTTGAAGTGGTTAGAAAAGTCTACATTAACCTAGGGGTGGTTGTGTAGTGGGCAATAGTCTTATTGCTTAATTTCTGAGTCATTGCTAGAATTAGCCTTGATCGGAGTGTTGAAAGTATACGTCAACTAGAGTGAGTTGGGGTAGTGGGCAATAGAGATATTTTTTAGGCTCAAAGTTTTGTAATAAAGGTATTGCAAGCCGAGGAGTGAAGAGGGTTAGTATCTAGTTACAATAGGTTGTAATAGATCACTTTGCTCTTGCATCTTTAGTGAAGAATGATTGGCTAAATCATATTGGACAGGTCGTGATTTTTCCTCTCTTGAGCAAGGAGTCTTTCCACGTAAAATCTTGTCTTGTTCATTAATTGCATTAGTTGTTCGTTTCTTGATTATTTTGTTTAGGGACCTGGTCCCTAAGCGACAGTGGACTCATACATTCCAAACAGAGGGGTTTCTGTAAAAGTGATGTACTGACCTTTAATGCAATTAACCTTGACAATCCGTTTCTAAAAAAATATTAGCTCTCCTATTTGCAACTCCTCCTCTTGCAATCCTATATAAGAAGTGTCTTTGGTGAACATAAGACACACTAACCACCAAAGAGAAAAGAAATCAACTTCCTCCTTTCTTCTTCTTAGAATATTTTTTGAACACTTGGTTCTGGGCAACCTCCATACTTTCATCTACGAGTGCACGTGTTTGAGGTTAAGTATGGAACCTTGGAGAGCGACCGCCTACAACGATTTGCACCGGAGTCGGACCGAAATCACTTTCAAGACAGTGCCTTACCACGATACAGTATTTGTAATAAGTCTTTTAGTACTTTATAATTCTAGTCCAATATCAATATTGTAAGTATTTTCTAACAATAGGTGCCAACGGATAATATTCTATCAATTTTAATAAAATATATACCTAAAGTATCTAATTTTAAAGAGAGACTACAAGTTACAAGTTCATGTGCCTCATATTTTAGCCTATAAATAATGAAGATTAACACTTAAACCAAAGCAAAAACTCAGGATCTTCAAGCCTTGTTCTCATCAATAATCACTTATACACTTTTTTAGTGTATGTGTAATGTTCTTAGTTTTAGTATATTGGTTTCGTACACTTCTTTGATATATTTTTCATAAAGCCCAAAGTCGATGTTAAGCATACAAGATATATTGTCATGTACGTACATTGTATTCAATTCATTGTTACGTTATTTTCAAATATATATAACAAAAAATAAAATAGAATATATATATATAGAGAGAGTAAATTAAAAGAAGAGTAATTAATTGTCTTACACATGCGTTTAAACTTTTCCTTAAGCTCAATTTTATGCTCACTATTAGTGACACGGAAAAAATAGTCAGCATAGGTACTTTGATCGTAACAATTGGAAGGATTGGCTGTTCCGATGGCGAACACGGTGGCGGGCCTCATGGACCGTTGTGCACGGCGGATCTCATCGACGATGACCGCCATTTTCGCCGGAAAAAAAAGATTTTATTTAATTTGCTAGTTTTTTTTTCCTGGTAGTAGTAGAATGAATACACTTTTAATTTCTTGTAGTTGTAAAGTGGCCTTTTATATCAGCCCCTTCAAATATGAACCATTTTTGGCTAATTTTTTATCCATATGTTTTTATTAATTGATCTTTCAAATATAAATCATCGTTGGCTCATTTTAATCCATATGTTTTGAAGAGTGGAGTCGTAAACGTTTATATAAATAGGATGGAGACACATTCAAGGACAAAAAAAAATTGATATTAAGAGTAACTTTTCTGGTATTTTCCTTCTCTTTTATTAGTAAAAATAAAAATAAATAAATTATAACGTATTAATTTAGTGCGAGAGTTACGCGTTGGAAAGTGAAATTATTATGTATTACTTATTTTTAAAGGATTGTCTTTTTCTTTTCTTTTTGACAATTCTTTAATTTCATCTTTTTAGATGACATGTTTAAGAAACAAATTTAAAGAATATATTTTGATATATCCTACGTATATCTTTATAAGTTTAAGATTATAAAATTTACGAGCTTTTTTTAAAATTGCTCACGTACTCTTTTTGTGTACTTTTTATTATAGTGAAAATTGCTCCTCACTTATGAACTAGGTAATTTGGCATAAAAAAAGTTAATTTCTTTTCAATATTAGAATATTGAAAATAGTTCGAAAACAACTAGTCTTCAAGTCCAAATTATATTTTGTGTATTCTATATCGATGAAACTATATATTTTATTTTATTTTTTTAAAAAAAGAAATTAATCTAAAAAGATTGATCTTTTTGGTGCATATGTATAATTAATAATAAAATTTAAATATAAATTTTCTTTTGTACATTTAAGAGATGCATATAAGTTCAAACTTTTTTTTTTCTGTCATTAGTGTCTTTAGAGTTATATTCTAATGCTTTAATTATTTTCCCTTTATTTAAAATCTAAATATAAGGCGAAGTGTTTTTATAAAAAAAACTAAGAAGAAAGAAGGGGGAAAATTAAAGCAAAATCAAATTCCTTCAAAATCAAAAAATTGAATCTCTTTTTTTTAATCGACTTAAATGGATCGCTTCTTCATCCGTTTTAATATATTTATTATATTTTTTTAGTCCGTCCGTCTCTCAAAAAAGAATGAATCTTTTGTTTTTCTTTTTTTGGCTCTTTGATTTCAATTTTTCACATGACATATTTAAGACCCAAGATTAAAATACATTTTGATATATTTAACATTTTTTTAATTTAAAAACACAAAATTCAAAAGTCTCATTAAAGTAGACACGGAGGGAGTATATTTCTTGTCTTTATTTCTTCTCTTTTTCTTTTATTTTCCTTTTCGTATTCTCTACCCGTTCATTCTTTTGTCAAAATAATAATATAAAAAGATAGATATTAATTAGTGAGATTGCATACATACTATTTTCAAGATTATTACAACAATAGTACAAATTAGGAACCACGTAAAATAAATCGTATATGTTTATTAATCAAACGTTCTTTAGAGTTAAATTCAATTAATATGTCTTCCTTAATTGTAAATTATCATACTATAAATTTGAAGCATAATAATAATTTATCCTTTTTCTCTTAACATCTAGATACAATTTCAAACCCAATAACCATAATAATTCTTTTATTTCCTTCATAATAAGTCTAGACCCAAATGAAAATTGTTGAACAAAAAAAAATTTGAAGAAAGATGAAAAGGATAAAAATCTTACGTACGGAGTCTAAAAAGCTTGATACATTGGATTATATTAATCCTTTTGGGTTCCATAATGGATTTTTCTTCTTTTTCTTGGTTTGTTTCTTTCGACTATGTGTGGGAGAGAATTAAGCAAATGAATTAGAAATGGAAAGAGAAAGTTAAAATGACAAAAAAAAATGAGAGAAAGAGGATTAATAGTCATTGTTGTAGGGTGTGTCACATCACGGAACTGAGAATTCTCTTTTATATTTATATATATATATATTTATATATATATATATATATATATATATATATATATATATATATATATATATATATATATATATATATAGTAGATAAATTGCCTGCACGAACTATACCAATTAGCTCTGATCTTATTGAATTGATTGTGTGGTTTGTTAGAGTTACTGAAAATACAAAAGCTCATCTCTTTTAGTTTGATATAATAACGTATGACCATTTCGATTAAATGATGTCTCATGATATTCGCCGGTGAGAATATTACAATTAAGGCTTCATACTATATCAGTTGAGATATCTCTAATTTACTATTCAAACGCAAGAATAAATGGGGATAATTAGAAATTCACTCATAGCAAAATGGTCTGGACCTCCTAACAATTCGTATTCTTCCAAATTAAATCAACAATAGCATATCTAATGTATTTCTACAAGCGAAAATTGTGAAGATAGAGTGTTCGCAGACCTTAACCTACCTTATGGAGATAAAAAGTGTTGACAAAGTGAGTATTTGACAAGCTAATGGTTGTTAGGAGTTTGTTAAACTAACTAAAAGTAGTTAGTATTCTGTTAGGAATTAGTTAGGAGGTAGTTAGTAGATGTATTCATACCTCTCTATGTACAAGTATAAATACATGATTGAGTACAATATACAAGTGAAAAAATATACTGATATTTTGAACTCCCTCTCTTTCTAACTTTACTCTTCTTACTCTCTCTTCTCTATCTACTCTTCTCTCCTCACAGACGCCTCTTCTTCAGCTCACTCTCCATCTATGGAAGAGTGAGCTTGAACATCTTCAATGGTGTTTTAACAAAAAGATTGTTCCCGGATAACCCTCGACTCAAATAACACAATTTTGTATGTGAAAAAGAGAATACAATAGTAAATAGAACATAGAAGCTAAGTTCTCCAAAGAATCTAATTTTGATTGTAACTACAATTGCAAGACTACTGAAATCCTTGTAAAACTATATGAATTTATAGAAAACGTACCAATATAAGCAGCAAAGTACATAGTAATTATAAAACTCCTTAATTAACAATCCGGCAAATCTTAAATCAAGTGGCGGATGCTTTAGCAAGGGAGGGCGCAAATCTACATCAGGCTAACTTTTTTTTTGTATGGAAGCTCCTCCTGTATTTGTTTCGGAGGAATTAGCAGCAGACAAAGAAGAAACTCTCTTTGTTCGGATAGTATCTCTAAATGCAAATAGTTGTAAAAGTACTAATTTTTGTATATCCCCTACCCTAACTCCCGTGGTGACAGGTGCTTTCAGCTCCGCCACTCCCATGTAATGATGCATATTTATCATTAATATATTAATCCTGTTATAACCAAAAAAAAAAACAATCCGGCAAAAACCGAGACCAAATTAATACATTTGGTTGATTTTAAGTAGGAATCAAGGGGTTGTTGAGTTTGAAGCGATGAGGAATCGTTGGAGTTTGGAGTGAGCATATCTAAATTGAGTAAAAAGGGAATTTTATAGATCGGATTTACGTTGGCTTCGTTGGGAGGCTCACATAGTTTGTTATGTCAGCTTCAAAAGGATAAATTGCGTTGGAATTGATAAAGTCCCGTGGAGTTCATAATTGCATAAAAAGGAGTCAAAATAGTGGTTGCGGCGCGTTGAGGCATTTCTTCGACGGTCCTCGTACGCCTGGATTGTCGGCCTGCTCTAAAGAACTCATGATTTATATATATTTCACGCCTGTGAGCAGGAGTGCGGAATAAAGATTGATTTCCCTGTATCCATTGTAGCCCACCCCATCTACCTATTGCCAAGGTCAATT
The DNA here is from genome assembly GCF_947179165.1 of Solanum dulcamara. Lineage (NCBI taxonomy): Eukaryota > Viridiplantae > Streptophyta > Magnoliopsida > Solanales > Solanaceae > Solanum > Solanum dulcamara. Next base: position 84,768,322 of record NC_077237.1, on the reverse strand, counting down.
GTTGCCCCCTCTCTCGAGATTGCAGTCCTCTCGAGTCGAGAAGGAATGAGTAATGGGTCGGGGAATCGGGCATCGATCCTCTTGGATCCGGTATATATATATATTCAATTTTGATACATGATCATAGATTATTATCATTTTTATTATGTTATCAATTGTGGTCTTTTATTAAAGATATGTTAAATGTATCAAAATGTCTTTAATCTTGTGGTCTTAAACATGTCATATGAAAAGTTGAAATTAAAAAACAAAAAATTGTTTTTTAAAATAGACTAAAATAGAAAATAGACCAATTAAAACGAAATAAATATATGTAATATAACATAACAGAAAAAATCGATTTCACAGTTTTAGAGAATATGTGATTGTCATGAATCTACAGTGAAATATTGTTATATGACTGTAGTCCTATATAATTAGAGTTGGAAATTTAAATTTAGAAAGTATATAAATGACAGAGTACTCACTAGTGTCAACACGTGCATTTACAGATGATCATAATGATGGGACAGAAGCAAGAGCCATGTGAGGTAGCATCACAACATTGACAGAAAAAAAAATATTCCCTACATTTTAATAGAACATTGAATGTGTTAACATAATAATTTCACAAAAGAACCAAGAAAAAAAACATTAGAAAAATATGACAAATTGTCCAAATTGATATGGGTATTTGATGCATTCCCATGTGGCCTATCAAGTTAAGAGGTTATATAACGTGGGAATAATTGAATGAGTTTCAGTTTTCAATTTTATAATATATAGTCTAAGTTTTTTATTTCAAACCTAGTTGCAGTGATCACATGTAGGGTGGTTGTATTTAATAAACAGTGCACCTATTTAAGTACTAGTAATAACTTTTCTTGGCTATGTGAGTCTATTGTAGAATTCATAAAAGTTTCAATTTTCATCAACAAATCTCATTTGTTTCCACTTCAATTGACTATTGGCATTCACTAAGAAAATAATGGCCAACAATGGGAATTTAGCATTGGGATATATAATTGGTTTGTGTACATTTTTCTTAAGTGCAAATGGTTTCTCAGCAGATTCTGGATGGACAAGTGCTCATGCCACATTTTATGGTGGAGCTGATGCTTCTGGCACAATGGGTAAGGACACCGTGACAGAAACGTATTCAGAATTTAAAGATTGTGTGCATCTCTAGATATTTAATTTTTGTATATATATATGTATAGTTAAATTTCTCTATAAAAATTTCGTTTGTCTAGATATTAGACGTATAATATAATATAACATGAAAATTGATTTGAAATACTTGATTGTTATAATAAAATATTTTTATATAAGATAATTGTTATAGAAAAGTCTGATAATACATATTTCTAGTCAAAGTGCACCTACTACTTACATGTCGGATCTGCCTCTATAGTGACAACATTTATAAACTTCCTACCAGTAGACTGTTTTATCAGAAGTATTTTTCAAAAGAAGTACTTTTTAATCAATTTGAAAAACAATTTGGTCAATATTAAAGCAACAAGTTGTACTTTGTATTACTTTTCTGAAAAATAGCTTCTGCTATTATTTGAAAACACTTTTTTTCCCTAAAGATTTGACCAAAAATTAAATATTTTTGCCTACTCATAAGCTTGGTCAAACAGGCTAAAATGCTGATTATTAACGAATGATTGTTTTTTTGTTTTTGTTTTTTTTTTTTGGGGGGGGGGGGGTCGAAAAAACAGGGGGTGCTTGTGGATATGGCAATTTGTATTCAACAGGATATGGTACAAGGACAGCGGCATTGAGCACAGCTTTGTTCAATGATGGAGGATCATGTGGCCAATGCTACAAAATCATTTGTGATTATAAAGCAGATCCTCAATGGTGCAAGAAGGGAGTATCTGTTACAATTACTTCTACAAATTTTTGTCCACCAAATTATAATCTTCCTAGTAACAATGGAGGATGGTGCAACCCCCCACGTCCACATTTTGACATGGCTCAACCTGCTTGGGAAAAGATTGGCATTTACAAAGGAGGCATTGTTCCTGTTCTCTACAAAAGGTAGTCATTCTTCAATATTCTTGGCAATTGATACTATAGTTTGTGTGGGGAACGAGTTGTTGCCTCCTCATACGGTCTTGGACAATTTTTACCTAACAAACTAAATTTGGGATTAAGTGAGTTCGAGGTACATTTTCTTTATATGGTATCAAACTATCAAAGTTAGAGTCAGAGTCAGAGTCAGAGTTATCCTTGTTTCTTGGTTTACCTAATATTAAGCCTCCATGTTATATTGTCCTTATAAGGGGTGTTACAATGTCCCACGTTGATTTAGTGAATTGTAGTTATCAAGATTTTCGCCAATTGATTGATGTCGCGTGCTAGAATCTAGAAACAAAAAGTTCAAATTCATGCTCCATCTCTGATTGCCCTCCGAGGGGTGTGGCAATATCCCACATTGATTGAGTGAATTGTTGTTAAGCTTGTTATCAAGATTTCGGACAACTAATATTAAAGTTATGAAGGCAATGATAGAATATTGCACATTGATTGAGTGAATTGTTGTTACATGGTATTAGAGTCAGAATCATCCTCATATGACTTATCAAATATTAGGCCTCCGTGTTATATTGTTCACCCTCCAAGGGTGTTAAAATGGTGTCACATTCATTGATGGAATAGGTTGTTGTCTCCTTATAATATCTTGAGCAATCAGACGATTGATTTGACAAATTTGATGTCTTTGTGGAGCAGGGTACCTTGCAAGAAACATGGTGGAGTTAGATTCACAATAAATGGAAGGGACTATTTTGAACTAGTGTTGGTAAGCAATGTAGCAGGGGCAGGATCTGTTCAATCTGTTCAAATCAAAGGCTCAAACACAAATTGGCTGACCATGTCAAGAAATTGGGGAGCAAGTTGGCAATCCAATGCATATCTTGATGGACAATCAATATCTTTTAAGGTCACTACTACTGATGGTGTCACAAAAACATTCTTAAACATTGTTCCATCTGGTTGGAAATTTGGCCAAACATTCTCTAGCCACAATCAATTCTGATATACAAAAAAAATAACGCCCAAAGAATACATTTTTTATCAGAGATTTTGGGTTTATAGGGCAGCGGCGTGCTTACTTTTTACCGAAAGTAGCCCTCCCAAAAAAATCATTTTTATTCAGATATATATACCTCTTTGAGGATTCTGGAGTGGTTTGACTATTGAGGAGTTGTTGGTAAAGTAACTAAACCCATGAACTATAGTCCAAATAAAGCTAGTGAAAAATAGAAATCAATTATTGGTACAAGTAGGGCTAGTTCAAAAAATTGTATTTTACTATATGAAAGGATGAATAAGACAATTTGTCTAAGCTGCATCAACTATACTTTCAATTTGTTCCATATATTGTACCCTTGTAATATGACTATTTTCATGTATGCATCTTGTATACCAATATATATGATCTTGTTTATTATTTCCCTTTTCTACTTTGGGAATTGGTGATGGTGACAATTGACAAACATAAAGCAGTTAAAACTCATTTAGGCACAATAATCAAGATGGATATATCAAAACATTAAAATTTTCTTTAAGAGATAATACATAAACAAATACTTAAACTTAATTTTAACTGTTAAATTAATAAACACTTTAATTTTGAGTATGGACATTTAGACGTCTAAATTTGTCTGTCAATTGAACAGTCCAACTTACAAAATGATTACGATCTAAACACCTCCAAAATTGTTGCATGTCCATGAGATAGAGTGGGGACGAGTTAGAGTGTTTAGTTATCAGTTAAGATTAAATTGAGGTATCTAGTTCACTAGTTGTGCACTCTCAAAATTGGAGTTCTTACTTGACAGCTAAACCTAAGTTTGAAAGTATATATTTATGTATTATTTCTTTAATAGTCTCCTAAATTCATGGTCATGTGATATTAGAATTTTATGGAACATTATAAAATATGGTCAATTCATCAATGAATCTATACTTTATTAGTTCAAACCTAACCCAATATCCACCAATGCAACAATAACATTCCTTTTTTAAAAAAAAGTAAGTGAAAAGGTTGGTCATTTTGCTTGCCTCATAAACCGCAATTTAGCAACAACAAAAGCAAATGCATGCATACAGAATTTTCCAACCTACTAACAACTTATTATTCTCAATTATATTTTATATGCTTTCTTTGGTATAATAATTGGATTATTGTTGTTTATGGTGATCAACCACATTCTCTAGACTAGGGTTGTTAAAACTTGAGGGTCAACTCTAAGGGGTCGTTTGGCTATCGTATTTAGGATAGTAACTCCTGTATAAAAGTTGGGATTACATTTATCTTGTGTTTGGTTATTGATGTTAAAACTTGAGGGTCAACTCTAAGTGTTCTTATTTTATGCGGAGTAGAAAGTGTAAAAACAACATGTGGATTAAACCAACATAGCCAAAGTAAACCCTTAAGTAAACAGAACAAATAGTTTAATCCTTATACTATAATTCATGCATTGTTGTGTCTTACATTATAATTTCTGCATTATAATTAATCCCAATACATTACATGCATTATTAATCTTTACATTACTTTATCTCCGAACCAAACATCCCCTTAGTCTCTATATGCAGAACCCCCTCGGCAAAATACTACATTGTATATGTAAGGTCTTTTTTTTTTTTTACTTTTTATGTTTATATTGAGAGAGATTTTGAATCCCTTGAATACAAGACTAGAGCTTGACTCAGTGGTTTAGGGGAATTCAAAATTCACCTTGAGATTCCAAGTTCAAACTCCATTTTTATTTTTCGAACCCCCCTTAGAGAAATTCCTAAATCTACCGGTGCCTATATGGCAACCAAAATCACTTCATGTGTTTCACAAAGAAGATTTAAATTAAGAATGTTAAACTGATCCTATTCCATATGGTTCTAGCTGACCAAATTTGCTAACAAACATAACCAATAATTCCAGTAACAACTCTCTCTGTAGTCTTGTTCCCTCTATTACAATCTCATCCCTTTAAATGCACATTGTATGTGATCCTAATGGCTCACAACAAAGTCCTAAATCCAAAAGTCAAGCATAAACAAACAGAGGTTAATTTGGCAAACAGAATTTGTTATGATGGCAGTACCAAGATGTTTTATAATTGCTTTACTCTTTGCTTTTGTATTGTTTTCTAGTGAAGTGAAGGCACTGAGCTCCGATTACTACGATCAAACATGTCCTAATGCAGAGTCAGCCATCACCAAAGTTGTCAAGAAAGCTATGTCAAATGACAAAACAGTTCCAGCTGCGCTTTTAAGGATGCACTTCCATGATTGTTTCGTTAGAGTAAATTTCTACCAACTTTGCTTTTTACCCTTGTGTGCGCGAGAGGACCAACTAAACTCACTCAGGAGCCAGAAATTCATATATTGGGATTAAACAGAAACTAAAATGTCATACCTAAAACAACTTTTGAACATTACACTATAATAATGACTAATTATATGTGTTTTTTATGTATATAAAAGGGTTGTGATGGCTCTGTGCTGCTGAACTCAACAAGAAACAACAAAGCAGAGAAAGATGGACCTCCTAACATCTCATTGCATGCATTTTATGTCATCGATGTTGTTAAGAAACAAATTGAGGATTTGTGTCCTGGAGTTGTCTCTTGTGCTGATATTGTGGCTCTTGCTGCTCGTGATGCTGTTGCTCTTGTAAGTTATAATATATCCTACAGCTAAACTATTCACTATTGGATAATAAAACAAACATGAGCTTACATCAAAAATATTCCTAGCAAAAAAAATATATATATATACTTCTCCATTAATGTGAAATTGTTTTTTCTGTTTTTCAGTCTGGAGGTCCTGCTTGGGATGTGCCAAAAGGTAGAAAAGATGGAAGAATCTCTAAAGCCACTGAAACGCGACAATTACCTTCTCCAACGTTCAATATTTCTCAACTGCAACAGAACTTTGCCCAAAGAGGCCTTTCTTTGGATGATTTGGTTGCACTTTCAGGTAAGCGCGCAACTCTTTTCTTCTATTGATTGCATTTATGGTTTTCGATTTGAACTATATATAATTAAATGTTTTAAAAAAATACATTTATACAATACAAATATATCCATAGACACATAAATTTTGTATTCAGTGTCGTAAAGTAGTAGTGGCTTAGACACTCTCCTATTGATTTAAACTTCTAGATTCGCCTCTCTTCTAACCAGAGACAGATGCAGCCTTTAGGCATTGATTCTGAACTCAATATTTCAGTACCAAGAATCTTAATAGTTGAACCTATCAAATTCAAAAATTTAAAGATATACTCCCTCCGTCCCGTTTCATGTGATGCAATTTGACTTGATGTGAAGTTTAAGAAAAAAAATATAATTTTGGAAGTTGTGGCCTAAAACAAGTCACAAGTTTGTGTAGCTAGAAATTATCTCATTAAAGGCAAAACAAGAGTTTAAAGTTAAATTATTTCTAAATATAAAAAAGGCAATATCATTCTTTATCCGACAGACTAGTAGGTAAACTGCATCACATAAATTGAAACAACTACTAAAAATTTCTCTTTGGTAACAAAGTTGTTGCTTTTTATTTCTGCTAACAGGAGGGCACACTCTTGGATTCTCTCATTGTTCTTCCTTCCAAAATAGAATCCACAATTTCGACAAACATCACGATGTTGATCCAACATTACAAGCATCATTTGCAGCCAGTCTGCAGAACGTTTGCCCCACGTACAACAAGGTCAGAAATGCAGGAGCCACAATGGATTCTACAACAACTTTATTCGACAATGCCTACTACAAGCTACTAATGAATGGAAACAGCCTTTTCTCTTCAGATGAATCTCTGCTCACAAATTCAAGAACCAAAAGACTAGTTTCAAAGTATGCTAGCTCTCAAGACGAGTTCTTTAAAGCGTTTGCCAATTCTATGATCAAGATGAGTAGTATCAGTGGTAATGGACAAGAAGTTAGGCTGGACTGTCGATTTGTTAGGTGATCGATGACCTTGTTATCACAATATATTTTTCAGGCTCATTTAATTATTGTATTGGGGAACCTTAATTTTTTTTCATTTTCTTGATTGTTGGTGTGCTATATTAAGCAAAGAAGAATTGGGGTGTTTATAACAGCATGTTTGTCTTTCTTGATTTAGTTGGAATGTTGTATGAGTAAAAATTGGGGCTTAAATGAAGAAGAATTTTGTGATGTAACTCTATAAATTTTGTGTGTTATTAGTTTCTTCTTTCCTTAATAAAATCAGCTTTGACTGACCATCAACACAATGGGAATATTCTTCTTGATCCTCTTCATTTCACATTAATATAAACTAATTTACAGGTAAAAAATGTGTCCCCTGATAACTTCCGCATCTCCATTTCCGTCTATTCTAGGACTGGTGCACAGACAACAACAAAGAAAATGTGAACAAAAGTCATCGACGATGCCTCCCTGAAAAAGCAAAGTGAGAAGTGAATATCTAAGAACTTACCTTTTAATTTGGAATTATAGTACAAAAAGAACATTGAAGTTGGACTTAACGTTTGTATTCTAGGCGTTAGTTTACTGAAGAAAAAAGTAGTTAAAACGGCCACAGATGCCAAAGAAACGACTCTGTAGGTTGTGTGAGAGATTTCCAAGAACTAGTAGCAATGGGACGATCCAAGAAACGTATAATGCTGCCTACAAATGATGCTATGCTGCAAAAATAATATGATTTTCTAATAATTATTATCATAGTCCAGTAATACTATGAATACCAATATGTTTCTTATAGCTAGGAAATTATGTAACATCATTAAGGGGCAAACCTTAATGTTGAATAACAACCCTTTTTGAAAATTCTCCTAGTGGCTGTCATTCATGATAGATCCAGACGACTTTACACAAGGTAACATTCACGTGCATCCGTTGTTTTCACCAAACCATATATATTTACTATGATTAAAGCGATAAATTAAGTTGAAAATGTGTTGTGCATTCGTCAAGTTAGTATAAACACGGGATGTAAGTTTTTTCAGAACAGACAGTGACAAAGGTAGTTGACCAGAATCCACTATTTATGGCCCTGCAAAATAGGCTCATAAACATGGTCATGTGATATTAGAATTTTCTGAAGATTAAAACTCCAACTATAAGATTGTCAACATTCAATCTATACTTTATTCATTCAACCATATCCACTAAGGCAACAGTAATATTCCTCTTTTAAAGTAAGTGAAAGTTTGGTCATTTTGCTTGCCTGATCAGAAACTGCACTTTGCAACTGCTACTCAAACCTAAAAGGGAAGCTTTAAGCAGAAACTTACTCCATTTCTGTGACACAAGCGATTTAACTAACGTTAAAGCCATTATATGCATACAGAATTTTCCTACCTACCAACAACTAATTATTTCTCTTTTTGGTATAATAATGAGCACTTGTTGTTTGTAGTGATCGACCACATTCTCTAAATATTGTTCAGGCCCGCGAACTCTTCACCAACTTGGTTAAATCTATATTGTCCATTGTAATCACTAGTGGAGTCAGGAATTTGGTAAAGATATGTCATACCTAAGAAATGAATCTAAAAAAATTGTTTTTATCCTTTTTGCAAAAATGCAATTTTAAGACGAAGGAGATTCAGTTGAACCCCTTTCACCAAAGGTAGCTCCCCCATTAAGAATCTACATCTACACCAAATCTGAACCAATTGCCTCATAATAATGATTGTGACGATACATCGAGATAATCCATAGACTTAAAATCTAAATTCGCTTTCTTATTTATATGTGATGGAAGAACACGGGAATTAATAGTACATCGAGATTAAACCAGCTAAAAATGGTTAAAATAAACCATATGTACTAAACAATTACTTTTTAAATGGCAACCAAAATTAGTAAACAATAGAATTAGGATCACTCCACAAAGAAGATTTAAATTAAGAATGTCAAACTACTCCCATTCCATATTACACTAATGGTTCTAGCTGACCAAACTTGCTAACAAAAATAATCAATAATTCCAGCAACAACTCTTTGTGTAGTCTTGTGCCCATTACTACAATCTCTTCCCTTTAAATGCACATTGTATGTGATCCTAATGTCTCACAACAAAGTCCCAAATTAGTTATGATGACAGTATCAAGATGTTTTATTGCTTTATTCTTTGGTTTTGCATTGTTTTCCATTGCAGTAAAGGCACTGAGCTCTGATTACTACGACAAAACATGCCCTAATGCAGAGTCAACAATTACCAAAGTTGTCAAGAATGCTATGTTGAATGACAAAACAGTTCCAGCTGCGCTTTTAAGGATGCACTTCCATGATTGTTTCGTTAGAGTAAATTCCCACATCTTTGATTTCTACTTTTTTACTCTAGCTAAATAATAACCTTCTTTTTTGCCCTTGCGCGTGCCAGAGGACCAACTAAACTCCTTCGAATATCCATCATTCGAGAGCCAGAAATTCAAAAAAAAAAATACTTAGGATTTGAACATGTCATATAAAATAACTTTTGAACCTCCTTTGCCACTCCACTATAACATTCCTAATGTCAAGGGGATTCAACATTTAAATATAATGAAAGAATTTTTTTTTTCATTATAGTTACAAGATAGTATAATTAATTTTCCGAGCAAGGGGATCCAACTGAACCCCCTTGTCTGAACCTAGCTCAATCTCTAGTGAGAGCTGAAGGGCTTGTCACTTAAGCCTACCTCACGCGATAATGTACTTAATTCTTTTTATTGTCATCATTTTATGTTGTAGTTTTGCTCATGATGAACAGAATAACTAATTATATAGTATGTTTCTATGTATATGAAAGGGTTGTGATGGTTCTGTACTGCTGAACTCAATAAGAAACAACAAAGCAGAGAAAGATGGACCACCTAACATTTCATTGCACGCATTCTATGTCATCGATGTTGTTAAGAAACAAATCGAAGATTTGTGCCCTGGAGTTGTCTCTTGTGCTGATATTGTTGCTCTTGCAGCTCGTGATGCTGTTGCTCTTGTAAGTTCTATAAAAAAACATGATACTAGTTACCATAAAAAATATTACTAGCAGCCAAGAAAGGCGATGTAATTACTTCTCCATTAATATGAAATTACTTTTTTGTGCATATTATGTCAGTCTGGAGGTCCTACATGGGAAGTGCCAAAAGGTCGAAAAGATGGAAGAATCTCCAAAGCCACTGAAACGCGACAATTACCTTCTCCCACCTTCAACATGTCTCAACTACAACAAAACTTTGGCCAAAGAGGCCTTTCTTTGGATGATTTGGTTGCACTTTCAGGTAAGCAACTCCCTTCTTCTATTACTCGTATTCACAGCCCTCTATTTGAACTATTTATGTAATTAAATATTTTACCAATACAAATTTTGTATCCATGTCATAAAATAGTTGTGGCTTAGACACTCTCCTACTGATTTAAACTTCTAAATCCACCTCTCTTCTAACCAGAGGCAGATGCATCACTTGAGCAATGGTTTCGTCTGAACTCATTATGTTAGTACTAAAAACCTTAAAGGTTGAACCTATCAAATACAAAAATTGGGTCCGCGTTTGTTACTCACCTTATGTGATACAATGTGACTGGACATTGGGTTTAAGAAAGAAGAAAATAAGTCGTAGGCATTTGTGGCTATAAATCATTTTAATTACGGATAAATTGAGAAGTTTCTAGTTCAATCATTTCAAAATATAGAAAGTTAACATTTTTTTTGGGATCAACTAAAAAGGAAGTGTATCACATCAATTGGAACAGATGAAGCAGTATTTCCTAGATTAATTACAACGACTCAACGTGACAAAATTGCTTTTTGTTTTGTTTCGACTAACAGGAGGGCATACTCTTGGATTCTCTCATTGTTCTTCCTTCCAAAACAGAATCCACAAATTTGACAATAGTCACAATGTTGATCCAACATTACAACCATCATTTGCAGCCAGTCTGCAGAACATTTGCCCCATGCACAACAAGGTCAGAAATGCAGGCGCCACAATGGATTCTACAACAACTTTATTCGACAACGCCTACTACAAGCTACTAATGAATGGCAAGAGCCTTTTCTCTTCAGATGAATCTCTGCTCACAAATTCAAGAACCAAAAGGCTAGTTTCAAATTATGCTAGCTCTCAAGACGAGTTCTTTAAAGCGTTCGCCAATTCTATGATCAAGATGAGTAGTATTAGCGGTAATGGACAAGAAGTTAGACTGGACTGCAGACTTGTTAGGTGATGATGACCTTGTTAAAACATGGGGAACTTTAATTTGTTTGATTTTTATGATTGGTAAAGTGTGTTATTCTAAGCAAAGACATGTTTGTCTTGTTTCCCTTTCTTGATTTAATTGGAATGTAGAGTGAGTATTTGTTTTCTTGTTATAATATAACCTCTCTTTAGTTCACATTAAGAAAAAAAAATAGGTAAGTAAATGGCACCTGATGATCTCCTCGTCTCCACAACCGTCTGTACTTGGACTAATGCACAGCAACAACACAGAAAATGTGAATAAAAGTCATCGACGAAGCCTCCCTGACAAAAGGTGGATACCAAATAACTTACCTTTAGTTGGAATTATAACAGAAAAAGAACATGGAAGTTGGGCTAACATGTCAACTAGTATTTTTCAGTTTTTAGAAGTCATGCTATACTGAACAAAATAACATGACTTTCTAATGATCTCATATACCCGCGGTAATTCTACTAATACTAATATGCTTATTACAGCTCAGAAAGGATGTGACATAATCTTAATGTTGAACTTTCTTCTGATATAACATGTATACCAACTGCACGATAACACTAAACAATAGGCCATTCCAACAGTTCATTTCAAGCTTCTACTAGGAAATCTTAGTAGCTCAGTTGATTGACTACCTAAACTTTCACCTTGTTGGAGAAAAGATTGGAAAAAGTTTAAAGTTGACACAAGAACACGCACAGTGAAATGATTTTTCATTATCTCAGTTGAAGTACTGAGCCTCCCGATATCCTAGTAGGTATGCATGCCAATTGCCCCACAGTTCTACATTATTTCCTAATGGAAACCAAGTGCTTCAGCATAAATAGGCCCCGTAAGAAACCTTCTTACCAAGCATACGAGAGGAAATTATATCTAGATTAAACAAAAATAGAAAAACGTATATCTACGACCATCATGAATTGTTTTCAAGACTAGGGGATAGCATAGCTCACAAGGAAAAACAGCATTTTATATTGAGAATGAACAATATTACACCAATTCCGACATAATTTTTACTTTTTTCAGTTATTGGAATATACATAGATGTATAGTTTGAGTAAAAGTTAGTAGATGTACAAGCTGCCAATATCTATGAGCAATGGTACATTTAAAGTTGTAGGTAATTGTATAGAAAAAGAGCCTTGAGTCTAACGCAAGTTAGCTCATGAGGTAAGAATAGCACAAGACTAAACAATAAAAAGAGCCTTGAGTCTACGCAAGTTAGCTCAACTTGTTATATAGCTGCACCTGCAGCTCTATAACAAGAAATTATCGCCAATGCCCAAACTAAGTACGTAAATAGGGCCATGTAATTATCTTATTGCCATCGGATTACACTACTAAAAAGTAAGTCCCAAACTCTGTATTTCTTTAAATGTCAATTACAATACAAAATCCTTTAAAGTATCTAAACGAAAAAGATAAGATGTACAGAGGTTCAAACTCTTGTATAGGACACAAACACATTCTATATGAAAGAACATTAAAAGAAAACAACCAAATACAAATATTAGGACAGTGATGAAGGACGGATGAAAAGGCGTACACATGTTTAATGATTTGCGCTTTCTTCCAACGTTTGGAGGAAGAAATATCCTGAATCTTGATACTCATGTTTCATGTGAAACTATTGATATACTTCTTAATCATTTGATCAACAAGGATCCTGTAGCCTCTTTCGGTGGGATGATAACTATCCCAGAACAAATATTTCGTGTCATCTTCACATGTACTACTCATGTATCTGTTGCATAATATGACCACTTCTATGTTTCCTGTACCACAGCATCCTTTATCTACCACTTCAAATCCTGATAACATCGTCAAATTTCAATCAACTTCACTTACTCGATAATACAAATGTACCCAAAAAGGATATAAATAAATGAAACACATTTTGCACCTTTGATCAGTTTTCAGTAGCAACAAATATAACTAATCTATTCATACAATATACGAGTAACTTTTTTTTTGCCTCTCTACCTTCACAAGGTAGGAGTAAGGCTGTGTACATACCACCCTCTTCAGACCCCAATTACACTGGGTTTGTTGTTGTATATGAGTAACTATTTTCAACTTGTGAATTGAAGTTATATCAATGAGACCAAACATATATATATATATGATCATAGAAGTATGAATTTGAAAAAGATTAAAGTTTACCATATTTTTGAGGGTTGACAATGAGATCAAGCATAGGATTATAGATGTCAATGAAAACGAGCTTGGATTGAGGCAACTTCTTGGATAGTGAACCATTAATGGCAGCTGAAATCTTAGTGTTGGCCAATTGTGCAGCTTCATTGTGTTCCTCTACACATAGTCTACCTATACCTCCGCTCAGTGTTCTTTGGAATGGCAAACATCCAACTGGTGGAATCCCAAAAACACCTATTTTTCTTGCTCCCAACTTGTACAATTCCTTCCAAATTAAATAAATAAAATTAACTATAGCAAATTGATGTGCTAAATCAAGTTGCAAATTATTGATATGAATTAGTGGATATATAGTAAAAGTGAAGTCAAGATTCAACTGTTAAGATGTCTTTTTGCATCAAAGTCCAACAGGACAAAACCCTGTGGACCAAAACGGACAACACCTTGGCGATGCACTTGGGCTGTTACAAGTGGTATTAGAGTCATACTTCGACACCTAGTTCATAAGGAAGGACTAGTGAACTTGAAAGGGGGCTTACTATAAAACTTGTCTTAGGACACATTCTTCATAGAGAATTTAATTTCACCTAGTTCATGTTGGAGATAGGAGGACGGTTGTTACGCCACTCGTGTAGGTCACTATATATATATTTATGCGATAAGAAATTTATCTACTTTGAAATTCAACCAGAACAACACTGGATGGGTAAGACATCGGATTCTTATCTCATTAGCTTGGATCATAAATTGGATTTATGATTTTGGCAATGAGAGGGGAAAGTTATGGGTCCTTTGCACTTTTGTCCCTATTTTGTGCTGATCTTTAATTTATTCTCTTCATAAGTCATAACAAACAACTTCAAATTATGCTCACTAGGCATAAGTTCAATTGCTAGAAAGACTAGTTCATTTTATATTATGGCTCATAGGATGAGTTTAAGATTGAACTATTAAAAAAAAAATTGGGTTAAATCCCAAGAGGACAAAACCACCCATAAGGCCCAAAAGCCTTGAGGTAGCTCAAAGGTACACACTAAAGTGGACAATACACCTTAACAGTTGGTCCAGAATCGTTACAAAATACGTACCATAAATTGCAATATATAGAGTATAATATAAATTTATTCATATACATACTTGGATAAAATCTGCTGCTTTGTCCACTATAAGATCAGTATATGAGTTAATATCATACTGTTTCTGTCTAAATCCAATGGTGAAATAAGTGTTAGCAAGGTCATTGCTGCCTGCTACCACTAAGTATAGGCTGTTGTTTACTATCTTGTTGCTTTCTTTTTCTCCAACCAATCCCTTTAGCTTTCCAACATATTCTTCAAAATAATTTAGTTGTGTAGATAGTGGTGTTACTGACTGAAAATTTCCATCCATAAAAAATATAATTAGAAAAATGATGAAATTTAAACTTTACTAGATTGACTACTATGACTTTATGATGGTATAAAAGTTTATTTACATGTTGGGCATATGTTGAAAAGGTGATCACCTCAATTATATTATACTAAGTATAGACTAGAAAAATAACAAAAAGTGGTCTTTTATCTTTGGTGGTAGGTTCAAAATAGTCTCTTAAATATTACTTGAGTAGTTTGATCTTTTAAGGTTACCAAAGATAAAATTTTGTTATATTTGTTAAATATTTATATCTCAAATTTTAATTATTAAAATTAATCAAAATTGTGAAAATAGAAGATATGTAACGGGAACCCGCATTTGATTTTTATGTTGTGATTTTTGGGTTTTGATAAAAAAAAATTGGTGTTTCTAATTTTTTTGTTTAAAAAAACACATTTTTGATTGAATATGATAGTCTAAATTTGGTAAATATCTGACAAAGACAAAAAATGATCACTTTTGATAAACTTAAGGACCAAAATTGTTCAGATGATACTTAAAGGGACTATTTTGAACCTTCCACCAAAAATGAGGAGCCATTTTGTCATTTTCTTAAGTATATAGTTTTTAAGTGATTCCATTGTATAAATATCGTTTGAATCGTATGTATGAATAAAACATAAATATAAAAATAAAAAAATACTTACCACCATAGACGATGTTTGAGGATCATATCCACAAGCTCCTGAGGCAAAACTTACTCCAGTTTTAAGATCTTCGGCTTGCAAATTGGGGTCACGATAAGCTGGCATCAGCTCTTTAATTCCCAATTCTTCCACTGATATTTATATATATGAATATTAATATTATAATCAAGTCAAAAATATAATCCCAACTAAAATATAATAAAAAAATCAATGTACTATATGGATACTCAACTTCTATTTTTATTGTAATTTTAACATTGCTAAATATCACATAAAATAATTATTTTAGAGAAAGATCGAGACTCTAAATCTCAGTTGATTGGTTACTTGAATTTTTACCTTATTGAGGTGAGGATTTGATTCTACACCTTGTAATCCTCTCCCCATTTATTTTTATTTTAAAAAAAAAGTTACTTACTAATTAGCTCAAGTTAAAGTTGAAAGACCTTTTGTTAAAAAAAAAAAAGTTCATTAACTTGCTATGATTTTTAGGCAAATTTCATAATAAAAAATTATTACAGAAAAATAGTTTAGTAATACTCGATACTTCAACAAATTTAAGTGATCTGTTATAAAAGTAGTAGTTTTAGTAACTTTAACACAATAAAATAAACGGAAAAGGGCCTAAAATACCCTTCAACTATGCGAATAGGTACAAAAATATCCTTCGCCTACCAATCGGGCCTAAAATACTCCCGACGTCAATCTTTGGGGTCTGTTTTACCCTTATCTTTAACTGTCAAAAATATTCAAAACGGAAAAGGATCAAAAATACCCCTGAACTATAGAGAAAGGTTGGCGGAATGACCTAGGAGACTCCTGTACTTGGCTCCGTTTGTCACCTAGACCCTTCTACTCACGACTTTGCCAAGTGAAACTTAAAGTTATTAAAACACATTATTTTAAACCCCTCTGATCATGTATGTCTCTCAATCGAGCTGATGTGGATAACACATCACTATCCACATCAGATATAAATTGCCACATCTTTTTTTATTACAAATAATACATTTTTTAAAAGAAATCTCAAACTCATCTCCAAAGCCCTTTTTATCTCGATTTCCTTCCAATTTTTCTTCTCTTCCAGATCTTTCATTTATTTTGCTATTTAGATCTTATCTTATCTTCTTTGTTTTTTTTTTCCTTGTAAATTTTTTGTGTTGAAGAGGAATTAGAGATAAGTAAAGTTTTGTTATAGTATTTTATTATAAATTTTGTTAGTTAATGGTGGTGATAAAGTGACTAAAATGAAGGGTGAGAGAAAGAAAAGAAGAAGATGGTCACTATAGAAAAATTCATCAAAAATGCTATATATAAAATTGTGTTCAATTTTGAAAGCATCAAACATATGCATTTCAAAAATCCATCTAAAATGCGGCTCTATTTCACAATCAAGAATCTCTCTTTTTTGCCCTTTTTCTTTTACCAAAATCTAAATAAATATCCTTTTTCTCAATCATACTAGAACACTTAAATGATCAAAAGAATATGGAAAGAGAGAGAAAGGAAGAATTGTGTGTAAGAGTATGAGAAGAAATAGAAGAAGTGTGTGTTGGTGGTGGGGGGTGGGCGGAAATTATGAGGAAGAAGAAGAGTACAGTAGATTGGGGATGGGTTGTTGTTGTTGTATATTTTTTTCTTTTAACTTCAATATTTCTTTAAATTAAAATAATTGTCTTCACTTGCTTTTTAACGTGTGTAACCATGCTTTTTATCTGATTCAGCAAAAAAAGGTCACATAAGTTTGGTCAAATGGTCAAAGGGGTTTAAAATAATGTGTTTTAAAAACTTTAAGTGTTCACTTGGCAAAGTCGTGAGTAGAAGGATCTAGTGACAAATAGAGACAAGTACAGGAGCCTCCGAGATCATTCTGCCAAAAAGGTTTTAAAATACCCTTCATCCACCTTTTGGTCTAAAAATAACTTTCTATTCATCTTTTAATCTAAAAATACATTTTCATTCACATTTTTGGGTCACTATAACCCTTAAAACTAACAACCCTCTCTTTAATTTTTATTTTTTAAAAAAAAATTATAATGTGTCATTTTTCTTATTGGATGAAATAAAAATTCTACCTCCACTAAAAAAAATTATAATTTATCTAAGCCAAAAACAATATACCTCTTCAACACACCAAATTTTTTTTAAAAAAAAAATCTAATAGTTTTTTTTGTTGCCGTAGCTTTTTCTTCTTATTTTTTTTAAAGTTTGTTTTGGGATCATGAAGAAGGATATTGTTTTGATTTGGATAAATTATGGAGAAAAATATTTGAAAAATAACTTTTTTATTTGCTGTAGTTTTTTTCTTTTAATTTAGTTTTTTATGGTCATCAAGCATGTATATTGTTTTGGTTTGGATAAATTATGAGAAAAAATTGAAAAACTTTTTTAAAAAAATATTTTAGTTATACGTATTATTACAAGGTAGTTTTACAATAACCATATATAAACTATCTTGTAAAATCTAAAAAAATTATTTATTTATTTTTAACCATCTTGTAATAACTAATTTAGTTTAAAATAATTTTTAACTAGCTTGTAACAACTAGAAAATAATTTAATTATACGTATAACTAAAATATTTTAGTTATTTTATTTATACGTGTTGTAAAAAATCAGTATTATTAAACAGAAAAGAAAAATCAAGCCAACAACTAAATAATCTTCTTTTTCTAATTAACTGGATAAAAAAATTATAGTCTTGTTTATCAATGTAGCTTTTTTTAAAAAAAAAAAGAAAAAAATTAGAACGGGGGGTGGGGTGGGGTGGGGTGTCTTGAAGAGGTATATTGTTTTTTGCTTAGATAAATTATAATTTTTTTTTAGTGGAGGTGGAATTTTTATTTCATCCAATAAGAAATTGAAACATTATAAATATTTTTAAAAAATAAAAAATAAAACTAGAGTTGTTAGTTTCAAGGGTTATATTGAGCCAAAAAGGTGAATCAAAATGTATTTTTACATTAAAAGATGAATAAAAGGTATTTTTAGATCAAAAGGTGAATGAAGGGTATTTTAAAATATTTTCCTATAGTTCAGGAGTATTTTTGGATCTTTTTCGTTTTTAATATTTTTGACTGTTAGAGATAAGGGTAAAACCGACCCCAAAGATTGACGTTGGAGGCATTTTAGGCTCGATAGGTAGACGAAGGGTATTTTTGTACCAATTTGCATAATTGAGGGATATTTTTTAACTTTTTTCCGTAAAATAAAATTGAAATGAACGTCGATAAAGTCAATCCAACTATTGAAGTAGACATGGAAAGACATACCTATCAAATCCGCGGGCGTTTTGGCATTGGTAAATCTTCCAGTTGCCTTTCCATCTACAAAATCTTTTCCATAAGGTGGGAAATTACACTTGACTATGGTTGTAATATTGTTATTATTTCCTTGATCAACGATGGAGTCTCCGAACGCAAAAACGGCTTTTATAGTCGAGTTTTTGGATAGCAGCTGTGTCTTCCCTTCGCATACTAGAAACAAAAACATCATGTAAATTAAAGAAAATAGCCATAATGAACAAGAATACAACATGTTTTTTTTTTCACTTTGTGTTCAAGAAGAAGAAGAGAAAATTGGGTATTAATTATAAGTTTTAATTGAACTTTCAAATGGCAGACTTGACTTGAGTACTTAGTAGAGGGAGTTCCAGCTATTTATAGATCTAGAAAAAAATAGTACATTATTAATTGAGTTGATTACTGTACGTGCAAATTCAAAATTTAAAGTTTATGTCTTTCTAGAAAGAAAAAAAACTATTGGATTTGTGTGAACGTGTAACCAACAATTTATAAAAATGAATGCATGACATGTGTTTGTATATAGACTTCTAAACGTTAACCAATTCATATTTTTCCTATATTAAATCACTTAAATATGGTGAGTTGGATTAATTTGGTATAAGCAATAGTGTGGGTAAGTATTTATCGCTACTGAAGTGTGTAACAATCTCATTTGAAAGTTTAAAATTTTCATGTACGGACTTGATTTTTTGCCATGATCGGTCGAACATAAGAAATTTTATTTTTTATTATGGGTGGCACTCATGACCTCTATTTTCTTTGATATCATGTTTAAGTGTGTGGTCATTCTTTTTGGAACTAGCTATTAAAAGAAAAGTATGTCACATAAATTGGGACAGACAGAATATTATTATTCAAAAATAATGGATCAAAACTCTTAAACGATCATGTTTTTATTAGTTTCATATTTAAACTATGTCTAATTTACCCTATCTCCTCAACTATAACTTTTAGATGCTAAAACTCCTCCTAAACTATCACGTTTTTATTAATTTCACACACTTAAATTATACCTAGTTTACGTTATCCTTTTGAACTATAACTTTCAAGTGCTAAACAAGCATGTCTAATTAATAATGTTTCAAGTGCTGTTTTCTATGGAGAGGAGACTAGAGAGTGTAGGGAAAATGGACATGAAATTGGTAGGGTTGGTACGGTTCTTGACTTGCTCAAGGTTGGTGGACTACCAGATCATACTCCATTTAATCTTTTCATTTAAAAGATAAAACAATTATTCAATCTTATGATTCATCTAAAAATCAGAATCAAAGCTAGGGACGCAAGAAATTCATCTGAATCTTAAACACCAAAAACAATATTATATATATAAACTCAAAATTATGTTTTAACATATAATAGATATTGAATATTCTTAATTTCTTTGCTTGTTTACTTTATTTCAAATCTACTTAGTGCAAATTCTAACTCTGACCCGGCTTAAAACCCTAAATGCAAAACTTGAAATGGAAGTGGTTTGTTGAACAATAAGGTATCAGCCGAGTTTGTTTTTAGACGTTGAGTTTAATTCACACTAGTAATGTATGACATTTGGTTTGGTTTCTTGGAAAAAACACCACAGCAGCTTGGACTAATTAGGAATAATCCAACCCAACATGGTACGTACATAAAGAATAATATTTGTTTCATAATTATACCATAAATTGGATCATCCACAAAAGACCAAAAGCAAATTATACATCCATTCGTTAAAAATATAAGTTTAGTTCATAATTTACAAGTTATGCATGTTTAACTTACTTCCTACAAAATTTATGCCGATAGAGATATAAATTTAATTTCAGAACCCACAAAACTATGTCGTAAAGTCGATCTCTGCAGAATTTATATGTCGGACAAGTTGCAAATTTTCTCTAACCTTATATGTCTTGCAAAGTAGATACTATGCAACTTATACCAGACAAGTGGCGAAATTAGGTTATAGTTAACGATACTCTCTGGCTTACAAATTTTGTTAAATGAGCAGTAGAAGCAAAAATTAGTGATCATCGTTAAATAGGGCAAACCAATGCAAGAACTTAATCAAAATGTTCACTATTGGGTCAAGAGTCACGGTTATGGGCTTGGGCTTCTGGGGATTGCATGTTTCATTGTTTCAGCCCAAATTCAAATTGGACTCGAAGATAATATTGGACTTGGGCTTTGTCTTTAAATTACGGGCGAAGTGCAAGGATAGCCAATTTTAACACCAGTATTTAAGTTGCAGCACTTTCAGAAACTATTTAATATACAGGCATTATGTATCTTAGCAATTACTGGATGGACAAAACTAGCCCCCTTTGAGCAAGTGCCAATAGAAATCAAGAGAGCGTTGTATCAGAAAATAAAAAAGTTAAACGGTTAAAAATTATTTAAACTATCACAGTTTTTTGAATTTTGTATCTGAATTATTGGGAGTTTGAATTTTTTACCTGAACTATCACACAATTGTTAGCGAAACACATCTAGACGCTAACTAGACCAAATATTTGTCTACAACATTTTTAGGCACATTTGACCATAAAATCTTTATTCATGTGACATATACAACGACTCTGTTAGTTGACTTATTATTTGTTTAAAATTTTTAGTTGACACATTGATTTTCTTAAAATATTAAACTCTCTCTTTTCAAATCGGATATATATAAATGTCACAGTTGAGACAAAATCATAGATAAGAAGGTGGAGAAAGAGATGTTGGTTGTCACAATGGAGATCATGGCATAACTTGTCAGCATGTGTTGTACACAACTTGAGTCTAATCTTTTTTTATTTTTGGAAACTTCATGATAACTCGCAGCCGCTACAATTACTGCCACAACCTCGTCATTTGGATGAGCACTTTGTGCGCACTGGATAAACTTTCACTCTATAATATAACCTGCAAATCACACAATGGATATAAACTGCACTAGACAAGTCATGTGTCACAGGCTCGATTCAGAAGACATTGAGGGGGAATCAATTCTGACAAGAATGACCACTCTCAAAACCAACTAAGTCATCATGAAGGACATTTGAATCTTATCTTGTTATGCTATTTTAATAAGAATAAATTTATTCAAAATGAGAGTCGACATAGCAACTTCCAAAATGTTATTTGAGTGGTAAATAATTTTGCAAAAGTAAAACATGTAATTGACTTTTAGACAAGTTTAGGGGTAATTACCCAAAATAAAACTCTATTTAGTCCACTAATTCGAAGCCCCTTTGCCTCTATATATACCCCCACGGCTCCACTGAATTGCAGATAATTCTGTTCCTCAGCGCGTATTAGACCATTTTATCTGTTGAATTGTAGAAACCCTAGAAATAATATTCGATCATTTTTTTCGATTTTGAAGATGTCTCGGTGCTTCGCGTATCCACCACCTGGATATTCTCCGAATACAGCAAGCAATTATGCCTTGATCGAATCGATTAAGGTAGATTTTTGCGTGTATTTTGGTTTCTGTATCGGCTGATCCTGATACCTTCGTGTTGTTAGTTAAATTTCAAAAACTGAGAATGAAATCTAGTTTATCTGATTCGTACATAAAGCGGATTTAACATTTGTTGATGTTGATGTTACCGTGTTTGATATTTCAATTGGGATGTTGAAATAGTAGATTTTTCTTACTGTTGATGCCCTGTGATCGGGATTGGTACAATTTTTCCTGTTGAGAATTTGGAACTATTTTGTAAGGATGATTGTGGCTAGGTATATCTAACTTTGGTTAGAATTTAGGATTGGAGTGAGCTTTAGTTAAATTTTTGACAGTTTTTTGCATTGTTCGGACTCTCCAAAAAGCAGATATTTTTGAAGAGTATGAGCAACATAGGTGGGAAAGAGTTGTTAAAGCTGAGAATTTGGTAAGAAGCGTTGAATGCGTAAGTTGTACAGTTGATACCTAGCATTACATCACAGGAAATGGATTTTACCTAGGCTGATGTTGCTGTGTGTGATTTTTCTGCTGATGATTTGTAGATACGTAGCATTTAAGGGCAATTTATGTGGATATTTGGAATTTTCAAGTGGTTACTTGGGTAGGATTTATGATAAGGGTTAATTTGAGTCTAATTTTCAAGAGGTTTGGACTAGTAGGTAGTGTTCAACTGTAATGAACTTATGACAATTAACATTTGGGAGATATTTCACTAAAAAATTGAAAGGATTGTAATTATATTGATCTGAGAAGAGTGGAATGAATTTAGAGGATTGATATAGCAGATCCGTAACTATTTGGGATTGAGCATAGTTGATTGATTTGGTGAATGAATGAATTGTTGTTTGGGGAATTGAGAGTACTGTAGACCTGCTGAAACTAACAGGAGTCCGGGGAAATGTATGCCTGCATTTAAAATCTGTCATTAGGTAAAAAATTCCTCGTCACTTCATTACTCTACCCCACTCTCAGGCTAGCTGTTTTAATTGTGTGTTAGGAATTTTCTAGCAGGGTGGAGTTCATGTTTATATGACAGAATCATTTTTTGTGGTAAGATGTTCAGTTGTGGCTTAAAGAGAGAGGGAGGAGGTAGGTTCTCACCTCTTATTTGTGAAACCAAGTTGAGCTACTTGTGTAACTCTTGTTTTTGGTCGACACAAATTTTGGGTGGTCATGGAGGTCGAAATTCTTGATCTCACCGCCTAAGTCAATATTTTTTGTTAATCAGTAGTCAAGTACTTGAAAGGTTTTTTGTTGTTGTTAAGTTATACTCCCTCCATTCAAATTGTCTCTCTTACTTTTCTTTTTAGTCCGTTTAAAAAAGAATGTCTCTTTCCATTTTGACAACTCTTTAATTCTAACTTTCCACGTGTCATGTTTGAGACACAAGACTAAAGTCTTTTTTTATTTTTTTTCAATTCCATGTCAAGTCAAAACCAGATAAACAAATTGAACGGAGTAGTACTTTATTAAAAGAACAGTACCAAAAAGGGTTACGTTTTAAAGTCTGGACTTATGTTAACATGAACATGAATTATATTCTATTCTAATTCTTTGTTCTTCAGAGAATTCCCACCCGAATCATTCGTCAGACCACAAAGCTTGTAGTAGCCTTTTTCCACCTTAAGAGAATATTTGTCAAGTTATTACCCTTTTGCAAGCAGCGATAACTCGTTGAAGCAAAAGCTTTCCCTAATTTGTTTTGCACAATTTTATTGTGCCTCTCGTGGTTGGTCATTTAAGATGTCCACGGAGATGCTATTATCCATTTTTACTTGCTTAATGAGTAATTGCTTTCGCGGGTTGGGTGTGGGAGCGTTTTATCACGTGATACTTAGTACTAGAACTAATTATGT
Organism: Solanum dulcamara; assembly: GCF_947179165.1. Taxonomy (NCBI): domain Eukaryota; kingdom Viridiplantae; phylum Streptophyta; class Magnoliopsida; order Solanales; family Solanaceae; genus Solanum; species Solanum dulcamara. The sequence continues at coordinate 84,744,319 of NC_077237.1, read as the reverse complement.
CTACTTCTTCGTGTAGTGTTAGGGGCCAGGTTGTGTAAAAAATTAGTTGACTTCAGCATGATCTAATCATTTAGGCGCATGTTGTTGTGAACTTGAGAAATTAACATGTTGGGTGCTAAGCATGAACCCCTCTAATAGGAAGAAGCGACTAATTCTTGGCACATATTTGAGGAACCTAATTGTTTATGCTATACTGGTCATGTATTGTCCCTCTAATATGAACTTGTTGTTCTGGTGCTCTAAAGCTCCAGAGGGACAAGGAAAGAGTCAAATTGGAAAGGAAGAAAGAAAAGAAAAGGAAGAAGAAAGAGAGGAACAGAAAGAAGGCAAAAAAGGCAAAGCAGGAATCAACTTCAAGTTGTTCGCTAACTGCCGATTTGATTTCTGGAGGAGATAACAGAGAGTTGAAAACTAGGTACTTACAGAAAGATAGCGAGGATGAAATTGTTGAGCGTTTGGAGGACAACAGTCTATCCGAGGAACACGGCAAGCCTGTCTGCTCAAAAGATCCAAGCTGCTTATCTGACAGCACCCAAAATAACAAGAAAAGAAAGAGATCTACCTTACCTTTGAATGGAATACATGACCATAGTGAGTTATATTCTGTTTCGAACACACTAATGTTCATTTTTTTAAAGTGTGTTTATTGGTGCTTGACTTTACATTTCTTTGCTTGACAACTAGGTAGTGTTGTCCGCATTCGATTGTCCTCACATAAGCATGAACAATGTGATATATCTAACAAAGAAGACTCTTTCAAAGAATCTGCTAAACATGAGGTAGAAAGAGCTTCTCCCTTGTCGAAAACCAACAAGCAACTGTCCCCTTCCATGTCGGCTTCAGGACAGCAGTCATTGTCAGAGGACAAGACAACAACTGCTTTTTTCTCCAAATTGCACGAGAATGATATAGAACTAGAGTTCAAGAATTTGTTTATTAACTGTGCTCCACCAAGTATTCATTACGAGTTTGATGATCAAGATTGGCTGTTCCGGAGAAAGCATGAGCAGATGAGAGTGATGGAAAAAGGCGAAGTCAGCAACGACATGTCTTGTGGCACCTCTGCATTGTTGCCGCGTGCGCAATACCTTGATGATGCTGAATTGTATGCATTCCCCTTTGCAGTTCCTTTTTGAGTTGCTTGTAGTAAATTTGAGCTAGATCTTCTGCCAGGGAGCTTATAGCTCTTCTCTGGAAGCCAGTAGATTGATCTGAGTGTTATTCTTTTGATTTTCCTCGGCCAGTAATATAATGAAAGCATTCTGCTGGTCTATCATAATTAGTGCAATTTCATTTAATTGTTTTGGTAAATGAAGCTTCTTTTATTCTTTCTTTAGACGAACACGACTGCAGAATATGCTCTTGATATTGATCACATCACTACTCTGAATTGTTTAGGTGTGGTACGCCCTTTTAGAAAAATATTTGAAGACAGAAAGTTTGTCAATATTACCTTTTTGATTCTTTTCAAATTCTTTTGATATGTACATATGGCCATTATTTGTAATACCCGTATAGTTTCACAAATAGAGTTTGGGGAAGGAGGTGTATACGTTAGATGAAAACGTCAGGATGAAAATATTGAACTTAATACATGGATAAATAATGGAAAAATTACGCGGATAAGTAAATATATACTAGTTAATTAGTCAACATAGCTATAGTTTGAATTAATTATGGCTCGCGGCAAACATCTAGCTGTAATTACAGTTTGAGTTTTGTATAATTCGCGTGATTTATACAAAGGCTGTGTCAAATTGAATTGTATAGAGAAATATACAAACACTACAAATTTAGCGAATTATACAAACGTTGTGCATGAATTGTATAGTGAAATATACAAACGTTATACAAAAATTGCGAATTGTATAGTCAATTATACAAACGCTGCGCAAATTATACAAACGCTGCTATAACAATAGCTACGAATTATAATTAATAAACTATAGCTATAGATCATAATTAAGATATTTTTGAGTGGCTATATGTGAAAATTCCCCATAAATAATGTCATAAGAAATAAAATAATAATTTGTTTGTTTTTTTGTGGGCTAACTATTCTGGGGTTGGACAATTTTGCTACTAGACATGGCCCAAAGGGCCTTTTTCTCTAATAAAATGGCCGATGGCCAAAAATTGTTTTTTTTTTTTTTAGAAAAAAAAAAAGACCAATAAAATTCGTATAAGTAAAAAAAAAAGTCATTTGAAAAATAACATTCTGCACCATAACCACAGCAACCAAAAGAATAGGAACTAAACTTGACAACCTCGGTATTACAAGATTAAAAAAGACAAAGATGAAAATAACTTTCCCGACCCATGCGAAATAGAAGTTTCGTATACTTGTCCTTCTTCATTTTAGCTATGTATGATATGTAGCTTACTTGAATAGGACTAGTGTAGGTTACCTTATTGTATTCACATGGAAGGAGAGAGTCTCCCTCATTTACGTTTTTCTTAGTCGAAGTGTATCCAGAGGAGTCCTCTCATAGATTTATTGTTTTTCTAGTTATTAGATAGCACCTTTTGTATTGGGGATGAGTTAGCCGACCTTAGTAGGTTAGCTGACTTATGAACCAACATAGGATCGGAGGTAAGGTTTATGTCCCCCTCCTTGTATTTTCTGTTTTGTTATTTATGTTAAGGCTTGGGGGTGACGCTCAACCCCTGACTATGCACGAGAGGTGGGAGCCTCGTGTAGGGTCTGTTCCCCTTAAAAAAAAAAGAATAGGAACTACCAAGTTATTTTTTAAAAAAGAAATTCTACAATTTCAATTTATTTGAAAAAGAAGTTGTACAATATCTGAGAAAAAAATAGGAACTACATATTATAAATTTCTACTCTTATTATTTTTAAAAATTCTTTAAAAAAAGACAACTACCATTCTATCCGATTTTTCAAAATGATTCTTTTTTTTTTTGGTAAATGGTGATTTCTTTATTTATTTTGTTGGACATTACTGTATCTTTTGTTTCAATCTTATTGTTGATTTCACACATAAATCTATTCAAATTTGAGTAGATCTGATTTCTATAGCTAAGAATTTTCTTTTACATGGTTAGGTTTGGATCAGTTATTGATTAAAATTAAATCTAAATTAATTTAGTCGATTTTTAATTTTTAAAAATCAAACAAAATAAAAAAATAACCGTCGGTTTAGTTATTGTTGGTTAGGTTCGGTTTTTTTGATTTTTTCGGTTTGAAAGTAATAAGTGTGTTAAGGGCATACACATCTCGATAGATACAAATACCTAGTACATAAACAATCCACAGGAATGCTCTTGTAGATTCAATTAAGTAATTAAGCAATACTAGAGATATTATTACACGAATAGAGTGATTTAGTTAAGCAATACTAAAGTCATTATACTTTAAAAATCAAAAGATTAAAAAATAACTCCAAGTTCAACAATTGAGGAACTATCGGGGAAGGAGATATATGAAAATTATATACCAAAACAATAACAAGAGAATGTCCAAGTTCCAACAAACAGAAAATTGAACTTTTTAAAGTGTAATAGAATTTCCGACAAACAGAAAAACGTACACAATAGATGGTATCATTTAACTCCACTCCAAGTATATGGAATAGAATGTCAAGAAAATGAATATGTCCATTAATCCATCAAACATTGAATGTTATTTAATAGTTGGGCTAAAATTTAAGTGTTGAGTTGGAAAGAATGGTAAAGTTAAAAACTTAAGTTAGGTAAAATTTATAGATCTAAGTTTTATAATTATTTATATGAATATTTATATTTTATTTAAATATTTTATCTAAGTTAAATATTTATATTTTATTTATGAATAACATATAAATAATTATAAAACTTAGATATATAATTTCTCGGTTCGATTTGGTTACTGTTGTGTAACACCACTCAAAATGCTCACAAGTGCTTTAAGAAATGCCTTGGGAATAGGCCGCTCATGTAATGCGTTATCATTAATCTTTTTGGAAAAATCCGAGTTTGAAATATCGATCAGGGGGTCAAAACTTGCAGGAAAATGGTCTCGGTGGATTTTTAGGACCCGTATATCGGAAGATAGATTTTCGAAGAAATTCACGAAACAGTAGGGTCCGCGACAGGTCGCGGATCTGGAGAGTTTTCTGGCCGAGTTGAGTTTTTTTAAAGGGCGTTTTAGACCTTTCCCAAATTATTAGTCAATGAACCTAGATGTTTTTATGGCCTAATCTAACTCTATAAATTAACCTAAACCATAAATTCCATTCATTCTTCTACAATTCATCTATCAAATATTTCTCTCTCTACAAAAAGGCTCCCAAGGGTTTTCATTGAAGAATTCAAGTAATCTACTCAATTTCTCCATCAAACTCTCAAGTTCTTCCAAATTAATTGGTGTTCTCACTTAAGGTATGTGGGTATTGATTCATGGATTCTTTCATCCATGAAGCCCAATCAATTTCTCAAGATTTTCTATCAAATTAAAATATGATATTTTATGAGTTTCATGATCTCTATTCCTATTGCATGAATTATGATTTAAAGTATGATCATGAGTCTATTTTGATATAAATTGATGGTTATTACATTGAATTGAAGAGTTTTCCATGAATTCTCCTATTTTGATCTCTAGGGTTCATGATGTAAATTATGAATATTTTGAATTATACTTTCAAAGGATATTATCTATATGAATTATGAATGGGCTGATATAAAGTTTATGATCATGCATGTTTTCAAGTGAATTACATGATTTTCAAAGTCGATTGATTATGCAATTGAGTTTTACTCTAAGTTCAAGGTATGAATTTCATGCAAGTTATGAAGTAAGGTGACTTAGGGCCCTATGTGGTGACCTAAGGCCTAACGATATGAATTATGCAAATATGATTGTAATGATGAAAGGACAATTCTCACATTATAAGTATGTTATGAAAATGAGTTACTCTATGATTTCAAACCTATGATCATGACTATGATATATGAAATTATGATCTTATGTTATGCATGTATTCCGTGGGATTTGACTTAGCACCGAGTGGACTTGAGGTGGGGGCCCTACCAAAAGCCTTAGTAGCAACCTCATGTCCCATAAACTACGTGTCATCGTAGGTTGCCTTTACGGCCTAGCTAGTGGATCCACAAATAACACATGTTCATGATCAGGAGTCTACCTTGGCAAAGTAGCTTCCTCCTTCTCGATGTGGGTATCATCGAATTTCATGTTATAGCTCGCATGGTCTTATTGTCGGTTATGGTTCCTATCCCACATATGTATGATCTCTTAAGTATGTTATGATTTTGAATTTATGCTTTTAAATGCTTTGGTCAATATGATTTTCTCATGACTTTACTGATTCCATCTTATCATGTGTTTTACTTGACCTTTACATTCCATGATTTATGTTGCATGTCTGTCACGCCCCGGGAGGGTACCCTAGACGTAACCGGCACCCGAAGACCATTTATGACCTCCGAGCGAACCACCTGGTCCAGTCACACATTCATTCAATCACATTCTCCTAGCGGAAACTCAATTAAAGAAATACTATTTATATATGGGGGCCGAAGGCCAAACATTTACAAATCCAACAAGGCAATAAAATAAGACTTCTCAAAATAACAGTTCGACCTCCCCACACTCCAGTCTATGAAGCCTCTATCAAAGTCTAAGAGGTGCCGATGACAAGTCCATGGCTACCAACAATCAAAGTAAAGGAAATGTCAACAAAACTGTGCATGAAGGCTCAACATCCACCGGAAACTAGGAGGACTCACTAACTAGCTGAGGGTGTAGGTAGATCTTCAATGGAGCGCCGGTTGATGATCTCTAGTACCTGTCTCTGCATCATGAAACGATGCAGGCCAAATGGCATCAGTACATGGAATGTACGAGTATGTAAAATGGCCGAATACAACGAACATCATGAAAGAATTAATCAACTCGGAAACTCAACTCAAGAGGAATAATAACTCAATCAAATGTCCTAAGTCTAAACAAGAATATGATTTAGACGGGACCAATCACATACAATTCAACTCAATCTGACTCAGAGTACTATCAAGACCTATTTGGGAGTTTCTCTTACCCGACAACCATCACTTATGAGCCAGTGAAAGTACAACAAACCGACGTTGTTGCCGCATCCGTTCATACCTTGCCAGGGTATGAACGAATCAACCAATCATGGATCCAATCCAACCAAGTCCTATAATGTCAGGACAAACATCTCGGAGAAGCATCCGACTTTGACGGTTCAATCCCCCCTACGTTTGGCGACGTAGTTATTGGGTTTGAGTATGGACTTTACTCTTGCCCAATTCAGTGCTCGATACTCCTCCCAAGACTCAATGCTCATAAAACTCTATCCAATCAACTCAATCAAATCATATCGACAAGTCTCATTATAACCTTGTCAACTCATCAACTCTATCATGATCAAATCTTTTCCAATCATACTATCCGATCAAGCTCAGTCATATCTTTCAAAAGAAATTTGAATGCACATTTATAGCAACATATAAGCACAACCAATCATTTCCTCTATCCATTTACTCAATCTTTGAAACTCATCACAACTCCAAGGCTTTGAGTCAACAATTTAAGATAAGCAACATTTTAAAGAAAATAGCATCCTTCATCATAATCCACATAATTAAGAAGATCAATAAAACATATTTAACAACTCATCTTCATCGACTCATACTCACATAAAGGCTCAATTTAGGAACTTCTTGGCTCAACAACATCAACACATATAGAATCAAACACATAGGGGACAAAGTTCATACAAGCATAAACCATACCAAGAAACTCCATTTCTATGGACATCTAACCTCAAAGCAAGAATAGGGCACATGGGTGGACTCAACCCATGTTTTAGATTGCCTTACATACCTTGTTTGAAGACTTTGAAGAAACCTTGATGTTGGGTCTTCAATGGGGGACTCAAATCTTGAAGCTCTTGGACTCTTTTTGTTGGAAATGGAGAAGATGAAGAAGAGAGAGAGAGAGAAGCTCCTAGGGCTTTTTAGAGAGAGAGTGGGGGATGCCAAAATGGGTTCCCAAAAGACCAAGGGTTACATATATATAATTTGGGTAAGTTCCCAAATTGCCCCTCCTCAAAAGTTCTGAAAATAGGCTAAAACGCCCTTGGCGCGATAGTGGCGCATCGCGCCCTTACAGCGCCAAGGCCAATCACGCCTAAAACCTGCACAACTTTTAGTGGCGCGTCGCGTCAGGGACCAAACTACTGAGGCATGTTTCTGGCGCGATAGTGGCGCGTCGCGCCCTTACAACGCCAAGCCCATTGTTCTGAATTCTGGGAATTTGGCCTGAAAAACCCTGCACAACTTTTAGTGGCGCATCGCGCCAGGGACCAAACTACTGAGGCATGTTTCTGGCGCGATAGTGGCGCGTCACGCCCTTACAGCGCCAAGGCCATTTCCCCAGCAGTTGCAACTCAGGCCAAAAAAAATGAAATTCCTGTCGTGCTAGTTCATCTTAGGATCGTCATATCTTTTGACTCCGAACTCCAAAATTTACGTTCTTGGTGGCGTTGGAAAGAAGACTCGACGACCTTTAATTTGATAGGTTGTGGGCCACCCAGATTGACGCCTTTCAAAAGATAGGGTCGTTAAAAGTCGACCCTTACATGAACTCGTCCTAAACTTAGCCACAACGGATCTCTTGGACTTAGCTCGGTCCTAGGGGTCCTCAATGACCCCACATCACCTCCAACGCTCCTAATTTCTCAGGGACTCATCTTAACTCAAGCACATACTTCGAAATAAATACGATGGGCCCCACACGTATACAAAGAAGGCCCGAATCTTAGGGAAAATTTTGAGGGGTGTTACAAATACTAATGCATACTTTTTGCCTACATTGTCTCATAATGTAGCGGTTGAGGTTAAAGATCCTAATCATCCACGTAACTAGTAGGCATTCTCTATTCGACTGTGTTGTGGTGAGTCCTCATTGACCGGGGACTAGTTTCAAGTTGCTTACTGTTTTCTTTTCAAAAGACTTTTGTTTACGTTGTATATTGAGGGTGAGCTAGGGAAATGTCTTAGCCCCCGCCCATACTCATGTTTAGAGGTATCTAGTTGGACATATGTTCGAGTCTATGTTGTCATAAGACATTTTCAGTTTTCTATTCATGTTTTAGACTCTCTTATGATGTTTCCCCTTTTATATTTTACCTTATGTAAGCTTATGATATGTACAAGAGGCTTGGTTGGAGCCCTTCGGGGTTTCGATCGCATGTTACGACTAGGCCCTAGATCGGGTCGTGACATGGTGCGGTTTTTTTAGTAAAATCAAAATCAAATCAAATCAAATAGTATCAGTTTTCAAAATTTAAAAATCAAACCTAACGAAACCAAATCCAAATATCGATTTGGTTCAGATTACAGTTCCGATTGATTTTTTAACCATAACCATGAACAACCCTATGTGTAGGAGCAAACCCTATTGTCTACATAAAGAGCATGAGGCTTAAAAGGACAAAAGTTGAGATTCCGTTTGGTCATGCGAGATGAAATTATGATTTAAAATCATGATATGAAATTATATGAAATGAAGTTGAAGTTTTGTTTGGACATTCAATTTAGATTTTTAAGTTGTATCTTTTGCTCATAAATATAAAAATCTCATAAGTTGTGAAAACTATCAAAATTGCCTAATTATTTATAAAATCTTACCAAATAAATAAAAGTTCATAACAAAAGTATAATACACAATCAAAAAGTTATTTAAAAAGAATACAACATTTATAGGTTGAACTTTAGTTCAATAAAAAAAGAAAAATTGAACATGAGTTGTAGTGTGCTACTCTTTAATATAAATTGTTTGTTAGTCAATATCATTAGTAATTATATCATCATGTTCATATTTCATCACTCCTTTGAATTCTCATAAAAATTGTGTAGATATAAAATAGTTTTTTTTTTTACAAAATATTTGTGGGGCAATTTTATATTTGAAAAATATGAAATTCTCAAATCAAGCTTTTTGGCAAATTTAGGGTTTCATCTCATGAATTTGAAATCATGAGATGAAATCACATGTCTAAAAATTAATTTCATCTCATTTTTTCAAATCACGAAATAAAATCGGATATCCAAACGCCTACTTAAATTTGTGGTCCTTGAATTTTTTGGTAAGTTATCGAAACATAGTTCTCAATATGATATACCTGCTTTAACTTTTAATAGAAGAAAAAAAAAAGCATTTGTCATTTTCACTATAAACAAATTAATTCATTGTTCAAGTCTTTAAAATATGACAGTAAAAATAAGTTATCAATTTCGAAAAAGTATTGACACTGATTTTTTTTTTTTACCTATAAACAAATTAATTCTTAAAGAAGTCTTTTCGTGTGTCCCAAAAGCAGGGGTAATAATTTACTTATTTTTCTTTTCTTGATGATTTGTTGGAAAAGATTGTATATAAATTTCAATATCAACAATGCAGGTGCAATGTAGTTTCTAAATACAACAATGTGATTGATAACTTCTTTTTTTTCCTTTATTTGTTTTAAAATTGTGTAGGAAATAAACATGGGGCCCGAAGTACATATTCTCAAAGTAGAAATTGAAACAAAAGGATCTCAAAGAATCAATTTTTCCTTTTGTTATTGGACCTCTCTATGATTAATCAATGTATATATTTTGAATCCTCACTACTAATAGAATCCAAATGATCTTTGAATTGATCATAACATTCTTTTAGTTGGCTAGAATCCATTACTTGAATGTCACGATCTAAATCAGATTGTGAGTGGCACCTACACTAACCCTCCGGTGGGAAAATCAAAACTATACTGCAAACTAACATCCTAACACAGAATAGGTGTTTAAAAATGTGAAAACATAGCTTTTATATAATTTTTAGACTGATTTCTCATAAAATCAGGAATTAAACAGACAATCATAATATAGTCAAACATGCTGAAGTCAACCCCCAAAAGGTGAAAGTCATTGTACCAAAACTACTAAATAACGAGTCTAAGAGCAAGGGGATGCAATCACGAAAATAATAATATAACTAAAGTCTGAAAGGTCTAAGTCCAAAAAGATTAGACTGAGATTCTAAAGGTATCCACGGCAGCCTGAAAGAACTGACTTACCCTTGAATTCGAACGGTCAGTGGTCTCCCAGTTGAGGTCTATCGGCAACCGCCTGAAGATGTCTTATACTCAACAAAGAAAGAGCAAATACAGTATTAGTAAACATAATCAACGGTGTACTGGTATGATCACACGATCAGTCTAGTGAATGCATATACAGAAATACATTACCAATTATCACTTCATAAGCAATATACAGTTTGACAATGTCAATCTCAAATATCACATTCAACAGTGGTCCTCTCATAGAACCCATGCCCAAACTGTTAGTTTGTATCGACGTGGTACTCGATCCAATATGTGTCGGCGTAGCACCCTGTCCAATACGTACTGGCATGGCACTCGATCCAATTATGTGTTGGCGTGACATCCGATCTAATATGTATTGGCATGGTACCCGATCCAACAATCACAATTAACAATGAATAATTCACAACTTGCAAAATCAAATATCCAGTTCATTGCATGCAATTGATAAGTATAGTCATTTCATTATGTTCATTACATCTTTCCTTAGTTACATACATACATGCACTACTATCAATTGCAGTTATTAGGCACATTTAACACAGACGAAAATTAAACAATCACCTACTTGAAAATCAAGTCTTGAAAACTCTAAAGAACTGGAGCTTTCCTTTTTTGAAGTCTCTTGGCTTGTTCTTCGTCTAGAAACAACAAGAAATACAAAAATTTAATGAACAATGGCCTACGATATCTGGATTATATCAAAATTCTAATTCTTGGCCACTTTCATTATCATCTCCCCCAACTAGGACTTTTTCCACCATTAATTTCAGGCCATAACCTTCTCCTAAGAGAATTTCCGTAGATTTTAAGGTCTAGAGAATCAAATTACAAGTTAAAGGAATGATTAACTTACATTTGACAAAGAAGCAGGTGGCAAGCTGAAGGAAAATAGCCTTAGGTAGGTCTCCAGTCATAGGTTTCAAATATTTTATGATAGAAGAAGATTCATACCCAACATATATCCTCAATCTTCTTTGGGATCCTATCTTTGTGCGTTGTGGTGGAGTAATTGAAACATATACTGCACATCCAAATATTTTAATATGGGAAATGTTCGACTCATGACCAAAAGTCAATTGTAATGGAGAGACTTTATGATAACTTGTGGGTCTGATTTGCACAAGACTTGCTGCATGCAAAATAGCATGACCCCATAATGAAATAAGAAGTTTTGTTCTCATAAGCATTGATCTAGCAATTAATTGGAGACGTTTAATTAATGATTTCGCTAGACCATTTTGAGTATGAACATGAGCAACCAGATGCTCCACTATTATCCGAGTGGACAAACAATAATCATTAAATGCTTGAGATGTGAACTCACCAGCATTATCAAGATGAATTGTCTTTATTGCATAATCTGAAAAGTGTGCTCTTAACTTAATTATTTGAGCAAGTAATCTCATAAATATCATATTACGAGTTGGTAATAAGCATACATGTGACCATCTTGTAAATGCATCTATTAAAATCATATAATATTTAAATGGTCCACATGATGGGTGAATGGGCCCACACATATCACCCTATATACGTTCCAGAAATGTTGGGCATTCAATGTCCACTTTGATTACTGATGGTCTAGTAATTAATTTGCCTTGAGAACATGCAGTACAAGAGAATTCTTTAAATTGAAGAATCTTTTGGTTCTTCAAAAAGTGTCCATGTGAACTCTCAATTATTTTGCGCATTATATTAGAACCGGGATGGCCCAATCTGTCATGCCAAATAATAAGATTATTTGAATTAGTAAACCTTTGATTTACTATGGCATGTGTTTCAACCATGCTAATACTTGTGAAGTATAAGCCGGATGAAAGAGTGGGTAACTTTTCAAGTATAAACTTTTTGCTCGACATCATTGTAGTAATGTAAAGATATTCATTTTTTTCATCATTTGTAGTCTCAATATGATAACCATTTTGACGAATGTCTTTGAAACTTAATAAGTTTTTTTGAGACTTACTACAATATAATGCTTCATTAATTGTTAAATTTGTTCCTTCGATAAGTACAACTTTAGCTTTTTCGGATCCTTCAATTAATCTTGTACTACCAGATATTGTATTAACATTAGTTTCTTTCATAATCAAATAAGAGAAATATTTTTCATCTCTTAAAATAGTGTGTGTTGTGGCACTATCAATAAGACACATATTATCATAATTATTTGGATCCAACTGAGGACTGGGAATTTTCATATTTTTCATTAAAAAAAATACATTATAAGAACGTCAAAAACTAACAACATAAGAAACTTTAAGAAACTGTACTGCCTTAAGAAACATTTTACGAAGGACAACATAATATCAAACATAATAAGAAAAACAGTAACTATTTTTTATAATATTTATCCCAGTTGGAAGATCAATCCTTCAATCAATATTCATAAAGTTTTCAGCTTTCAAATGAGTAATATTTGGTAGATCTTCAAAATCATCATTTTTATAAGCAAGATTCGCCTTAATATCTTCATATTTATTTGAGAGAGTTACTTCATTATTATTATTTCGAAAGTTCAAGTGCGCATCTACATTATTATCTTTTCTTTTGAGAGAGGTTTGATAAAGTTTCATAAAATGATCGGACGTACAACATTCACGTTCCCAATGACCCTCCATACCACACCGGTGAAAAATATTGGATTTACCTCTAGAAAGATTATTTTGAGGAACTTTATTGTTCTCATGTTTGTTCTCATGTTTATTTCCATCATGATGACGATAATTGTTTCTTCCTCTACCACGTCCTCGCCCACATCCACGACCGCGGTCGCGATAATTATTTTGTCTTGATTCAGACTGATTATGTGTTATTACAACATTCGCTTCAGGGAATGGAGCAGACCCAGTGGGACAGACTTCATGATTTTTCATTAGCAAAGTATTATTTTGCTCAGCCACAAGTAGGAATGTAATTAATTCAGAATACTTCTAAAATCCTTTTTCACGATATTGTTGTTGTAGCAACACATTTGAAGCGTGAAAAGTGGAAAGAGTTTTCTTAAGTAAGTCATCATTAGTGATAATATCTCCACATAATTTTAACATGGAACTTACGTTGTGGATAACAAAATTATACTCTGTCACAATTTTAAAATTTTGAAATCGAAGATGTATCCAGTCATATCGGGCTTTTGGTAATACCGTAAGTTTTAGGTGGTGATATCGATCCTTCAAATTAGTCCATAATTCAAGGGGGTCTTTCACAGTTAAATATTTAATTTTTAATCCTTCGTGAATATGATGACGGAGAAAAATTATGACATTTTCTTTATCTTGGCTTGATGCTTTATTTTCTTGTTTAATAGTATTACCAAGATCTTTAGCGTCAAGGTGAATTTCAGCATCAAGGATCCATAATAAATAATTTTTTCCGAAAATGTCAAGTGCCACAAACTCAAGTTTTGATAAATTTGACATGATGACAACTGAGATAGAAATTAATTTAGAAAGAACAAAGACAACTAAAATTAAATTTTTTCAGTAGATATATCTTATATATGAGTTAATTTATCTGGAGAAAATTAGAACTCTGTGCTGATAACATATTATAAAATACACTAACTTAACAAAATAAAAAGAAGAGAGTAAAAGAAAAAAAAGGAGAACAGAGGATAGAAAACGTCTGTATGTTGTAGTATCTCACTCTTCAGAGTTTGGCTATATTTATAGCCACAAAAAAATGACAATTTAATAGGCAAGTTGCCTAGTGGGACATCCACTAGTGCCAACTTTCAAAACACAAATATATTTTTAACCATTATCTTTAGGTTTTAAAAAATAATTTTTCTTTTTCTCGGAGTGATACGGGTTTTGGGTAAAACCCACCCGGGTCGCTGAGTTGTCGGGTAATCAAAATCACATTGTCACCCAAACTGAACACGAACAACAACAAAGAAGAAGACGACGAAGACGAAGAACAGAAAAAGCAAAAAATGATAGCAACGGAAGGAATGGAAGACGAAGAGAAATGGCTAGCAGAAGGCATCGCCTCTATTCAACACAACGCATTCTACATGTCTCGTGCATTGGTAACAATTTTTTTTTTTGGCTCAAAGTCAAATTTCATTGATTTTGAATCCCAAAACCCCTAACTTCTCAAAAAATTGACAATTAACACTTTTGATTGTTTTTTTCAGGATTCGGATAATCTCAGAGAAGCATTGAAGTATTCTGCTTTGTTGCTGTCTGAGCTTCGGACTTCAAAACTTTCGCCGCACAAATACTACGAGCTCTGTAAATTTTCTAGTCAACATATGTTCTTTGCTCAAATTTTTCCAATTCCAGTTTATTTGGCTGTTTTTTCTTATGAAAAGTCCATATGACCACCTTTCGAGTTAAATCAGATCATATTAATTCATTTTTACTGATTTTGTTGTTTTGTACTCTTTCATTCTAATTTATTTGGCAGTTTTGCTTATGGAGAGTCAAATTTACTAACTTTCTAGCTAAATAGGACTAACTACTCGAGAAGTACGAGAAGTTGAACTTTTCACTTATGAAAGTTAATTTGACTAGATTAATCCATTTCTGTTGAAAATAAATAAAAACTTAGATATTTTAAGTACTATTAGAAAAGTTGATCAACTTGTGATTATCCTCATATGAAAATGGTGAGAAAAATTAAAATGTTAGTTAGTTTACGTAGTTTAAATGTCGGAAGGAATGCAAGACGTGCCAAACATCTTGGAACAGAGGAAGTGTCTTTGTTCGTTATGTCATGTTTGTTCTCAGGTTTTTGTGCTATTTGTGGTAGATATGCGAGCATTTGATGAATTGAGGAAGCTGGAGATGTTCTTCAGAGAAGAAGATAGACATGGTTGTTCAGTTATTGACTTATATGAACTTGTTCAACATGCTGGAAATATATTGCCTCGATTGTAAGTCTCAGATGACGTTCATGTGTTAAAATTCTCAGTTTCTAGACTTTGCTGTGTGCTACTTGGCTACTTATATTGTTGAGTAATTACTAGTATCTTAGAATCTAGCAAATTAGCAAACGTAGTTAAGGTATAAACTTGGTTATCCAATATGATTTTTATGCTCCACTTGAAATTTGATGGGATAGCTTCGAATTTGTTTTTCTTTCATGTGTTTTTCTCTTAGTTGGTGTATTTAGTGTTTTTGAGAATGTTCTGTTTCTTATAGAGTTGATGGCCTCCGACTAGACATGAGGGTAGTGCCGGATACTGGATAGTATGTGAAACCAATGGATACCTATTATAACATAAGGATTGCCTTTGCTCACCGAGTTTAGTAGGAATATTGTGTGCACAGAGGTGGATCCAAATTGAAGTTTATGGGTTCGTGCAGTGACCTCAAGTTAATAAACATTAATAATTGAGTTTACAATCAAATATTCATAGATATTCAGTGGATTTCTTAATACTTAATTACGTAGGGTCTGGGCAAAAGCTACCAGGTACACGTCCACCTCCCCACGTGCAAATACTTACTATGGTCAACTTTAACAAAAATGAGCTGGGCTCAGATAGATTTTTTAATTTAAGTTAAAAATATTTTACAATCACCTATCAAAAACATAGAGAAAGGAGAAATACTTACCAGATAAGCCAGAGAATTTTCCCAAGAGAGGTTATGAGGCAACATGCTTAAACACCTTTGGTTCCCTTGAAAGAGTGTCCTTCATGCAAGTAGTGATAACTGAGTCTATTGCATTCATAGATGATACAGAAGCATGGACTTGAGAGAAACCTTAATTAAAAAAAGTACCAAGACCGGAAAATCAAAAAGATAGGTCTTAATCTTCTCGAAAGCACTCTGCATGGTCAGTCTAGGGCATAAAAAACTTCTAGCAAAACTAACATATGTTGATGCCACCAAACATATAGATATCAGGCATTTCAGAGTAATTTTAAAAGGTGCTGATGAATTTACCATATTGATCAACTTCCAAAACTATAATGTGGATCGAGTATTCAGCTTAACCACATACATGTCCAAATACGAGTAACTGGGGTTTGAAGATTAAAACCATACAGATAACTTAGACTTCCTCTTTAACAATTTTTGCTCTTCCCCATTTCCTACTGAAGACTTTTTCCTTTTTTGGTTCTAGTCTTTTGATTAACCAATCAGTACTTTTCTCTTTGCAATTTGCTTTGTACATGAACTTAGTTTACCCAATCTGTAGATGACTTCATGTCTTATGTAGAGATCATGTTTTGATTTTCTAGTTTTTTTGTTATACTTCTTGTATGCGGGAATTCCGCCCCCACCCCCAATCCCCCCACATTAATAAAATTATTTTCCTTTTCAATTTTTTCCCTATCAACAAATTTTATCTTCTTTTCTTTCTTCTAGTTACTAGAGAGTGTACACACCCATTGGTCTACATGTAAGAAGTTGATTAAGGACTATAAAAGAGTAAATTGACACCGTAACGAAGGGTGTGACCTAGTAGTCATTTGAATTGATTAAGAACCATGAGGTCTCTGGCTCCAATCCTAGCAAAAGCAAAAACTCTGTCCAAACCTTTGTGGATAGAGTTACCTGGTACCTCTATTGGTGGGAGATAGTAGGTACACCATGGAACTAGTGTAGTGTGTGCAAGCTGGCCTGAACACCAGGTTATAACAAAAGAGAGGAAATAGACACATTTTTGAACTAATAGCAATTATCAACGCTTAAAAATGGAACAATTGTTTTTTAGCAAAACTTGCAAATAATACTAACAATACAAGAATGCAAGAATTCACAAGAAAAAGGCTAATTTAAAAAGAAAAATCGCTGGCCTTAGCATATAGACGCAAAGAACAAAAACACAGAATAAAGCAATTGAACCCTAGTCACCTATTAAATATATTTGATAGAAAAACTTTATATCCTAACCTCAGATGTTGCTGAAGAAGTGTTGGTGCAAGTGTCAGTGATTCTAACAAGGGAAAGCACAAAACTATGAAATATGAGAGGAGAATGGTGACCAGCAAAAAGGAAGAGCCTTAGATTGATCTTATCTGAGAGGGGAGCTGGAGATCTTATTTGATCTGAGAGGGATAAGTGTTTTGCTAGGGTAGGATTTTCTTGGAATCTTATCAGAAGAAGGACAGGATTGAAAACTCTATATGAAACCATTTACAGTCCTCGACATGTCCTGTTGATACAGGGCTGCGTGAATATGTTATGTAGCTACCAATCTGAAGAATTGAAAACACTACATGAACCATTTACAGTCTTCACCATGCCCAATTGATAAAAGGAGTGGGGAAGTATGTTACGTAGCTATCAAGAACTTACATAAATACCATTGTTTTAAACTTGAAATTCCATTTGAAGGCAATGCCAACATCACCCAGTTTCTAATGAGGTCACTAGGGGTGTTCACAGTTTGGGTAAAAATTGATCCAAACCGAAAAACCAAACCAAACCAAACCGATCAAATAAACCGATTTTTTATTTAGTTTGGTTTTACATTTTTAAAAACCAATAATATTTGGTTTGGTTTTGGTTTTATTCAAAAAAACAGAAGAAATAACCGAACCGAACCGACAAATTATATACATATTTTTTTATAATTATATATACATAATATATTAATTTTTATGAATATTTTTTATGCAAAAAATACAGCACACTAATTTAAAATAGTAAGGTTTAATACGTCTTTTATTTGTACAACCATATCATTAGCTTATGCATTGTTCAGTAGGTTTATGTTATTTAGTACATTGGATTGGCTAACAATATAAGCAGGAAGTTAAACATAATTAAATTTTAAGTATAAGAATTATAAGATCCAAAATAGCACGAAGGCAATTTATTTTTTATGAATGAATTATTATTATCTTTTCTTCTCTTTTGAATGAATCTTTTATTTTATTTTTGTGTATGGTTAATAACTGAATCAAACCAAACCGAAACCGATAACAACCAAACCGATGGATGTATATTTTAATTGGTTTGGTTTTGGTTTTAATAATTTTAAAACTGATTAAATTGGTGTGGTTTTGATTTTGACCAATAACCGAACCAAATCGACCCGTGAGCACCCCTAGAGGTCACCTTGCTTCAAAGCTCACCTTACTTCTTTTGTCCCTCCACGTGCTTATCCCAAAAAAAACCATAGGTTTTATTTTCTCACCTTGACTCATTGTTACATGGCAGTGGGTTGATATATTACAAGCTACCAAGAATTATCACAAACACCAATTTTTAAATCTGAAACACCAACTGATGGCAATATCAACATCACCTGTTTTGAATGAGTTCACACTGGCTTCTTGGTAGGCAACAACTATCAGTAAATGTGTTTTTTCTTTCTCCCATTTGTTTGTGAATTGCTCATGCCAGGAGTAAATTTCTGTTTTTGGAGTCGAGTGATAGCTGCTCGATTTTGCTTCCTTACCTTGATCTTTATTTCCTGTGTATTATTGTCTTCTCCCTATCTCGTAAGCCCTTGCGGTTCCTAAAGAATCAGATGTCTGATGGAAGTTTATCATGTAATATTTCAGGTATCTCCTATGTACAGTAGGATCTGTTTACATAAAATCCAAAGAGGCTCCTGCTAAGGATATTCTCAAGGATCTTGTTGAAATGTGTCGTGGTATTCAACATCCTACACGTGGGCTCTTCCTGAGGAGTTATCTTGCTCAAATTAGCAGAGATAAATTGCCAGACCTAGGTTCTGAGTATGAAGGGTAAAGCTATTGATTACTACTTGGATTATGTGATATTAGGTTGCACATATATCACGTCAGCTCTACAGAAGTACATTTTTATTCACTTGCTTGAAACACACACACAGAGAGCTGCATGCACACACATTAGTTATATATATTTTTATATACCTATTTAAGTATGCAGGGAGACCCAATGTGGTATTTTCTTATCATTTTCTAGTTTGACAATAGGGGGATGATCTTCTGAGATGCTTCACACTGTTCTTCATGCAGAGAAGGTGATACTGTCATGGATGCTGTAGATTTTGTGCTGCAGAACTTCACAGAGATGAATAAGCTTTGGGTTAGAATGCAGCATAATGTACGTTAGGATCTTCTGAACTCTTACTTTGCTTTTACTTTGGACTTGCATGGCATCTGTGCATTTGCATGCCAGGAAGGTAAACTGAGTCATGAGGGCATGTTTTGGCCATGCAGGTGTTATAGTGCTTGTGATACATTCATTTGCTTTGGTGATCTTGAGTTGAGGCATTCTTCGCGCTTTATGGTCTGCAGGGACCTGTCAGGTTGAAAGAGAAGCTGGAAAAAGAAAGGAGCGAACTTCGTGATCTCGTAATATCAATGCGCTCAATCATTTATGTTCTCTTTTCAAGATCCTTATGGTTCGGTTCAGAATTACATTATTCAGCTGTACCTCTCATATTTTAGGTCGGGAAGAATTTGCACGTTCTTAGTCAGATAGAGGGTGTTGATCTTGAAATCTATAAAGACGTGGTTCTGCCCAGAGTATTGGAGCAGGTAACTATTAGCATGATAACACCTTTTCTGTACATGGAATATAAGACTGTCTCGTTTGCTTGTAACATTTATCCCATCTCTAAAGATGCAGCTAAATGTTCCCACAGGTTGTCAATTCTAAGGATGAGATTGCGCAATATTATCTGATGGACTGCATAATTCAGGTCTTTCCAGATGAGTACCACTTGCAGACACTTGAAACTTTATTGGGTGCTTGTCCACAACTCCAAGTAAGTAACCAAAAATAAACAAGTACCCAACTTCTTTGGCAGGATAAGTTTGTCTTGTCCTGTCCTTTGTCTGCTCCTCTTGATTGCATCTTCATATCCTTCTTTTCTCAAATGTATAATGTATATCTAAAACATATCTAACTTAAAGAAATTCGAGAACTAACTTTGTGCTTTTTATAGCTACAAGTATTACCTTTTCCATAAAAAAAGGAAATGAAAAAAGAAAAACAGAAATAGACAGCCTATTTGACTGCCTTTCAGATCTTTTCCTATTGTGAAAGAAGAATAAGATTATATACCTGGTGAATGCTAGTGGCTCAAACTTGTTATTCCAGTTTTTCTTATTTGTCTTGAGAGATCGGGGGATGGGGGAGGGAGAGAGTAGGGTTTTCTTTCCTCTTTTTCTTTTCTGCTCTATGTTAAATGGACTAGATAAGTTCCTCATTCACTAGATTAACTGGAATAACTGTCTTACGTTGGCATATTGCTTAGTTTTCAGCTTAACTTTTTCTTCTTGGATGAGTGTCTGGATGTACAATTAGTGTTTCTGGATCTACAAAGTTGGAGTGTTCTTTAAGTATGGAGCTTAAACTTGTAGTCTTAACAATTTGTTCGAATCTTATGGTGGTTGATGTTGTAGAAGCATGATATGTTATCAGCCCCTTGCTGAATATGTTATCCCATCTCCCAGACAAGAAAAGAACATATACAATCCACAATAGCTGCATTATGTTGCTATGTTAAGTTCCATGAGGAAATTGAAAATATACTTTTTTATTTCATTTTCTTATTTAGCCTGCTGTTGACGTTAAGACTGTGCTGTCACGGTTGATGGAGAGATTGTCGAACTATGCTGATTCAAGTCCTGAAGTAAGTAAATAACTGTTTACCCGCTTCTGCCTGGAGATTTTCTTGATTTCTGCTCATATTTAGGTGTAATTGTTTTGATTATTTAGGTGTTACCTGACTTCCTTCAAGTTGAAGCATTTGCCAAGCTAAGCAGTGCCATTGGGAAGGTAATTCCTGATGTTTTATGTCTGATTCCAGAACAAAATTTACTAGGCTGCCTACTTAGTAGTTAAGTGCAAGGTCAGCCTGCATGTTATGGGTGATTACATTGTTTCAGACATATATTTGGATTATCTCGTTTTGTAACTTGTAGTTGGAATTTTATTTTGAACAAACTTCACTTTTTTTTAGCAGGATTTATGATTAAGAGCACCTCACATTAGCCTTCCAAGTATTCAATGGGTTCCTTTATATGCAGGTCATTGAAGCACAAGTTGATATGCCAGTTGTTGGAGCCATTTCTTTGTATGTATCACTTCTGACCTTCACTCTCCATGTTCATCCTGATCGACTAGACTACGTGGATCAAATACTGGTACGCTCTTGTCAATTTGGTATCCATAGTAAGGTAGTAGCACAGAAACTTCTGTCTTTATTCTCTTAGCTCTATGTAGCCAGTTGATACATAAAATGTGGTCACCATTTTTGGTGAGAGGAGGATAGTTGTATCTTTCATCAATTTCTGTGTGGGGATGGATTCTAGGATAGTTGTTTCTTTGATCAATTTATGTATGAACATGGATTCTTAGTGGTTGTTAGGAGTGTTAACCAGGCTAGGTTAGGAAATCCCAGCAGAGTTGTTGGCTAAAGAGGGGAGATGTATCGGATGACATTTTCTCCAGTGTTATCAAAGGCGAAAAGCGCAAAAAAGCTCTAAGGTCTGTTGGGGCTTTAAGCGCAAAGCGCAAATAAAGCGTGGGCTTTAATGAAAAAAAAACGCAAATAAAGCGTGGGCTTTAATGAAAAAAAAGCGCAAAGGGACAAAAAAAATACAAATATATATGTTCAGTCCAAGACTAATGATTATAAACATGAATGACAAATATATGACCAAGGAAATTGAAAAAAAACTATGATAAAGTGAAATATCAATTGTTTAGTGTCACTTGTTTAGAAGAGGCTCATTGACAAGGAAAGGTTTGCCTTAGAACCTTGTTGACTACACTGAAGCACACATAAAGCGAGGCGAAGCGCTCAACACGTTTTGATCCTCGTTTAGGGCTTAAGCGTGCTTAAAGCGCGCCTTTGACTACACTGATTTTCTTTGCTGATTGTTGTTAGGGAGCATGCGTCAAGAAACTTTCTGGTAAAGCCAAGCTTGAGGATAGTAAAGCAACAAAACAAGTTGTTGCTCTCTTGAGTGCACCCTTGGAGAAATACACTGACATTGTGACAGTTCTAACTCTTTCAAATTATCCACGTGTCATGGATCACCTTGATGCTGGAACAAATAAGATCATGGCACAGATAATCATTGAGAGCATCATGAAGAATGACACCTGTGTATCAACTGCTGACAAGGTATAAGCCGCGATCTGTAGTGATTGATCACTAGTTTGAATAATTTGATTCTTTCTTTAATTGATTTACATCTTTTTCCAGGTCGAGGTTTTGTTTGAATTGATAAAAGGGCTTATCAAAGACTTGGATGGAACTGCTACGGATGAGGTTTACAGATAAATGATCAATTTTGATTACTTCAAATTCCTGAATTTGTTATATTTTGTTCTGGCTCTGTTGATGGCTTCCTTTTTCTTTAACTTTTATTCAGTACTCATATATGTGAGATTTTCCGGATAGTTTCTACCAGTGGAATGACTTCTTTTCCTTTTTGTTGTGGTTTTGGCCAAAAGCTTGATGAGGAGGATTTCAAGGAGGAACAGAATTCTGTTGCTCGCCTTATACACGTTCTGTACAACGATGAGCCTGAGGAAATGTTAAAGGTAATTGATTTATTGGAGAAGTTTTGTAGAGAAAATTATTATTGATCACTTTTTAGGTATTTGCGCTAGACCTCTTTATGATTGGTGCTTTATTTGTTTATGTTTGGAGTAAACACTAAGATTATTGCTTCATTTAGTTCTATTTAATTTTAGAAATGATCCAATAAACCGAGTTATTTGTATGTTGTTTGATTTCGATAAAGAAACTGAAAAATCAGTATTGAAAGAAGAGTGTGTTCTGCGATATGCCACTTGATGTTATTCATTTGTCTACAAAATATTTATTTTACTCTAGATGGATGGACAAGTACTGAAGGTTGATGGAAACTTGAGTTGAGAGAAATTGTTAAAAGGGCTAACCTTTCAACAAATGGTAAAAAAATCGGTGTCACTAACAGAGTGTCACTCTAATTTTGTTTTTACACCCATGGTGTCCGGCCCAGCTTGTGCACCTCGACTAATTCCACAGGATGCGTGCCACCTCCCATCAGGAACATATACCATATAATTCTATCCACTAAGGCTAGGACAGATGAGAAGAAATCACCTAGTGTTTTGTGTCTGTGCTAGGGTTTGAACCTGAGATCTCATGATTCTCAACTCACTTCATTGACCCGTAGGCCACACTCTTGGGTACTAGTTCCGTTGTAATAATTTGCATTTTTTTTATGTCTTTCGCTTAACTTCCTCTTTTGTAGACAAACAACTTAACTATTTTTCTGATGCATTTTCTTTGTATAATTTTATGAAACATGTAACAATGCTGAAACTAAAGCACTTTAAGTGTAGCTGAACTTAGTATATTGTTGATATTCTATACCTCTGTAGCCCTAAATGGAACTTTTTGTTTCTAGGATGAGAACATGATTTATCCTCTCTTTCCTTGTATTACCTATATTATATTAAAAGCTCGAAGTCTCTTAGAGAAATGTCGTTCGCCTTTTTATGCTTTAAAAATAGATTTCACCCTAGATAAGTATTCATTTAATTATATTTCTAATATTTAGGATTTTGAAATCAACTTAAATTTTGGTCATTAAATCTTTCCATATTTGAGCTAGGTAACCAATTATAGACTTTAAAAATCGATTACGATTTTATATATAAGTCATTTCCTTAAAAAGTACTGTCTCCATTCACTTTTACTTTTCCATTATACTAAAAGTACCTTTTCTTTTTTTACTTGCCTTGCCCACTATATCAAAAATACATTTTCACTTTTACTTGTCCCTTTTAGCATATAAACATTAATTACTTTTTTTCCAAATCATTTTTCAAGACCTAAGACTAAACATCAATTAATATGGGTATTGTGGTAAAATACTCATGTCAATCATTATTTGTTAAGGACGTGCAAAGTCAAAATTGAACAAGTAAAAGTGAATGGAGGGTGTAAAACAAAAAGAAAACATAGTCTCATTGCCATTGGCAAATTTAATAACAAGATTGTCACATTAAGTGGTGATTCTTTTAGGTTTGGGATTCTTCTATAACCCAAGGCCAAACCTAATTGTGCAATTTCTAAAGAAAACCAGAGAGAAAAGGAAAATTCACTTGAAAAAAGGAACTAGCTTGTCAAAGAAATTAAATTATAGCTAAATCGCTCTAAACAACCATAAATCGTGTCTACACTAGATTTTCCAATAGTATTCTCCTATAATTTTTAGATGTTTCAGGAAGAATCCTCTCTTCTTTTTATCAGAAATATGCAAGCTAACCTATTATTACCTCGTTTGATGATTAGTTATTGAAAAGTTAAAAGAGAAAATGCATATATATTTAGTCCTGGTCATCTAGGTCTGTATATACAATACAATTAGATATGTATTCTTATTCCAAAGTAATATACAAGGCAATGCTTTTCATAAAAATTGAAAACTTTACGAACTGCGAAATGTCATTGACTTCACACTAGACAAAATAGTAATTTAATTTATTTTCCTGATATTTAGGAATACACATTAGTTATTTCCCTAATATTAGGACTTCAAATCAACTAAATTTTATGTATTAAATCCTTTCTTATTTGAATTATGTAACATAACATACTTGTAAAGGACTCTTATTGTTTTTTTTGAAACTGGAAGGATTCTTATTGTTTTTTGTAATACAAGACACATTATTTTGTATAAGGGTCAAATTTTGATCACTTCCCATTTATTTTAGGTGCATCACTCATTTTTCCTCTATAAATGGTAATACAGGAATATCACATTATTTTGTAAAGTCCATGTTTGTATTCCTACATTTAAGTTAAATAAAAGAGAAAACTATCAACAACAAAAAATAGAAAACTATCTTTTCAAGAAGGAATCAAATTGTTTTCGGTTTCAAAATCTCCTATCATAAATAAAAGAGGAGAATACCTTATAAAAAAGGGATTTCTAACTACTTTTATCACGGGAACTGTTTTGGTTTTGTTGTTTACCAAACAAAAAAGTTAGGAATGTGTTTAACCTTAATTTAATTTGCGTTTTAATTTTTAAATTGTCATCTTTTTACTTTGAACACAATTTAAGTTAATTCTATAAAGCGATATAAGGTCAGATGCCTTGAACACAATATTTGGGTCAGTGTAATAAAATTATGTTGTCATTAGGTTCATTACTATTTTACAAAATTTTATAATTTTTCTTTTTGAATAGAATTTATAATTTACTGATACATGCAATGCACGTACGTTGAAACTAGTTTCCTAATTTCTGTGGAACTCCCGATAATGTTGAAGTTTATAGAGAAAAGTGATTTCTAGATCGAGGCAAACTGGAAAAGAAGCCCATGTCATTAAGTTGGCATGCGTCGCTCTGCCGGTTATGAGAGAACCATATAACATATTAGGTGCTGTATGATTATAGGTTCAATAAGTTGCCTTTGTTGTTTTGTTATTCCAAGTAAATATTTTGGGGTGGAATCAGAAAAAAATCTTTCTTCCGAAGAAAAACACTATCTACTTACCCTTTTCATTTTCTTAAACAAGCCCATCTTCCGTAATATATAGCAATACCCAGTTTTCACATTTCTTTTCTTCTTTTAATATTCTAAACCAGACTGGCATTATTATGATACTGACTAGTGGTATTTGATAGGGGGATGCTATCATGGTATACAGTTTAAGTTCGGAAGGGATATTCCAATGGAAATTATTGGCGCTGTGGGATACTTACATTTGTTCCAGCATATGATTAGATAGAATACTCTACATAGTAGGATCAAGGAAAAACAGTTAGGAGAACATGGATTTGCTTGAGGTTCACAAGTAGAGTTCGTTGTTTCATACTACTTAGCACTATTGATTGTGCTTCTACTCAGCTCCTTAGATAACAGTCAGTTCATCATACTAATACTATGTGGTTATCAATTCTTAAAGTGATTTTCTCATATGATAACCGAACACCAATAATGATTAACCAATTGATTCAATAAAAAAGTACTGACTAAATCAGTTGAAATACCCCAAAGTCATGCCCATAATATTCTTAACTCTTCGTTGTTGCAAATCAGATAATATGCACTGTTAGGAAGCATATAATGGCTGGAGGTCCAAAGCGCCTAACTTTTACAGTTGCTCCTCTTGCCTTTTCAGCACTAAAGGTTTGTTGTTTTCAGCACTTATGCTCTCTCTCTCACCTTTTGGTTGTTTGTGATTATGCTGATGTCTTTACTTAATATGCATTTAGTAGAATTCCATGACCTTCTGACATTAACTCTATAAGGAAAAAGGTAATGAATAATTTTAATACCATTTTTCATTGCATGTCATCCCATCAACAAGATGTTTGTGCATAGTTATGCTAATAAAGTAAATAAATAGATGATTTTCTATCA